>NC_039259.1:8251788-8582639 GCF_003368295.1 Carassius auratus | reverse complement strand
GGTCTTATCTAGCGAAATGATCGGCTCCCGTCTCCTGATATCATTGTACCTTTTTCGGGATTGTAAAGCCGTTCTTCTGATGCCAGAAGACGAGGACACAATCACTGCAATCACATGCCTTCTTCACCTCGGGAAGATTTGGTGGATTCCTGCTTGTCCCGTAGATGATCTGCTCGCACGCAGATCGGTTTCTTCACTTGAGAAGCTCTCAGCTTTTCCGCCAACAAGTTCCGCCATGTAAATAATGATCCGCCATGGTGCTAGCACACCTCGCTCTTAAAGGGAATTGGAGATGACACTCTAATTGGTTTATTGAATGTTAGACCCATTTTTTATTAAGAGAATAGGGACAACCGATTCCAAAAATGCGCCCTGGCAAACGGACCGTTTTTCCGTTGTTAAAATTGCAAAAGTGGATTTGGACACGCCCTGAGTGCACCTGCACCGTGCACTTTACACTGTCTTTAGATCGTTAAAATAGGGCCCAATGTGTTCATTTCTATTAAACAATAAAAAATGTAATAAAATAATTATGTTTTATTTTTTAAGTATTATGTTTGTTTAGATGGTCTTGATAAAGTCACAAAGTCTTGTTCAGGTGCCAAAAACAATGAGGTACTTACACATTTAACTAGTAGCAGGTTAAAAATCAAAGTCATTAGTAAGGTAAATGAAGCAAACACTTCTAGTGAAAGATTTACAACCACATCCATTGACTGGTTTTCTGCTGTTTCTGCACAAATTCAAAATAACAAATGCTGCACATTGCATACTGAACGGAGCGTTATTGAGCAGTTAGCAAATGTGCCAATCTTTAGTGGGAGATGAAAAGTCCTTTATTGAGTCCTTGGAAAACAACTGAACTTCCAATTAGCCAAGTGAGGTGCCAGAAACCAGGCGAAGGAAAACGTACAAGGACTGTGATGAGATGGCGTTCACCAATGCTTTTAAACAGAACACAAAGCCTTTAGATTCAGCACATAGTATCTTGAATGAATAATTTGCTCGATTAATTTAAAATGGAAATGGGTTTAATGACTGAATGCATCTTCTGAATGCAGTGCCACTAAAGTGTGGTAATATAAAAATTTAATTATAATGATTAAATGTTATTTAGTGCGCTTTGCATTTCCCAGAGCAGACATACATCGGCTGTTTGGCTGAGCCGCAGAGGCATTTGTTGTCAATAAAAAACTATATGTGTGGTCGTTGTTCTAATACAAATTTGCGTCCATGTGCAAACGTAAGCAGTTTGAGGTTTATAACAGTTTCAAAGTCTATAGCAGTCTGGAACGCTGATCCGTTTAAGTCCGTAATGATTAACTGCTCCTGAGCGTCTTTCTGGGATGAAGCTTTTCATTGCCATGACACCCACATTAACGGCAGTTGTCGTCCGCACGCTGCCAGGCTCTTTGGCAGGACTTTACACCAGACTGGGTGTTAGCTGAGCCTTAACTGAGAATTTCCATGGTAATGCTATGGAAACGGCTCCATCCATGCTGTTGTTTACAACAACATAACAGGACAGTGATGAATAACGAGAAGGAAAATGTTATTTCAGAAATAAGTACTTAACAGTAAACCCAGCTTTCACTTTATAATGCTGTGTTGTTGAGTCCATTTTTGTCCTTTAAGCACTTTAATGTCTGATTCTGTTCTCAGATACTTTTCAGTTTTGCCGGGAGAGTCTCTAACCTTCACTTTTAGGCAGATGTTGAGTGCTGCCGTAATTACCGTAAATTACCAGATGACAGTTTTGAGCTGTTCACATCCTTGGACTCAGAAATGATTCATTTCTGTGGGAACGCTGATTGTTGAGTGCGGAAAGATGCCTCATGGTGACATTAAAACACCTCTTTAAGCTCTTGATAAATAGCAAAAACTAAACAGCACTTGGTGACATTATGTATAATAAAATGCCATATTAAACACATTTTGAGTTTTAGTTTCTTCAGCTCACTGAGGCTGTACTTATTTGATCAAAAACATGGTTTAAAGAAAAAATGTGAAATATTATTATGTTTTTAAAATAAATGCTTTTTCACAAGTAAAAATATTCTTACTCAGGTCTCAAGTGTCACATGATCCTTCAGAAATGCTGATTTGATGTTAAGAAACAGTTCTTATTATTATCATTGTTGAACATGTGCTGTTTAATATTTTTGGGCAATCTAAAATGTTTTTAAATCTAGTATATATAGTATATATTCTATCATCTTTTTTGTTGTTGTTTGTTTATTTGTTTGATGTTTAGTGATCACATTTTTGGGGATATATTTTCAATAGAGATGCACTGCAGGAACACAAATATGTAAATACGAATGTGTGAATATTGAAGTGTTTATCCGCAGGATAGCAAGACCTTTAAATGAGGATAATGGCTCTTTGTGACCACGGGCTGCAAAGAATAATATGAACATATCCAGTGCACTTTGGCAGGACAATGTGTCATGGACTATATTAGCATAACGAAAGAGAGAGAGGAAGATTAAATGAGACAGAGAGGAAGAAAGAGTTAGAAAGGGAGTGTATGTGCATCTAGGATTATTTAGAGGCCTTTCCAGACAGAATGCACAATCAGCATCCTCACGGTTTCTCAGCTGTCTGCAATAGATCACCCTGTTAGCATGCAGCTGTCTCGGATCGAGAGAAACCACACTGTTTAAACAGCAGACAGCCCTCTGATTTCAACTCAAATCAGAGGTTAACCAGGCTGTTATAACAAAATTATATCCTCACCAAAAAAGGAGAGATGAGCAAGAGAGAGAAGATGAGTACTGAGTGTACATACGTGTATACTTGCGTGTGCACTGCGATAAAAAAAACCCACAACTATTATTTTTGTTTCGTTTTCTGAAGAAAGATCTAAACATATTTAGACAAGCAAAAATTACTTGAAGTAAAACTCTTTTAATTACTCATTTTAATTATTGAATGTTAAATTTATATTTTCAATTACTTGTTTTCATCTTTATTTCCTGTTTTAAACATAAGACTCACTTAATGTTGCATTTATGCATTTTTGTTACATTAATGCTTTTTGTGATTTATGACAAAATAAACAAATACAAGCATAAAAATTCTAAATTTTGCAATATTTTGTTTATTAGATTATTTATTATTAAGTATAATGTTACTATAAACCTGTCACAATAGACAATATAAACTTCCTCAGTATGCGCTTAGTCACTCATCTATGTATTTTTGTTTCATTAATGCTCTTTATGTTATGAGGTTGCACTTTTGGAACATTTTCTTATTACTTTCTTATTTGTTTTATCATTTATTTAACAATTATAATACTACATTATATTTGTATTATTATTTATTATCATGATAAAAAAAATGACTCTACTAATACCTCTCTTTCTTTCTCTTTCTCATTTTCCTCTCAGACACCTTCGCCAGTAAAGTGGCAGCGATACAGGATCAGTACGCCGACGCGTCTATCGGAAACGTGACGGGCAGCAACGCCGTGAATGTCTTCTTGGGCATCGGAGTGGCCTGGTCCATCGCCGCCATCTACCATAACTCAAAGGGTCACGAATTCAAGGTGGAGCCGGGTAACCTGGCCTTTTCTGTCACCCTCTTCACCATTTTCGCCTTTATCTGCGTGGCGGTGCTCATGTACCGTCGCCGGCCTGACATCGGTGGTGAGCTGGGGGGTCCACGGACTGCTAAAGGGCTGACCACCATGCTTTTCGTCAGCCTCTGGCTCCTCTACATCCTGTTCTCCTCTCTGGAGGCTTACTGCCACATCAAGGGCTTCTAAACACACGTACACGCACTCACTCACACACGCACATGCACACAGAACTACACACCTTCACACAGTGACACACACCATCATGCATTCTGTGGAAAAATTCGCAAAGACTAAAGACTGCAGAGGAAGGCAACAGCGGCGGACTCGGTACCGGGTTCACGGATAATCGTTTTCCGCAGACCATCGGCCCGTTCTTCTGTTCTCTCAATATGCCATTCCTTCATCCTCATCTTCCTCTGTTTGTTGTGTGACTGCATCTGATTGGACGGGGTTTGACCACAAGGTTCAAACATCAAATCTAGACTATAAAAGCTACTATTGTTACCTTTAACTACTGTAGTTGTGCTTTTTTAACCTAAACCAGTATAAAAGCCACGTGGGACTGTGGAATCTGTAAGCTCCCTTCATAGTGCCATGGAACTCTAGGTAATGAGGCTGTGTGTTAAAGGTCTGTTGTCTTAACTGGGACCGAGCGGTACTGTCATTTTGCTCGGGTGATTTTTTCAGACACACTACTTTGTGTTTACAGATTATGTAATCGGAGTGGTCCTAAACAGCTTTTGTTGTTCTCAAGAGCAGCTTGTAGTTCCTGTGAAGGCCAGTTTTTATCCCGCTCTTGCACTGGTGCAGTTCATTCCAGTTCAGAAAGAAAATAATAATAAAGAGAGTGCAGTACGCCAGTTCTAATATCTCCCAGCGCTGAAGCTTTAGAGACCAGAGGTGCACTAGTGCAAGACTTTGATTCAAAAGCCTTGATCTGACACACTCAAAGATCCTAAAGTGCTAGCAAAAGAGCTCAATTTTCTGATACAAACACACTGCGGCTTGTTACTGATTTGATTATTAATTTATGCAATTGATGGACCGTGTATGAGGTCAGCGTAGTGAAGATAATCCAGCATGCGACATGCTTTTGCCAACATCACATCGAGAGTTTACAATTACGACTGTTACTTTCCGTCCAAGCATACATTTACGGACACACACTATGAGAATTACGCAAAACCAGTGGCCATACTTTCAGCGATTTGTTCTCAGACACACAATTTGCAAGCATGTATAATAGGTAGTCTTTTGCTTGATTGACTTGCTCATTCAGGTACAGTCAGTCACTCATCTATGTGGAGTTTACGAGGGCACGCTTTCCCTCCAACCCTGCTGAGATTGCTTCTTTGTACTTTGTAGATTCGCTGCATACTGAGCTGTAAGGTAAATCTCATAGAGTAGTCACAATTTTAGACGTAGGTCGATTTTAAAAGCAGACATTGTAGAACTAATCTGAATTTGACTCTTAACATCTTTAGGTTAGCATGGATTAACACAAACTAACTGAAGAAAAAAAAAAATTAGCTCTGTTTTTGAAAATGCAATTCCAGGATTTTTCACTCTCCTTTCCCAAGGTCGATTTTCAGTCTTAGTGGGGCAGTAAATATATAAAATCGTGTTTCTGGACTGAGCACAGTAGATCTGACGTAGATGTTTTGAACTTCATCTACTGTGTAGTTTGCGCCAAATTTGCCAAAGGAAAAATCTTTCTAATGGAGAACTGCAGTGTGCCACACAGCCCTTGAAGTGGGTTTTGTATTTCCAATCGTACCTTTTTTTACCCACACCAAAAATGTCCTTGCAAGGATAAAGAGGCCTTGGTGACGTTTGTTATAGGTGTTTGTACTGAAGGGATCCAGCCTACAGCTCTTTTACTGCATCTGAACACCTTTTCTTGTAATGAAAGAGTGTTTTTAAAGGGATTCTGTGTTGGGGTTTGTAGTTTCAGAAGCTTGATTTTGAAAGAGAAGAAAAAGCTGTTTATTCTTTCTTTCTTGTTCTGTTTATTTTGTTTTACATTTTGAATTAAGGGAAACTATACTGTACCAGCTTCAGGGCATTTCTGTAGGAAGCCTTTGATGATGACCTTCAGTCCCTGATGAAGATGGTCCGCTGTTGCTTGCTAATTCTAAGATCCACAAGAAAGACACTACAAACAAAGAAAGACAAAACCAACATCAATAAGACTTTTCCTGAAGCCTAATATCTATTTAACCAACAAACAAACAGGTGAAGTTGGAGTGAAGTTGGTGAAATCATGTGAATTACAGCCATACCAAGTTCTGCCGAGAAGACTTTCACAGACTATTGCTGTACGTGCTGCTCGCTAGCCGTCACACCACCCGACCGCAGGTGCGCCTCTCCGTACGGGGCGTTCAAACTGTACATGGTCTCTACGGTTTATACTGTATATGTATTCGCTTTGGCAGAGCAGGGGTCAGCAATTGAGCGTCTGTGCTCTGTGGTCTGTAAATCAGGGTGTGGCTGCATTGGAACCGCCCCCCTGTGGAACCTAGCCCCTCCCTTTACCCCGCCCCCTTGTTTGCCATGTCCATATTTGGAATGTTAATGTGCTTCGTGTTGACAGTGCATGGATGCTAACCTGTCTGTATATAGTACGCAGAATCCCCTTCATTAATGTAGTTGACAGAAGTTTGAAAGCTGTTTAGATATTCCGATTTTTGTTTTGGTTGCTTGTTCGTTTGATTTTCCTGTCCGTAAATTTCATTTGAATGTTTCGTTTTGTTTCGTTTTTTTTTTTTTTTTTTTTACTTGCACATGTATATTAAAAAGGCAGTATCTGTCATTTAGTACAGGAGCACATGTACAAACGAAGGAAGCAATATATCAAGGGCCTTTGCTTGGTTGTTGCAATGGTTATATTATTTAACAATATGAAATATTTCATCACCGAAGCGTTCAGGCGTGTATGTATATACTGTACAGGAGAATGAAGGCAGAGTCACAGCTCGGCCGTTATCAAAGAGAGAATACAACGTATTTATTTGAGACTTCAGAATGACAAATATTGCCTTTTGGATTGATTGTTGCATAGAGCTTGTTTTGTTCTAGTTTCTTCGCTGAGCAGTGTGAGCGTGTGTGTGTGTGTGTGTGTATGTGTGTGTGCGAGTCTGTGTGTGTTTGTTTGGTCGGTCTGGAGCAGTCTGTGATATTTGTAAGAATTAAGGGAACATATAGTCCATTATTTATCTGCTCCAAGTCTGTAAACTATCTTGCAAAAATCAGTGAACCATCTGGAAAATGTCTGTAAAACATTAGGAGAATGTGTGTGAAGCGTCAGGGTTTGCCTTGTGTATGTCTTACATTCCTAAATCCCCTCTCTCTTCCTCACTGCTCAGATGGACTCTAGTCTTTCAGGGGTTTAATACTAATCTTTGATAATATTATTTCCTCCTCTTCCCTCTCTCTATTTCACTCTCATTCTCTCTCTCTTATCCAAGGCCTCACTAACATCTTGCATTAATATGTCCAGTGAAATGATGTAGGCTGTATGTTGTAAACAATCGCAGTGTATATGTGTAACGGTGTTCCTGGTATTCCTGAACAGTGAGTATATGTGTGTAAATGTCTACATATCACTTATTTATAATGTATAAATTTATAGCATGTACAAAGGTTTGCAAAACCACTTATACTGCAGAGAATATTGTTCTTAACTAGTAATTTTGTCTTGTTTTCCAGTAAGAAATCTAAAATAATTATTTTTTGTTGTTTCAAGAAAAATAAATTATGCAATTTAATGAGATTTATGCTTAAAAAGAAGAGGGTAAAAATGTAATGTTAAGAAGATAATATTTATTCAGGAAAACAAGACAAAATGCATTTTTTTTGCAGTGTAAACAACATGGCAGAAAACTCTCATGCCAAAGCAGGATTGAATGTATTGTATGTAATGTAATAGCTGGTCTAAATGAAGGCTGTAAGTTTTATTATCTTATCTGTCTTGTACAGATCGAGGGGCTCAAATCATTGTGTGTGTTTGATCGCTGTAAGCTAATGCTAAGAGTCATGTTAATGCAAGAGTGTGCGGCCTTGTGGAATAGTATGTCTTACACAGTCCTCTGTCATGGGCTTATTAAAGCTGACTATTTTCCTCCTCTCTCTCTCTCTCTATCACTTCTTTCTCTCTTGCAATTTTCGCTTTATTTCGCACAGTTTTGTTTTGATCGTTAGGTTGTTTTAATTTCAATTGGAATAAGTAAATATGAGATTTTTTTTCGTTTTTGTTTTGATTTATTTTTGTGTTGCACTCAATCTAATAAGATGGACGTCCACCTAACTGTGATTGCTCCCCTAGTACACCTCTACACAGGAAATAAAGTTTGGAATATCCTGTTTAGAGCCAAGTGGCTGCAGTGTGTCTCTTTTTATGATTGTGGTTCTGAATAAGCACACACACACATACGTTACTGATGTCCAGCAGACAGAAGGTGTCATCTTTAATGGTTTTGTGGAAACTTCTTTACTTGACTGCAACGCTGCATAATTTAAAGGGGTAGATTGCCCAAAAATATAAATTCAGGCAGTAATTACTCACCCTCATGTCGAGGTAAGGGTCGGGGTCAGATTCCAACAAAAATATCTTAATTTGTGTTCCGAAGATGAAGGTCTTTTGGGTTTAGAGCAACATGAGGGTGAGTAATTAATGACAGAATTAAAAGTTTTGGGCAACTGAACACTTAGTAGTTACTAACAAATATTAATTAACTACACTATCTAAAGGTGATCAATATTTTATATAATTATTTTTTTTATTCACAAACTTATGGTTGACAACCTTATGGCCAAATTTTCCTCGGCGGATTTTAGCATGCAAAATGTAGTCATTTCAATAGAAATCCATGCTGTAATGCTTGAGGGATGAAGTCACGCAGATTAGCTTGTGACTTGAGTTGTGATTCATGCATCGCTACTGACAATGGGCCGTTCTTCGAAGAAATTTCACTGCAAGGAAATTAATGTAACCACACATTCATTAATGTAACAATGCACACTCAAGACTGCTTAAATCTTTTCCCTCGTCACTGTTGGACACCCATGGGGCAGTCCATGAGTCAATCCATAATTCTGTTCTGGTGGTTCTGGTGAAACTGAACTTGGACTCACCTTGTCTGTTAAAAATGGACTTCAGGAACAGATAAAATTCAAAAGTTTCACTTGTCAGTTCTTTACAAACAAGAAGGAAACAAGGCTTTACTGACCAAATATAAGAGGGCACACTCACTCGTCCTTCAGTTCTGCATGAACAATATGAGACAAAATATCAACTTATATTGTACTGAATAGCTACATAGAAGGTGGTTTCTTTAACATTTACATTTAGACATTTTGCAGATGCTTTTATCCAAAGCAACTTAGATTTGGGGTAAACATAACGCGATTCTTCTTAAACCGGCGAACAGACACTAGAAGTGCCCGGTAATGCTGTGTTTTACCCATTGTTCAAATAAGTACAAGCTAGAAAGAGAGGGAATAAAAAACACAGAAATACATTTCTTTCTTTTTTTCCGATGAAGTCAAGTAGCTTCGAAAGAGATGAATTTTCAGCTGTCGCTTGAAAATTGTCAGGATTTCAGCATTCCGGATGGTGTGGGATGATCCCTCCACCACCCAGGAATGGTGAACGAGAATGTTCTGGAAAGTGATTTTGAGCCTCTCTGTGATGGTACCACGAGGCGTCAAGGGGTAGTACACTCAGAAAGCCATCCCAGATGTTAAGGAACTTTTTAGTTTTTTCAGGTTTTAGAAAAATATCCCTCTTTGTAAAGTTAATGTAATATAAATGTTTGGTATCCACACTCTTCAGAAACCACACAAAGTAAATATGACGATAATCCATACAAATACAGTTAATTTGTCAATACCTTCTGAAGATAGATAGATAGAAAAATACTAATGTTTCAAAACATAAACTTCCTGCCAGTTGTTATATAGAGATTTATGAGTTCATGATTGACGTAAATGTCAGTGTGTTCTGTAGCTCAATTAAGAAGTGACGCTGAAGAACAGTGACTTATGTGCCTATATTGTGGTTTTGTCTCGGTGTACATGCGACAGGAAGTGCGCAAGACCCCAGGTCTGAACACATACTAAAGCCACACTCTCTAATTTATCTTCAGAGTGCTATTTTTTGCTAAGTGTATTCCATAATTCACGTTTAGGAATTCAGATGCTCTGAAATAGAAATATGTCAAAACTTGTAGTGAAGATAATTTAATTAGATATCACATAGTTTATGTAAAATGTAAAGTGTTGCACTCTTTATTGGTATGGAGATTAGTAGGCCTATGTGTATTTCTTAAAATGTTTGCAGTGTTTTTTTTATTACTTAGAAGCACCATAATTAAATTGTAATTCACAGGGACTACTGGACAGAAATGTATACGTTATTTTAAAGTGCAAAGTAAATGTACTAAATCTGCAAATAAAGCTTTGTAAAACCTTAACTTGCATTTTTAAAACACTATGTTGTTATGTTCCATTGATTAATCAAATGTTCTGTCCAGACTTGCAGTTGTAACGCCCATATGAAACAGGTTAAAAAAAAGTCAAAGTGCAGAAACCACAAGTATGGAAAAGGCCCTCTCACTTCTCCTACAAGTTGCACAACAAACTTGCATCATGCTTCACAAAATGTTTTATGTCATGCATGAGAGTTGGCCTTTGGCAATATAGATAGATAGATAGATAGATAGATAGATAGATAGATAGATAGATAGATAGATAGATAGATAGATAGATAGATAGATAGATAGATAGATAGATAGATAGATAGATAGATAGATAGATAGATAGATAGATAGATAGATATTGAGAATGTTTGTTTTGGGGTGGACTATCCCTTAAAAAGGGTAGCACAGGCATTTGCAACTGGGAGTCAGAATGCTTTAAATATTCATTGTTTATTTGTGATTGAAAAGCACCCTCATTTGAAACGCATAGTGCGTCTGGCCTCATGTGAAAAGCCTGGGAAGCCCACTGCAGTGTAGAATGTGACAGGAGGGCAGATTAAAGACTGTACAACTTCATAATATCCACATAGATTCATCCATCATCCAGAACACACAAGTGTCAGCTGTGTTTCTGCTCGTATGCCTCATATGTATCAAAAACCTACAGAATGTTTATGTTTTTAAGTCATTTAGGCTCAATTCATTTCAATTCATGTTTATTTGTATAGCACTTTTTACGATACAAATCATTGCAAAGCAACTTTACAGAAAATTGAGTTCCTACAATATTTAGTAGTAGCTTATCAGTTGTGACTCAGTTTATGTGCGTATGACAGAAATTTTCAGAAAAATTAAAACAAGACGTAGTCAACTAGACGATGAACACTATTAACAGCAATTAGTATATGATGCTGTATGTATGTTAGTATGTTGTTTCAGGGTTAGGATCATCTGAGGTGCTCTGAGGGGTCAACATCATCTCTTCTCAGGTGTTCTGGATCCAGACTGGAGCTTGTGTAAAAATTAATTAGTTTAACCCAAGCTAATAAAGAATAATGTGCATTTGATCAGATCAGACAACTGCAGTCACAAGTTAAGAGATGCATTATTTGAATGCTTGGTGAAAGAGATGTGTTTTTAATCTAGATTTAAACAGAGAGAGTGTGACTGAACCCCGAACATTATCAGGAAGGCTATTCCAGAGTTTGGGGGCCAAATGCAAAAAAGCTCTACCTCCTTTAGTGGACTTTACTATTGTAGGTACTACCAGAAGTCCAGCATTTTGTCCAACTCTTTCAGTAATTTAGTGGGTACAGGATCTAATAAATTTTTTGTTGGTTTAGATGCAAATACATTTATTTAGCTCTTCCTGTTCTATAGTTGTAAAGCACTGCAGTTTATCTTTGGGTGGGATGGATGAAACTGAAGTGTTAGATGCTGTAGAATTTACATTCACTATTGTATTTCGGATGTTATCTATTTTATCAGTGAAGAAATTCATAAAGTCATTACAATTAAACTGTGAGGGAATATTTAATTCCGGTGGCGTCTGGTTATTTGTTAATCTATACACTGTGCTAAATAAAAACCTTGGATTGTTTTGGTTATTTTCAATTGGTTTGTGGATATGCTCAGCCCTGGCAGTTTTTAGGTCCTGTCTATAGCTGGACATTCTGTTTTTCCACGCAATTCTAAAAACATCCGAGTTAGTTTTTCTCCATTTGCGTTCAAGACTACGAGTTTCTTTCTTGAGAGAATGGGTATTACTGTTATACCATGGCACAGTACGTTTCTCTTTAACCTTTTTCAGTTTGATGGGGGCAAAAGTTTCTAATGTATTAGAGAAAATAGTGCCCATGTTGCCAGTCATTTCATCTAGTTCGTGTGTATTTTTGGCTTCAAATAACAGTTGAGATAGATCAGGCAGGTTATTTGTGAATCTGTCTTTGGTGACTGGAACAATAGTTCTGTCCAGACGGTAACACTGAGCCATTTAGTTAATATCACGATACAAGGAAATAGTCTGTAACATCATCACTTTGAGGTATGATATCTATATCAGTAAGATCGATTCCATGCAATATAATTAAATATAGTGGGCGCGGTGACATTTTGCTTGACTTCAAATAGAGTTTATTAGGTCATTAACAAGTCCTAATGCATCTTTTGTATTATCAAAGTGAATATTAAAATCTCCAACAATTAGCGCTTTATCAACAATAAACAAACGGTCTGCAAATCTGCAAATTCTTTTAGGAATTCTGCATACGGCCCTGGTGGTCTGTACACAGTAGCCAGAGCAAGCGATACATTAGATTTCTTTTGCATATCTGACAGTGTAACATTAAGCAGAAGTATTTCAATGAGTTAAACCTGTATCCTGTTTTCTGGCTAACTTGAGAATATTACTATAAATTGTTGCAACACCTCCTCCACGACCAGTCTGACGGGGCTCATGTTTATAACAGTAGTTTGGTGGAGCAGACTTATTTAGACCAAAATAATCATTTGGTTTTAGCCAGGTTTCAGTCAAGCAAAGTACGTCAAAACTATTATCTGTGATCATTTCATTTACAATAACTGCTTTTGTTCATTTATTTTACATTTTTCTGGTTTAATCACGAATAGATTATTTCTAGATCCTACATTAAATTTATATTTTTTCCTCATTATTCGGGGAACAGATACAGTCTTCATAGATTGGACAGTGCAAGTACTTTTATCATTTAAGGAGGTAGAACAAAAGTCATCGTAGTAGTTATTTGAGAATTGGCCTGCTAGTCATATGGAGCGAAGTGTCCTGGAGATGTTGATCGACAGGAGTTGTGCTCCGACTCTGCTGGGGTGAAGGCCGTCAGCGCGAAAAAGCCTAGGACGCTCCCAGAAAAGATTCCACTTATTTACAAAGAGCAGTTTCTGTTCTTTACACCGTGACAACAAACATTAATTTAAAGCAACAGTGTCCTCGTCAAAACGTGGGCAGTGGTCCGTGAACGTCTCGATCAGGCTCCTGAAGTCCCTCTTCAGTGTCTCCGTCTGCCACAGCGTCGTGTTGTTAAGGCTCTCTTCAGCCTTCAGGATCGCAGGTTTCTGCACAGAAACATTGAGAACATGACACTGGCTTGTGTCCTCCGCTGTGGATGCACCGAATGCAGCTCTAACGTGTCCTCACTTGCACTCAAAGGTAGACATACATCCGCCATTAAAGCAAGTAACAGTGGATAAAGCAATGGTAATGTGTGTGAATAGAGTATTAGCAATGCAAGTGGGATTAGCGGCAACCACGCTGGCAATGCTACGGGCTATAAGCTAAGTAGCGGACTCAGAAAATCAAAATAAAACTGGTGATAACAAGGCGCTCTGATTGTTTTTGTTGTAGAATATGATAAAGGATATATTCACACATTATAGAAACGTAAATGATGGTCTATAAAATAGATTTTTAATATAAAAAATTGTCAATACACATGGCAGCAACAAACAGGAAGTCATTACTCCAGTCTTTGGTCAAATGCTGCCATTTGAGAGGCAGAATATTCAAAATAATCATAAACACCAGTATGTCTAAATGCTTTTCATTAAAGTTTAAAATGATTTGATGTGAAGCATTTATGTCAGAATCAGACTTAATCAGTTGTTTTCAGATCCAAATGCTTTTTATGAGAGAGCATCTGCTGGCGTCCAGACACATCATTTTATTATAGTCATTCTCTTTTCTCTCTCTATCTCTCTCATTTACTAGTATTTTGCTGCTTTAAATTGCTTTTTAACTATGATTTTAATGAATTCGCAGAAATGATGTTCATTAATAACACAAGCCATTCAGTATTGTGTGTTGTGCGTGAATGTGTGCATTTCTAAACAGATATCATTCAGATAGGACCATCTTGGACCATGTGAAGAGTTTTAAATGTCAAATAAATGGCAGAGCAGTGGTCCCTGCCCTTTAGAGTGTGTGTGAATGTATCACACGATGTTAGAGGGCCTGCCACGGTGACTTGTGTTTAACCAAATAAATGTTAGCAGCAAAGATGACACATAGAGTCATATGAAAGGCTCATCCTGAATAGCTTAAAACATTCTGGCCTTGTTTTTATGTTACACTGTGTTGTTATATTCTCAAACAGTGTTCATTATGTTTTAAGAGGTATTCGATGAGGTTGTTCTCTTTCTGGGCAATTATTCAGCTTGTTATTGAGACGCTTTTATGCAGTCTGTGGAGGCACCTCAAAGGAATTTTTAAATTGCAAATGGAAGTAATAGAAACCAAGTGTCCTTATCCACATATGCAAATAACAACAGGTTTTATTTCATTCCAGGGGATATCTCAGCTCTGAGTGTGTCTGAAGCTGTTTGAAAATGCAGCAGCTTTTTATGACACTACAACACTATCTCTAAATATAATTATTTTGTGAATTGTTTTGTCCAATAATTGTTTCCTTGAATCCCACACAGCAGCATCAAGCAATTTACACACAATTTATTTGAGACACCATTCCCATTCCTGGTTTCAATTTTTTGCCTAGGTGAGTAGATGACATGACTGCAAAAATAAATAAATAAATAAAACAGCCCTTTGAACACTTTTTCAAAAACTTTGAACACTTTTACAAGTGTAAGATGTCTAGTGAGGGTCAGTGTTGGGCAGTAAGGCATTACTTAGTAACACATTACTGTAATTTGATTACTTTTTTAGTAATGGAGTAATCTAATGTGTTATATTTTTTTTAAATAGTAATTAGAGTATAGTAACAAGCCGAGGTCTCTTTACGTTACTGCAGAGACTCGTGTGTGTGCGGGATTCGGGAGAATAAACGGGACTCTACTAAAATAGAAATATCAAAACATAAAATATCGCAAACAAATAAATTGTTATTCATCTATTGCACAAAAGCGACATGAACTAATATAAAATCTAAACGATTAGCCGGTGCAAGTGTATGCAGAGCTTCTATTTAGACTATAACACGTGTTTGCAGCGTTGAGCAATGCAGTGCTGAAATTTGCATGCTCATGTTTCCTCTCATTATAACACATGAATTGTAGACATTATGAAATATTAATTATGCATATATTTATTGTGTTATATCAGAGATTTGTGAGATTGCGATGAACTAAGATGCCTTTTAGAGATTTTAAATGCAGCGCTCTTTGCTTGCATTCTGCCAAACCATGCACACAACAGCCACTTGCTTTAGTTAAATATAAGTGTTCTGCAAATGTTGATGCTTTAATAGCAAATATTTTCATAGAGAAAAAAAGTAATGTAACTAGTAATGTAACTAATTACTAATTACTTTTGAAATAAAGTAATCAGAAAAGTAACGTGATTAATTTTAAAAGGAGTAATCGGTAATCAGTAATTTGATTACATTTTCAGAGTAACTTGCCCAACACTGGTGAGGGTATATATTTGAGTTCAATAAAAAAAGAAAAAAGAAAATGTGAAAGTTTTGATAACCATGAGACAAAAGGTTTGTTTACCTAAAGCTTCATTATGGTATATACTAATTATATTTTAAATATTTTTTATTTTGTGTGGGTTTTTTTTGACTAAACTCCCACTTGCCTCAAAGACACGAGGCAAGTGGAAACACTCTTACACAATAGTAATGATTAAATACATAAATCACATTTAACAATCTAATGCCTTTTGTTAGTTGACTAATCTGAATTAAAACTGATTAAGCAATTCTGTCTCAATTAACATAATTTTATTATTATCATCCATTATGTCGTTTTACAGTAGTAAAGACCACAAACAAACTTTGATTTCAAATAAAATTAACAATTCAGTTAGATGTGTATTTCACTTCAAGGATGTATTGTGCTAATACAGATACTATAGAGGAACTCTCCCTCTCTCATTATTCAATGAATAAAATGATTAAGAAAACCCACATGAGTAAGACATGATTGGAGACATGTTTATTTTTCAGTAATTAGCCCTAAAGCTGAAGTGCTAAATTTCATTACCACAAGATTAACAGTAGCCACTCGCTATTCATTTAGGATGCCCCTTGTCTCAAACCCTCTGTTGTTTAACAGACCATAACAGGAATGAAAACTGGCCATTGCAAGGCTGCATATCAAACCATGGCCTGCCATTTTAAACAATGGAGCACTTTAGTCCATTGGAAGCAGCTAATTATTAGCTAATTATACTGGTTGCCGCTTTCCAAGAAGTGTATCAATGTTCTCTTTCTACATGGATACATTTAATACTGCACCTCAATAAAGTGAAGCCAACATTAAAATATATAGATGGAATAAGCAAACTGTGTTATAAAATGAGCTCGGAGAGGAATAGGGAAGAACGCTTTACTCAATAACACGGAGATCCTCTTTAAGGACAGAATGTGGCTTTGCTCTGTCACTATTCTGGGTATAGAACACCAGTGTGCTCTGACCATTTTCTACATGTAGAACTATTATACACTGTTTCAATTCATATGCTACACTGCTCTGCTCTTTTACTGTTACAGCTTTTTCACTATTCTGTTCTGTCACTATTCTTCACTATTGTGCTCTGTCACTGTTCACAATATACAGTAGAACACTATTCTGCTTTGTCACTATTCTATAGGTAAAGCACTATTCTGCTCTAATTATTCTATAACACTATTCTGCTCTGTCACTATTCTATAGGTAAAGCACTATTCTGCTCTAATTATTCTATAACACTATTCTGCTCTGTCACTATTCTCTAGGTAAAGCACTATTCTGCTCTAATTATTCTATAACACTATTCTGCTCTGTCACTATTCTATAGGTAAAGCACTATTCTGCTCTAATTATTCTATAACACTATTCTGCTCTGTCACTATTCTATAGGTAAAGCACTATTCTGCTCTAATTATTCTATAACACTATTCTGCTCTGTCACTATTCTCTAGGTAAAGCACTATTCTGCTCTAATTATTCTATAACACTATTCTGCTCTGTCACTATTCTATAGGTAAAGCACTATTCTGCTCTAATTATTCTATAACACTATTCTGCTCTGTCACTATTCTATAGGTAAAGCACTATTCTGCTCTAATTATTCTATAACACTATTCTGCTCTGTCACTATTCTCTAGGTAAAGCACTATTCTGCTCTAATTATTCTATAACACTATTCTGCTCTGTCACTATTCTATAGGTAAAGCACTATTCTGCTCTAATTATTCTATAACACTATTCTGCTCTGTCACTATTCTATAGGTAAAGCACTATTCTGCTCTAATTATTCTATAACACTATTCTGCTCTGTCACTATTCTATAGGTAAAGCACTATTCTGCTCTAATTATTCTATAACACTATTCTGCTCTGTCACTATTCTATAGGTAAAGCACTATTCTGCTCTAATTATTCTATAACACTATTCTGCTCTGTCACTATTCTATAGGTAAAGCACTATTCTGCTCTAATTATTCTATAACACTATTCTGCTCTGTCACTATTCTCTAGGTAAAGCACTATTCTGCTCTAATTATTCCATAACACTATTCTGCTCTGTCACATGTAAAGCAGTGTGCTCTGTCACTATACACTTCTGCTATTGACACTCTCTGCGTGTGGCCCACTATTTTGCTCTCACACTATTCCCTTTGAACTCTGTCAGTATTCTACAAGTAAAACATGATTGTTCTTTGTGACTGTTCTGCATGTGGAACACTACTGTGTGCACCCAAGCATGTGCTCTTTTCTAAAAGCCTATACTTTTAATAAGATTTAATCTCATTGATTAGTCAAAGCTGTTAAAATGTTATCTTTACAGATAATGCCGCAACCAAGCCAGACCTCGGCAAAACAATTCCTTCTGTTATTCTTTGCAGAATTAATTATTAGGCAAAGCATGTATTTTTTAGACCGTGTGCTTATAGCGACACGCAGTGGTGACATTGTGAAATACAGATCCACTAAATCAATTATTTTAGAGGGAGGTTTTTTTTCCAACCACTTTCTTATAGCTACATAATGGGTCATACGGTTATTTTTAGCAGTACGCCCAGCAAGTTCAATGTAGGTTGCGATTGACGTTCATTGCTGACATTTTTGATTGTAAACATGTAAATTTGTTCACCTTAGGACGCAACAAATAGCCTGCGGTGTCTTATTTGCACAGACGTGGGGCTTAATTAGGCCAAAGTCCAATCAGGACATTTAAGCAATTTTTATTTAACGTGCCTTAGAAAAAAACATTACTGGTGTGCATTTTGAGGCAAAATAAAAGCACTGATATATTTTAAAATCAGTCAGATCGTGTTTCTTTAAGTTGAAACAGCTCAGACTTAGATTTTAGTCGGACATTAGTCTTAAGCCTTGTCTGTGATATATGTTTTAATTTCCAGTAAAATAAAGTAGGCTATTAAACAAAGCCTAGGCTACTTAGCCGCTTCTTAAAAAGTAAAACAGGCCTGTAGCAGAACAGTTAAAACATATATATTTTTTATATGTTTCAGGAACTCGTCAAGGTACAATGCAAATATTTTATTTTTACTTGATGCATTGATTCATTCATACGTGTAAGTCGAGGTTTATTCACATTACCATATTAAGATATCTTTATCAAGCCTTATCATGTAATTATTAAAGTATTATGTATGCATGTGTTGGTTTTATACAAACCAAGCACAGTGTTTATACATGAGACATTTAACATGTGTAGAAGCAGAGGTGAGAAAATGTGGCATTATCTGTGGCGTAAGCGCTCGCGCATCTACGCAATTTCCTTGTGTGGGAGAGAGAAACACAAACCTTAAGTACTCTAGACAGCTCACGTCACACTAGCAGATGTCGGATATTCCGTGCAGGAAAAGTTAGAGCAGGTAGTTTGAAGGTTTTCGTGTAGGCTCTATCTACCGGGACAGCACGCGCTCACCGGCGCCGTCCACGACATTTAAATCCAGCCATCGTGTAAAGGTCCTCAGCGATCATCTCCTATGTTTGGAACAATTGTAGTGAAGATGACGAGTTTGAAGGCGTTCACCGAGCCGTTTGGTAAGTAAATCCGCGTGTTTGTACCTGGAGAATACATGCGCTTTATTACATGACATGAGGGGCAAAACGATGGACGTTTTTCTTTTTTCTTTTTTTGGTTTGGTTTTGTTCGAAAAATATGTGTGTGTATGTGTGTGTGTGTGTGTGTGTGTGTGTGTGTGTGTGAGGCATGGGTATGACACAGGTATTACAAGGAGAGGGTGATAACCCATGTCCCCTTTTTTCAAAACGCTTATAAACCATACAGAATAAGTTTTTTTGAGAAAGTTTCCTGTGAGGGTTAGGGTTAGGTGTAGGGTTGGTGTAGGGCAGGGATCCTCAAATCTGGCCCACAAGATCCATTTTCCTGCAGAGTTTAGCTCTAACCATAATCAAACACACCTGAGCATCCTAATCAATGTCTTCAGGCTCATTAGAAAATCACAGGTACAGTAGGTGAGTTTGATCAAGGCTGGAGCTAAACTTCGTGGTGTAGGGCGATAGAATATCCAGTTTGTACAGTGTAAAAACCATTGCGCCTATGGGATGTCCCCACTTTTCATAAAAACAAACGTGTGTGTGTGTGTGTGTGTGTGTGTGTGTATATATATATATATATATATATATATATATATATATATATATATATATATATATATATATATATATATATATACATACTGTATGTGTGTGTAACCCATGTCCCCATTTTTCAAAACGGTTATGAATCATACAGAACGAGGTTTTTTTTTTTTGAGAAAGTAAAAATGCACAACGTTTCCTGTGAGGGTTAGGTTTAGGGGTAGGGTGGTGAAGGGCAATAGAATATACAGTTTGTACAGTATAAAAACCATTACGCATATGGGATGTCTCCACTTTCCTCAAAAACAAACATGTGTGTGTTTGTAGGTTGAGTTGCATCAAATCAAGTAGACTTTCTCATGCTGTGGTGTAAAAGGATAAAAACCTTTTGGTTTTGCTCTGTTTTTATTTCAAAAGACTTGAGTTATTCTTCTGTAGAGGTGACAGGGTTTATACTGCAGTATTTGTGTGTTGCCTCTGTAAGTGTATGGGTGGCCATGCTGAAGAAGATCTGTGCAGAGGGTTTTGCCCTGCAGGATTATATTATGATGTGGTTTACATTTTATCTCTTCAAGTGCATCCCAAGCAAGCGGCTACATGCTCTCTGCATTCTCTGGCTGAGCAGAAACAGTCATGAATGGATTCAGGCCGCACAGGTTTGGATTCGTCTGCAGTACTGACCAGGGTTAAATGTGGCACATGTAGATTGATCTGTCCATGAGATTTAGTTTATAGCTCTAAAAAAAAAAAAGAATCATGCTGGATTGTGAAAGTTTTTTCTTTTATTAGTATTGGGTATTTTTGCAGTGGGACAACATAACTTTCCATAGATAACATCAGCTCAAGGTGGCCTTTTCGGTTTGCTTACACAAGAGTGTTTCTTGTTTTTTTTTTCCCTGCCTGTACTTTCAGCAGTCATCATGAATGCAGTGAGAAGGCAACATCCTGTTTCAGTTGATGGTATTTCCTAAAAAATACCCTATATTTTGTTCTCATGCTTTCTTTTTCAAGGAGTGTTTTAGCGAACAAAAATTACTTCGTAATTCCTCTGAATTGTGCCTTTCATGTGAATTAGCCGTGGCATTAAACACAAACATTTCCGGCACAGCCAGAGGTTATGCTGCCTGGTGTGGGTGAGACTCACTGTGGTGATAACCACGCATGATCAGTCTTTCCCCTTACTAAACCTCGAGCAACAGAACAGACAATCCATTTTTCGTTCTTTGCTGAAAAAAAAAAAGATTGAATATAGTAGCACAACTAGCACATGACCTGCTTAAATGACTGCATGTCTATTTGTGGAAATGTCTCCACAAAATTAATCAGCTCTGATTGTGTTAAAGTGTAACAGAAGTACTGACACAACTTTTCTTCTGCATTGTGTGACTTACAGCTGATTGAAGCAGATTATTCTAAGTAATAAAATAAAACACATTAATGTACAAATCGTTCACATTAAGATCAATGTATTTTGATTATTTAGAAAATAGACAGGTTATTTTTTATTTAATGATGACTTTGTTTTTTTTTTTAAAAGTATAAACAAACAATTTTCCATGACTGTACAAAGCTAATCAATATTTTTCAAGGCAAACACCATTCAATTTATGATTAGTCGTTTGTTGCTAAACAACTCACTGTAGAATTCTAGCTTTGCATTAAGTATCGCAAGTTGGATCAGAGAATTATTGAAAAGTAAAGATATCTATATTTGAATCTGCCAGTAATGCCACTGAATTTCTTGTGCTGTGTTGTCACGCACAAAACACACAGACACACACACACACACACACACACCTCACACTTCCTTCCTCTCACAGTCACTTAAGTCATTTTCATTGACAGTCCTCTCTATTTCTTTATGCTACTTGTTGGTTCCGTAATGGTATACAGCTTGAGAAGAGTGTGCCCTTAAAGTGCCTTCATTAGCAGAGGAGACTTTTGACAAATCAATAACAGGTGCCTTTTCTCTTTGAATCTTAGATGTTTAACTGATGGTTTAAACTCATGGATTTAACCTTTTCTTTTAAAAAATAATCATCACACTTCTCATCCTCTTCCTTTTCACGTATATCTCTATATTTATATGTATACATTACTCTCACAAATCAGAAATAGGTCATTCTGTTTATTGGTTGACATGATGTAGTGTTTCACTTTTGGGGGGTTTTTTTCCAGGGAGAGTGGCTTCTGAACCGGTGGAGGACACTGACCCCAGCAGCTTCATTACAGATATGGTATGATCTTTTTATTTTTCCTAAACATTGAGTTGTTTCATTTATAAGTTAAAGATGTACTTTACTCAGAAGAGATGTTGCAATGTTATGGATGGATGACGTTGGGTAATACCCACTGACACATCAATTGAATCATAAGTTGATGTTTAGTTTTGGTTTGTTATGACACAGTACATGAGTTGTAAACATTGTTGCCTTTCATATTATGATCAAACATAACAGATTATGTAGGTTAGACATGATTTTCATACATGATATGAAAGTAGCATTGAATGGGAGGAGCAGGTTTTGAAACTCACGCTCTTACGATGTTGTGGGACGCCCTCCCTTAAGTCTGAGAGGTTTGTTCCAGCATGTTCGCCGCTCATATTTCCACACATCTGAAAGTTTAATTTTCCTCGCTTCGCTACACTGTACACACCACCTCTCTTCAAATGTGTCCCAACATGTAAAAAGAGGAACAAAGGTGTATTGTTTTCCATGAGGTCTTGATTCCGATGTGTGTGATGTGATGTTTGACCTCTGGGGGTCTTTACTAATGTGTGTGTGTGCTCTTGTTTTTGTGACACATCAGGACACAACTCTGTATAATGACATGGGTATGACACAGGTATTACAAGGAGAGGGTGACTTATGAGGACATAACCCATGTCCCCATTTTTCAAAACACTTATAAATCATACAGAATTAGTTTTTTTGAGAAAGTAAAAATGCACAGTTTCCTGTGAGGGTTAGGGTTAGGTGTAGGGTTGGTGTAGGGCCACAGAATATACAGTTTGTACAGTGTAAAAACCATTACGCCTATGGGATGTCCCCACTTTTCACAAAAAAAAAAAAAGAGAAACGTGTGTGTGTGTGTGTTTCAGTCTCTGAGGTCACATTACCCCATTCAGGACAGTGATCCACGAGCTATCAGAGGTATTTCTTGTTTTATTTACATTGTTGCTGCTTGTATTGGTAGTGATAAATGTGTAAAGTCATACAATGAATGATTATTTCCATATTTAATCAGTTCCGCTGATCTCAGGTAACAAGAGTGGTGACCTTTGGGTCAGCCTCCACAATTTCCATATAATCGTGCTCAACAGGACATGAAGACATAAAGTGTTAATTAAAGCTCATGGGGTTTATTCATAGAATCTCTGGTTCTCTACAGCTCCTGTAACCCTACAGCTCAGCTCTGTTTCCCCTGGATATTTGTCATCAGCGGTGGGCAGGATACGACAAGTGAGTCTTCCAATTTGCATCTTCCACTGGAAATGAGTTGGGTCTGATCACTTTTTTAACATTATTTGCGGGAGTCACGTACACATTTCTGACATCATCTTTATTTATAGATTCAGACCACTCACTGTGTGCTATACTGACTCTCAAGGAGTTGTATAGTGGACTGTATAAGAAATATGTGGTTTTCATATTAATGCCATAGCCCCCTGTGCATGTTTGACAAGTTAGGAATTTAATATTAACCATTAAGGAACCTTAACCTAAGTATTTTGCTGACATTTTATGAAGACCCTGAAGAGTCATACCAACTTGTGGGAAATGGGCATCCGATGTTCCCTTTAATGTATTTTTGTGCAATCTGTAATACTTAAGCCTTCTTTGTTAAATCTTTAACCTCAATAATACAATAATAACAAGAACCCTTTTTTGTTTTTTAATCACCAGCCTGTGGAAAATGACGGTAGTGAATTTATTCCATCATCATCTGTTTCATCAGGTATGTGTAAATATTAGAAAACTACCATTGTTACCATACACAACTGTATAAAGACATATTGGACACAATGTTATAAAATGGAGCAATATGGTATTAATACGTTGTACATTGCTTACAATAAATCTATACTTTTTTTAGCACATTCAGTTTTAGAATTAAACAGCGGAAATATATATATATATATATATATATATATCAGTGTAAATACTTGGGTGAGTGAATCCACTAAATTGTTCCATGAGTCATAGCTTAGCAGGGTTGCCAACTTTTAAGTTCAGTTTGGAGTAAGAAGTGTGGAGGGGTCTGTTTCTTCATTATAAATATATTTGTACTTATAGATCCACAGAAGATATGCTGCCCATACATTTTGGTTAACATATTCTAATCTTTTATGTCAAATTCTTATATGTGACCCTGGACCACTAAAACAGTCATAAGGGTCATTTAAAAAACATCAACTCAAAAATTGGCCAAGATACAACTATTTGAAAATATGGAATCTAAGGGTGTAAAAACCCCAAAACATTAAGAAAATCGTCTTTAAAGTTGTCCAAATGAAGTACTTGATGTTTTGATATATTTAAGGTAGGAAAGGTACAAAAAATCTTCATGAAGCATGATTTTTACGTAATATCCTAATGATTTTTGGCATAAAAGAAAATTTTGACCCATGCAATGCATTTTTGGCTATTGTTGCAAATATACCTGTGCTACTTATGACTGGTTTTGTTCTCCAGGGTCACATATTAGAAACTAAATTCACCAATAGGTGGCAGAAAGTTACTGTCATGAAATGAATAATTCCTTGAATCATTTAATTTGTTAAAAAGGACTGATTCATTCGGGAACAAAACAAGTGACTGATGTCTTTATGAACAGGTCATTTAATAATTTGCTTATCCTGGTCTGATGTTGTGTAACTATATTCTAAATATAAAAACAAGAACTTATACAGACAGACATCACATCAGTAACAGGGTGAGAAAATGGAGAATGGTGTGAGAGCATGAAAACAGTGTGAGTTGTGTGAGGGTTGGATATGACTGACAGTGATCACAACATCTGACAAGCCAGTTAAAAAATAGACCTGTGCATTAAAGGGATAGTTCACCCAGATAGCAAAATTATGTATTTAATAACTTACCCTCATGTTGTTTCAAACCCGTTTATCTTTGGAACACAGTTTAAGATATTTTAGATTTAGTCCGAGAGCTCTCAGTCCCTCCATTGAAGCTGTGTGTACGGTATACTGTCCATGTCCAGAAACGAGTCAAGAACCATTTCTGTCAGACGCGTCCGATTCGAGAACCGAGGAGTTGATGATACTGCGCATGTGTGATTCAGCGTGAAGCAAACCGACACACAGAGTGTCTGAACTGAACTGATTATTTTGTTGATTGATTCTGAACTGATTCTGTGCTAGTGTTATGAGCGCGGGTAAACCGAAGGCTTGAATCAAGGGCAATCATCGCAAATGACGCCATTACAAAGGAGAATTATTAACCAGGATGTTGCTGGGAAGTTTGCTATTTTGTTTGATCCATGCCAGCTAAGGGAAATCAAACACTGTCTCTATTAAAAATCCCTGTCCGTGGATAAATGCATCTATTCAGAGCTGTAGAAGTAAACATTGGAAAATAGAGCGCTTATGGAAAACAACTAAACTTGAAGTTCACAGGCTTTATCTTAGAGGGGGGGTGAAATGCTATTTCATGCATACTGAGTTTTTTACACTGTTAGAGAGTTGGATTCCCATGCTAAACATGGACAAAGTTTCAAAAATTAAGTTGTACGTTTGAAGGAGTATTTCTGTTCCAAAAATACTACTTCCGGTTTGTCACAAGTTTCTGAAAGTTTTTTTAGAGTATGGCTCTGTGTGACGTTAGATGGAGCAGAATTTCCTTATATGGGTCCTGAGGTCACGTCTGCCGGAAGAGTGCATGCTCCCGTATAGCAGAGCAATGAGAGGCTGATCACAGACAATCACTGATCAGAGCGAGAGCGTCGTGAAATGTCACAAAAGGAGTGTGTTTTTGGTTACCAGGGCAAGACAACCCTGTACAGATTACCAAAAGAGAAACAGCATTAAGGGACCAGTGGATGGAGTTTATTTTTATAGAGCATCAACAGAGTTGTGCAAGTGTTTGTTCCCTGCATTTCGAAGATGCTTGTTTTACAAACAAGGCCCAGTTTGACAACGGATTTGCGTATCGTTTATTTTTTAAGGATGATGCAATCCCAACGAAAAAGGGTCACGATCGTGTGTTGGAACCGCAGGCGTTGAGTAAAACTGCTTAAAATATCTCTGCCTCCTTGTTAGTGTGTCCGCCTCCCATGCTGGAGACCCGGGTTCGAGCCCCGCTCGGAGTGAGTCGTTGCTGCTGCTGCTCTCGTTCAGTTTCAGCCTCGGGATCTGATTCTGGATCATAAATAAACGGCTGAATCTGACTGTAAGCCATGGTTTGTTTTGGATGATGGTGTTTCCCTCACGGTAATGTCACAGCTTCCACATGCTCTCAACGCAAAAGCCTACTGGCGCTCGTGATTCTTTAGCTCCGCCCACACGTCACACCTCCAGCCGGTCATGTTTTTCCGGGAAAAATCGGCACAGACTATCTTTCTCTTATGAATATAATAAAACTAAAGACTTTTTGGAGTTATGAAGGATGCAGTACTACTCTATAGGTACTCAAGATTAACAGGATATTGAGTGAAAACGAGCATTTCATCCCCCCTTTAGGGAATTAACTGCTTCTCTAAATGAACTCCTGAAAAGTGCCAGAACTACCTACTTCTCTCAGCTAATATCCTCTAATAAGAAAAACCCAAAATTCTTGTTTGATACCATTAATTATATTGTTTCGCCATCTGTTTCTCCAATTGCGGTGCACTCTCTGCCAAAAAGTAATGTATTCCTTGACTTCTTTGTTGAGAAAATTAAGGATATCAGAGCTAGCATTTTACCTCATCCTGCACACAAGGCTTGCACTTTTTCTCTTTCCCATCCGCGTTTCTCCTTTAAACTAGTGAGATTACATGATGTTACCACTCTGCTAGATAAGTTGAAGCCCTCTTATGGCCATAGTGATGTTCTCCCGACTTCGCTGTTTAAGCAGGTTTTTGATAGTATTGGCCCCTGTGTTGTAGAAATGATCAATACTTCTCTTTTAACTGGTGTGGTTCCTGACTTTTTTTAAACATGCTATTGTTGAACCTGTTCTTAAAAAGCCCAGTTTAGACCCATTGCAACCCATAAATTATAGGCCTATATCAAAACTCCCTTTCATGGCTAAGATTCTAGAGAAAGTGGTAGCAGAGCAGCTTACTACTTTCTTAGAGATAAATGATATTTTTGACAAATATCAGTCAGGGTTTCGTAAAAAACATTCTGCGGAAACTGCACTGGTGAAAGTTTCAAGTGATATTTTGATGTCAGCTGATTCTGGGAAGCATACAGTGTTAGTTTTACTGGACCTTACATCTGCCTTTGACACTATTGATCACAATATTATGCTTAATAAGCTTCAGGATCTATTAGGGATATCTAGATCAGTTTTAAAATGGTTCTCATCTTACCTTACCGGTAGAAGTTTTAGGGTTTTTATAAATCAGATCATGTCAGATACTGTAGGTTTGTGGAGTGGTGTTCCTCAGGGTTCTGTCCTGGGACCGATTCTTTTCCTTCTGTATATACTTCCTCTAGGAAAGATAATTAGGCAGTTTCTGGATGTCACTTATCACTTGTATGCAGATGACATTCAGTTATACTGTTATACTGTATAAGATCAAGAAGTGGCTAAATTATAACTTTTTAAAACTGAACTCTGCCAAGACTGAAACCTTAATCATTGCCCCTGAGCAGAGCAACCCTCAGATAAAACAACCTATCGGTGCCTTAGGTTTGTCTGTTCAGCCGAGTCTCAGGAGCTTAGGTGTTGTTTTTGATGCTGCCATGTCTCGAAGCAACTTATTAAAAACTGTTTCTTTCAATTAAGGAACATTTCTAAGATAAGAGCCTTGGTGTCAAAGGCCAAGTTGGAGATGATCATTCATGCTTTTATTTCGTCTCGTTTAGACTATTGTAACAGTCTTTGTATTTGCCTTAATAAGAAGGATCTTTGTCGTCTCCAGACTGTCCAAAATTCTGCTGCTAGGCTTTTAACCCACACGAGTAAAAGGGCACATATTACTCTTATTTTAGCTTCCCTTCATTGGCTACCAGTGAAATTTAGAATGCACTTTAAAATTTGGGTTCTAACTTTTAGAGCCTTACAAGGACATCTCTGACCCGATACAGCTGCGTACGTCCTCACGTAGTCTGAGATCTACAGGCCAGAGATTTTTAGTTGCCCCCCTTACACATTTTAAAACTAGAGGGGACCGTTCGTTTCAAGTTGTGGCACCTCGGTTGTGGAACGCTTTGCCTCCTTCCATACGCTGCTTGGATTGTGTGGAAAATTTTAAAACCCAGTTGAAAATTCTTCTTTTTAAAGAGGCTTTTAACTAGACTGTAGGGTGGCCTTATGTGTACTTCTGTTTATTTTTGATTATGTGCTGGAATGTATTTGTAAGTGTTGTGTATTCTACCTATTGTTGTGAAGCACTTGGTAATTTTTATCTGTGAAATGTGCTATACAAATACATTTTACTTACTTACTTGCATTACGTCGAGCGCAAAAGAACCGGTGAACCGTTTTCTTCAACCGGTTTATTGAATCGAACTGTCCCGAAGAAACTACTGGTGATCTGAAAACCGATGCAACCGGTTCTTGACTCGTGAACGAGTCAGTCTATTGTTCGTTATCTGGCTCGGCTCGGTGTTCATCTTCAGTTCTCTCTTCACAGCAGTTCAGTCAGTGTACTGTTTGAGTAAATAAATTACTCCGGGACATTGGTTTGTTTGAACTCAGAGGGAGTGTCAGCCCAAAAAAAAAGTTAACAGCTTAAGTAATTTGTGGATTAATGCGTATTTAGAGATGCGAACCGTTTAAAACGATTCAGTTCAATATGGTGAACTGAATGATTCGTTCACTAACCGGATATCCAGACTGCTTTGTTTTGAACTCTCTCTCACAACAGACACAGAAGAGAAGACAATGCTGAATAAAGTGGTTGTTTTTGCTATTTTTGGACCAAAATGTATTTTCGATGCTTCAAAAAATTCTAACCGACCATCTGATGTCACATGGACTACTTTGATGATGTTTTTCTTACCTTTCTGGACAAGGACAGTATACCGTACACACAGCTTCAATGGAGGGACTGAGAGCTCTCGGTATAAATCTAAAATATCTTAAACTGTGTTCCGAAGATAAACGGAGATCTTACGGGTTTGGAACAACATGAGGGTAAGTTATTAATTACATAATTTTGCTATCTGGGTGAACTAACCCTTTAAGTGATGCAGTGTAAAGAGCAACAAGTCAGGTTGGACAGAAGGCTGTTTAATTGTTACGTGATCTTTCCCAATCATTCTCTAGTTCTTTGAAGTCGGCTTGATGTGTCCCGGCCTTTAAGAAGCATGTGTAAATTGGGTTTTGGAGTGCTATTGTTACTGTAAGCATGAATTTTGTAGATATCCCAACTTAATGCACTTTATGCGATGTCTGCTTTTCTTTCCCCACTCTGTAGACTTCGGTAAAGAACATAAGGCTTGTAAGGAGTGTTTATGTTCTGCTCCTCCACCCAAAATCAGTGACCTGATGAATGACGAAGACCTTCTGTACACTCTAAGACTGAAGCTCGATCCGACTCACTGCACTGTCAAAAACTGGAAGAACTTTGCAAGCCGCTGGGGAATGAGCTACGACGAACTCACACTTCTAGAGCAGCGCACACATGGTCCCACCTACCAAAGTCCCACTCAAGAGTTCCTTCTGCGCTACAACCAGAAACCTGTCACGGAGCTCACTGCACTCTGTCAGCTTTACCAGCGCATCGATGTGCTTCGATTGCTCCAGAGATGGATGGAGAACGACTGGCCCTCGCGCTGGCAGCAGGCCCATTAGCTGGTACTTAACAATAACTGGACCTCAAAGGAGAAACGTGTTGCTAGAAACTGAAATTCATGACTGCAGGGATGGACAGCAGGTCAGAACACACATTACTGAATGGGTGGTACAAGGTTATACACTGGACGTAGTTTATTTTTTGGTAACCGTTGGCTGGTTTCATCACTCCATATGTAACCATCTGGTTAGCTGTATTAGCTATGTAGTAAAATCAACAAATATAGGCAGTAGCACCCCAGCACTTCAGTAGAAAATTGAAAGACCGCTCAGGTGTGATTACTCATTTTCAGATTCTGTCTGGAAATTCTCTGTGATTCCGGTCATACAGAATTTTATTTATTTTAATACAAACAGTCATCTGCTGGCGGTGTGCCAGTGTTGGTGGTCTTATGAAGTGTCCTTTAATTAGTAACATGTACTATAATGAGTCATTGTTCTCAATATCTAAATGAGTTTAAAGACAACTTTTCACCTTTATTCTTGCCTGCTTTCTAGTAATAAGGTCATTCTAGAATGAATCACACAAAAACTGCATCTCCTTTCAGTGTATAAAAACTGAATCTCCTTCTATGTTTTACATGAATTTGAGCATATAAAACATTGTGATATATATCAAATTCCCATTGCACTGCTCACTGAGCACTTGAATTTAGTATCATGTTTGGTATGAATGGCACTTATTTTTTTATTATTATCATGAGACTTTTAGAAAGATTTAGCATGTCTCTTAGAAAGGAGTGGTAAAATAGCAGTTTAACTGCAGAGAACAGTGGATCTGGATGTTGACTGGACTTTATTGAAAACATTAGTTTTAAAAATGCAGTGTGGCTGTTTCAAAATGTTTGGTCTAATGTAAATTACAATGCAGGTAGTAGGATAGAATGTGACAATATTACCTCTTCTAAACAAGACTTTAAAAAGTGTTTGGTTTTTGTGCCATGTACTCTACCTAGCTTTTTATTTCCTGTGTCTAAAAATGAAAGCCTGTTTATGTGCATCAGGGGTTCTCTGTTTAAAAATAAAACTTTTATATGCACAGTATCTGAATATTTGTTATACCTACCATTATAGTGTAAATACAAAGTATTTTTAATCTGCAATATATTATGAACTACTGGCATCACTTGAATGATAAAATTTTAAATGCAATAATCACATCATAAACTTTATTGAATTCTTTAGAAACATTTGTGAGATTCTTGTGAGATTGAGATTTGTTTTCAAGAAACACAGAAAGACACACAATACTTAATAGATGTAAAAAAAAAAAGTGGACATTTTTTTTTTTTTTTTTTGCAATACTGACAAATATAAAGATGTACATGGAAATACGTATAAACAAAAGACTATATATTAGATATTATTACAAAAAAAGTGACAAATAAGACAGAATTAAAGATATTTAAAATATATAAAGATATTACAAAGCATATTTTCCTTCATTTTCTTGTCAATGTTTTTAAGAAGATACAGTCATTGCACATTTAAAGAGAACTTTATACAATTATATTTGTAACTGAATATAAAAATATGTACCTCTGTCAAATTCTATAATTCTCCTCAATACTCTTCCGATTTTAAAAGTAAACAGCTGGAGTTGATCTTTTTTTTTTTTTTTTTTACATATTATTTTACATATGCTCTTTGCAGTGGGTGTGGAAGTACACTAACAAGGGTCTTGGGTTTTATTTAAGGTTCAATCTGTTGGCAAACCAAGCATGTTGTTCAAGCTGAGGGCAATCTTGGCGTCATCTTCATTGCTAGTTGTATCAATTACTGGGTAGTCCTTATCAGCATCAGGCTTTGTGACTTTAAATGTTCCTCTACTCACTTTTGTAGGGCTGCTTGGTTCTGAATCTGTGCTTGTAGTACGCGCATTAGACAATCTCAGCCTTTCCCGGATATCTACACTAGCTGTCTGTCCATTGATCCCAACAGACGGAGAAATAGCTTTAAGATTTGTCTTGACTGAGGAGACAGAGGTAACTGCGCCATTAGTTGTTTTTGTAGGATCAGTACTGAGGTCAACCGCTCCATTGAGTTTTTGTAAGATACTGTCAATGTTGCTGTCAGGTAGTCGGTGAGACTTGAACAATGGTATATTTTGGGGGAGTTTCATTTCTGCAGTGGTACCATCTACTTCTGGTGCTTTAATGTTAAAATCCACATCCTTTGGTTCAGCAGATTTTCTCCATTTGAAGGGCCATTTTACCTTAAGCTTGGAGCCGTCAGCTTCAGCGTTAATGCCTGGATCATCGACATCAACCCCAGCATTTGGGAGACTCACGTCAACATCAGGAGTACCAACCCCAGGTGCAGATAAGTTCAGATCTGGTCCACTTACATCAGCAGCAATGTCAACATCAGGAGATTTGACTTTTGGACTGGACAGGTTAAACTTTTTCATGGTTGGGAATTTCAACTTTCCTTTGGGAGCATTGATGTCAACATCTGCTGTGGGGACATCAACATCAACCCCAGCTTTTGGTAGACTCACATCAAGATTAGGAGTACCAACCTCAGGCGCAGATAGGTTCAGGTCTGGTCCATTTACATCAGCAGCAATGTTAACATCAGGAGATTTGGCTTTTGGACCAGACAGATTAAACTTTTTGAGTGTTGGGAATTTAAACTTTCCTTTAGGAGCATTGATGTCAACATCTGCTGTGGGTACATCTACATCAACTCCAGCTTTTGGAAGACTCACATCAAGGTCAGGAGTACCAACCTCAGGCGAAGATAGGTTAAGGTCTGGTCCATTTACATCAGCAGCAATGTCAACATCAGGAGATTTGACGTTTGGACCAGACAGGTTAAACTTTTTGAGTGTTGGGAATTTCAGCTTTCCTTTGGGAGCATTGATGTCAACATCTGCTTTGGGAAGGTTTATATCAGCATCTGGCACTTTGACATCCGCATTAACTGTTGGAGCTGAGAGGCTGAGATCAGGAGCTTCTGTATCAAAGTCAATCTCTGGTGTCTTCACTTTTGGACCGGAAAGGTCAGCTTTTGGTTTCTTAAACGTAATCATTTTGAGCTTACCAGATGGAGTATCTAAGTCTGGGGATTTAAAATCTACATTGGGAACACTGACCTCAGCTTTTGGTAAAGATGCATTTACATTAGGCACACTGACCTCAGCTTTGGGAAGATTTAAGTCAACACTAGGTGAATTTAATTCTCCTTTGAGTTTGGGAACTGCGCGATCTAGATCTGCATTAGCATCCAGCTTAGGCCCAGTCAAATTCATTTTTGGCAAATTTAAATGTGGCATTTTATATTTTCCAGAACAGTCAACATCTGGGACTTTAAGGGTACCATCAGGTCCTTCAAGCTCTGCTTTAGGCAAGTCTAGGTCTACATCTGGCGTGGAGAGATTGAGATTTTGAGACTTTAGATTTCCCCCAATGTTTGCACTTGGAGCATTTAAGTCGGCTTTTGGTAAACCAAGGTCTAAAGAAGGAGCAGAAATGTCACCTTTAACTTTAGGTGTTGAAACACTAAGATTAGGTGCTTTAACATCTACATTAGGTCCTTTGAGTTCTGCTGTGGGCAAGTTTACATCACCATCAGGTGCATCTAGTTTTGGTGTTTTAACCCGGGGTCCAGAAAGACCAAATTTAGGCATCTTAAAGTGAGGTACCTTGGCTTTGCTAGAGGGGGCATCAATGTAAATGTCTGGGGCTTCAAGGTCTACATTTGGACTTTTGACATTAGCATTGGGCAAGTTCAGATCCAGATCTGGAGCATTAAGTTTGCCATCAACTTTGGGTGCTGAAAGACTGAAATCTGGATCTTTCAGGTCTAAGTCTGGTCCATGGAGATCTGCCTTTGCATTGAGATCTACATCTGGACCTTTCATTTTTGGCCCAGATAGATTTATTTTAGGCAATTTAACATGGGGTTTCTTTAACTTTGCAGATGGAGCTTCTATGCCAATATCTGGTGCCGTCACATCAGCAGCTGGAGTTTTAATGTCTACATTTGGAGCAGAGAGATTGAGGTTTGGTGCCTTGACATCTAGATTTGGTCCTTCCAGTTCAGCTTTTGGCAGATTCATATCTATCCCAGGAGCTGACATGTCCAAGTCTGGTGCATGTGTCCCTGCATTTATATCTGGAGTTTTCAGCTTTGATTTATGTAAGTTTAGCTTTGGCATTTTAAAAGTTGAGAACTTGTGCTTTGCAGTCGGAGCATTAATGTCTGGTGCTTTTACATCAACATCAGTGCACGGTAAATTGACATTTCCTTTTGGGATGCTGATATCTCCATCTATCTTTGGTGCAGAGAGACTTAAATCAGGTGTTGAGACACTGGCATCTAAGCCAGCCTCTGGTGCTTTAACCTTCTTGCCAAATGTGTGTTTCTTAAATTTTGGCCGCTTTGTTTTCCCAGAGGGAGCAATTATATCAACATCAGGAGTTTGAATATCTACATCTGGAGCTTCAAGGTTGGCTCTTGGCAGATCAATGTCAACATTTGGTGCATTGATATCTGCATTTACCTTTGAAGCAGAAAGATTTGCATCAACACTCGCCTGTGGAACTTTCATTTTTGTAGTTTTAGCTTTCTTGAATTTAGGAAATTTTATCTTGCCAGAAGGGGCTTCGATATTAGCTTTTGGTGTTTCGATGTCCAGGTTAGGACTACTGAATTCAGCTTTTGGTGAGGTCATGTCTAAGTCAGGGGTCCCAATTTCTCCATTAATCTTTGGGGCTGACAGATTTAGATCAGGGGTTTTTAGGTCCGCATTTACGTTTTGGGTGGTTAGATTCACATCACCATCAACCTTTGGTTTTTTACCATGTATACTGAAGGTGGGCATTTTAAACTTAGGTGTTTTAGTATTCAGTTCAGGTTTGTCCACATTAACAGAAACATCTGGGGTGTTAAGTGCAGGGGTAGAGACACTGACATCAGGTGCTTCGAATGTACCATCCAAACCTGCTCCTTCGAGATTTGGTGCAGACAAGCCAAAAGTTGGCTTTTTGAACCCTGGGCTGCTGAAGTTAGGTGTGGCATGCTTTAGCCCAATCTGTGGCATTTCTGCATTTACTGTTGGCGTTGAGATGCCACCCTTAAGGCTTGGGGCATTTATCTGTCCATTTAGCCCATTAACCTGAACACCTGGTGCTCGAAGTCCTGGCTCACTGTTCAGTCGAAGATCACCTAGAGACTAAAGAGGAAGATGAGATGAAGTCATGATGAGACTCAATTATTCTCTATTTTTGCTTTTTCTTTAGTTCTCAAGGTTGCTTACCAGTCCTGCTTTCAGATCTTTTGCCGTCTTTAGTTCAAGGTTCTTGTCATAGGGCTCGAGTATTCTGATCAATTTTAGCACTTCATCTTTACTGAGGTGATCCAGATGAACGGTTGCAGCAACAAGCTGATCTTCTGCAAAGGACAAAAAGAGAAAATAAGGTACGTTACAGAATCTATTACTATCATTACGTATGCTTGTTGTATGATTGAGGCAGCATATAGGATACATTTAAGTTCTTTACCTTCCTTCAGGCTGATTGCTGGATTTGTGATTCCTGAGATGTCAACCCCTCCTTTTTCTTTGTCCTCCAAAGTTAAAGACTCTGAGAGGGCATGAATCTTTGTTTCTCCATTCTGCACATGAACAAGGTGACTTACTACCATACATTAGGGTTTTGTTTGTAATCTCATAAATACATAATATTATTTGCAAAAGTAAAAATTATATGTTATGCCATGGCAAAGATGTAATCAGAGGTATAATGAATGTGTGAAATGCAAGGTGTTGTAAACTATTGTTAACCATGTTGAAACTTTCAGCAGACTTTACCATTGAGTCAGACACGCCCTTCTGATTGGCTAAACAAATCTGACTATGCCTGTCGGGTGTTAGGAATATTTTTTGTGTGCAACTCTGTTAAAAATGTTAAAAAATTACCAGAATCTTTAAATTGTTATTTTGGTGAGAGGGTACCTACCATCATGTCTTCACTTCTGACATGTCATGAATACCAGTTTTCAGGAGGTCTGCCAAAACAAAAAGCAACAAGACTTGAAGTAATCTTTATCATTACATTTTAGAACTCTATTCTGTATTATATTTTCATCTAAAAAAGTAGGCTACATTTAAAATTTCCAAGGAAGATGACTGACCTAAAGCCATTCAACAAAACATTGCATTTTAGTATTTTTAGGAACATACAATGGAAGTACAATGACTAATTGTAATTTGAATGTAAGGCCAGTTTTAGACCTGCTCATGTTTCAAGCAATCGTCATATCATCTTTACTCCATAAAATAAGTGCATGGGTGTGCGGTTACTTCCTTGCTTCCTTTTCAGCTTCTTCCCACTCTCTTTGAGACTCTTGTTACATCTATATTGCATCATTTTAGTAGTATTGTATTGTATTTGCTTGGTAATAAAGCAAATCTAAGCACCACTGTTACATGTTTTTAAAAATGAATAAATTGATAGAATTACTATTTTTAATCAAATCAGTAAATAATACGTAAAATTAACAAATATTGAATGTAAGAACAGAAAAGGGAAGTGGCAAGGAAAAGTCAGGAAACGACTCCAGTCTTTCAAAGACAGATGTAATCGGTTGTAATGCAGTTAATCACATTCACCAGATCTCGTAGTGAGAATGTGTTTGTTAAAAAGTGAAGTAAATAAAATAGCAGGATACTAATTGCAGGAACCATGCACACAGTATGCAAATTACAGCCTCTACATGCCCAATTTTTCAGATTTGAGATTATTAAAAAACCTTCTAGTTTAACTCAAAATAAAATGCTTTTTAACTTGGTAGTCTGTCATTGTAACAGATTGTGTATGTGTGGTTTGTGTCAGGAATGTTTTAGGAATGGATGGACTGCGGAGAATGAGGCGAACCAGTTTGTTCAGATGAAAGAAAGATGAGGAGATAAATACAAGATCACTCTGTATATCTCTTGGCTGTTTAACCCTCTATATATGTCTTCCATTTTTGTTCTGTGTGTTCTCTCTAAAGCACATTATTTAGACTGCGATTAGAAGGCTCAGATTGTCTTGACAATAAAGTTAAGTTTTCCCCGTCAAGATCAGAACAATAGAATTACTCTGCTCAGTAAAGCATTAAGTTTAATCAGCAGTGGGAATCATCTAATGTTTCAGTTTTACCCACAATCACAACAGTTTCCCAAAGACTTGCATCATCATCTGATGCTAACAAAGAAAAAACATCACTGCTTTCAAAAGTCATATCGTAAGTTATTCCTCATATTTATAATGTGAACATGATGCATGAAAATTTCAGCTCATCAAAACGTTTTCAATTTACAACTAGTATTAATCACTGAAACCTCAATAGACTCACATTTACAACAACAAAGCGAACATCAAACACAAATATTAAACCAGATATTAAAGGAGCTGTTTCAATGATTTGACATGACAAACCTCTATATTCTACAAGTTAGTGAATTTATCAGTTCCCATTAGATGAGGCAGGATGATAATTTGCACTATGATGTTGTTTCCGATTCTGTGTGATTTATTTAAGCACTAGTCAGAGTGAGTCACTTACCCAATGTGGTTAATGTGAGTGTATCTGTAGCCGTTGATGCTGACACCTCTAAACTCCAGGTGGATATGACTATCATTCTCTCTGTCATGGGGTTTCTGTCAGATAAATACATGTGGAGCCACCAAACAGGTTCTGCAGCAACAGCATGACAACCAACCACACACACACACACATACACACACAACACACACCGAAACTACAGACACAGAGAGTAGTTTAAAAGTGCCTATACATTTACATGTTACAAGTTACAAGTTAAATGCTTTTTTTTATATATTTTATTTGGATTATGATGTGTTTTTTTATTTGTATGTTTTCTACGTCACAGAGAGCTTCAGTTCAGAATTGCCAAAGCAACAGCGATTTGATCAGTCAGTCCCAAAAACTTTCATTTGTTGGTTTCCACATTATAAAGCGGTCATATTTAAGCTATGCTGAGCCAATTGAGCTCGTTTCTAGCCAAGCATGTGGCCAAATATTTAATATTTGTGGGGAGCAAAGTTGTAATTTTGTGGGAGCCATGATTTTTCCTTAAAAACATCTTATGAGAAAAACTAAAGGGTGTCTTTTTTGTTTTGTTTGCAAGGGTTTGGCCTTACAGTCTTGTGCCACACACCCTTAAGTTTTTTCTGAAACCCATATGAATGCATAGCGCTACAGTAGAGTTTCTCAATGTGGGCATTCAGTGTTCTTGCGGGGGTGTTTTTCACAAAATTCTGTTCTTTTAAATGAAAAATAAATACAAAATACTGAAATAAAGGTTTAATAAGCACAGTTTAATATGAATAAATACGAAGGAAATGCTGTAACTTTTCCATTTTTAAATGATTATTCACAGTAGTATGTTAATTTTCTGCACTCTTGAATGTTTCTGTGTGTGCGATCTGTATGTTATTTGCGAGCTTGTGTGTTGTGTGTGTGCATGCTTGTGTAGGAAGTTGTGGCCTAGTGGTTAGAGAGTATGACTCCTTACCCTAGGGTCGTGGGTTCGAATCTTGGGCCGGCGATAACACGACTTATATGCTCTTGAGCAAGGCACTGAACCCCCAACTGCTCCCCGGGTACCGCAGCATAAATGGCTGCCCACTGCTCTGGGTGTGTGTGTGTTCACTGCTCTGTGTGTGTGCACTTTGGATGGGTTAAATGCAGAGCACGAATTCTGAGTATGGGTCCCCATACTTGGCTAAATGTCACGTCACTTTGTTTAAAAACATGAATTCATCCAAGAAATGTCTGAGTATCCACAATGCACCAACAAGCAAGCTTGAGATATAATCAAAATCATCAACAAGGATAGAAACTCTGAAAAATGTATGTTATTGTTCTTATTTTCAAATCATTTATTTAAAAAATGTATTATTTTTCGTCAATTTAATGGGCCCTTGAATTAATTTCTTAAAAAAGTAATGACCCCATACATTTCAATGCTACTGTTAATATAATATATAATAATATAATAACAGTCCTCATTATATACACAAAACAATAATCAACTTCAAAAGTCTGTGAAGACAATTAGACTGTTTTATTTGATGGGTGGCGGTGAGGGACCTGAATAATAGGTAGTGGGGGTGCTGGCCAAAAAAGGGGGAGAACGACTGCACTACAGAAAGCTTTCAGCTGGTTGTGTTTTAATAGTTTAAGTAGAGGGATAGTTCACCCAGAAATATGAAATCTGACCTTATTCTATGTATCAAGAAGATACTGTGTTTTGAAAAAAAAAATATTTGCACCTGAGTGACTTTCATTGTACTGCCAAAAAAGTAGATTCTTCGGAATATATTCTTTTGTGTTCCACACAAAGTCACACAGGTTTGGGACGACATGAGTGTGAGAAACATTTTAGGTAAATGATCCCTTTAATGTTAATTCAACACCCACAAATGTATTTCAGAAGTCCTTGTTCATATTTCTCAGCACTACTGAGGCATATTCAGTTAAATTAACCACCAAACGTCCAACAGGAAACTGCTGTCTGGCTGAACAATACTGAAAGTTTGAGTCTATCATGAAGTCATCAAGGTGTAAATGTAAGGTGTTAATTTGTTGTTCTGTAATGATTTGCCATTCTGGTATACAATAAAGACATTACTGTAAGAGTTTTTTTTATTATTATTATTAACTGTAGTGCAGTCACATTTCTTAGTAAAAAGTAATACTATCACCCAGCTTGGAACCTTAAGCTCTTGGCAGCAGTAATGGAGCACTTAGCCAATATTTATGGCAGAAAATAGTTTCTATGAATTGTTACAGTTACAAGAAGAGACTGTCAATGCAAATGAGTAACCACTCACCTTCACAATACAGGGTTAGTTGGTATTTGTTCACAGAGAGAATGTGATTTCACTCCTTGGACACTAATCTGTTCTGCAATTGTTAATGTTTACAGTTCAGTACAAAGGTAAAAGTTTATGAATACATAGAGATTTTACATTGCCACGGGATGTAATTCCCGTGGCAAAACAGAAAAACAAATGGAGACATAATTAGCGTAGCTGCTGTTCCAACCAAGTAAAATTATTTCGTTTTAAACCCAAACTAAAGAATAATATAACTGCAGTCCAAAATTTGGAAATGCATTATTTGAATGCTTGGCAAAAGAGATGTGTTTTTAATCTAGATTTAAACAGAGAGAGTGTGACTGAACCCCAAACATTATCAGGAAGGCTATTCCAGAGTTTGGGAGCCAAATGCAAAAAAGCTGTACCTCCTTTAGTGGACTTTGATATCCTAGGTACGTGATGGATTGTAACGTGGCAGAAGGCTAGTCAGGTACAAAGGAGCTAAACCGTTAAGGGACTTATAGGGAAGTAATAATATTTTGTTACTGATACGGAACTTAATAGGTAGCCAGTGCAGAAAGTGTAGAATTGGGGTAATATGATCATATTTTCTTGACCTGGTAAGGACTCTAGCTGCTGCATTTGGCACAACCTGTAGCTTGTTTGAGGATGCAGGACAACCACCTAGAAGTGCATTACATTAGTCCAGTCTAGAGGTCATGAATGCATGAACTAGCTTTTCTGCATCAGAAACAGGTAACTTGTTTCGTAGCTTGGCAATGTTTCTAAGATGGAAGAATGCAGTTTTTGTAATATGGGAAATATGGTTTCCAAATTAGACAAGTTGCTGTCTAATTTAACACCCAGATTTTTGACTGTAGAGGAAGTAACAGTACATCCATCTAGTTGCAAATTGTAATCTATGAGATTCTGTGTACTGTTTATTGATCCATTATCTCTGTCTTATCTGAATTTAATAGGAGAAAATGATTGGTCATCCAATCTTTTACATTTTTATCACGCACTGTTAGCTTAGATAATTTAGAAGTTTCATCTGGTCTCATTAAGATATATAGTTGAGATGACTCCCAATTTAAACAGTCAAAATGGTAGCGATCGGACAGGTAGGATCTAAACCATCTTAAAGCCTGCCCTTGAATACCTGCATAGTTTTGTGATCGCTCTATGAGTATGTCATGATCTATGGTGTCGAACGCAGCACTAAGATCAAGTAAGACTAGAAATGAGATGCAGCCTTGATCTGACGCAAGAAGCAGGTCATTTGTAATTTTAACAAGTGCAGTTTCTGTGCTATGGTGGGGCCTGAAACCTGACTGAAAAGGAAGGAGCAGGAAGGAGCACAACTGAGCAGACACAACTTCTTCAAAAAAATTTCACATAAATGGAAGATTTGAAATAGGGCTATAATTTTCCAGTTCACTAGGATCTAGTTGTGGTTTCTTAATAAGAGGCTTGATAACCACCATCTTGAATGGCTTTGGGACTTGACCTAAAGATAATGACAAGTTAATATTGAGAAGACTGCAGTTTATCTTTGGGTGCGATGGATGAAACTGAAGTGTTAGACGCTGTAGAATCTAAATCTTATTGTATTTCTGATGTTATCTATTTTATCAGTGAAGAAATTCATAAAGTCATTACTATTAAACTGTGAGGGATTATGTAATTCTGGTGGTGTCTGGTTATTTGTTAATCTAGCCACTGTGCTAAATAAAGACCTTGGATTGTTTTAGTTATTTTCAATTGGTTTGTGGATATGCTCAGCCCTGGCAGTTTTTAGGTCCTGTCTATAGCTGGACATACTGTTTTTCCAAGCAATTCTAAAAACATCCGAGTTAGTTTTTATCCATTTGCGTTCAAGACTACGAGTTTCTTTCTTGAGAGAGGGAGTATTACTATTGTACCATGGCACAGTACGTTTCTCTTTAACCTTTTTCAGTTTGATGGGGGCAAAAGCTTCTAATGTATTAGAGAAAATAGTGCCCATGTTGCCAGTCATTTCGTCTAGTTCGTGTGTATTTTTGGCTACACATAGCAGTTGAGATAGATCAGGCAGGTTATTTGTGAATCTGTCTTTAGTGACTGGAACAATAGTTCTGTCCAGACGGTAACACTGAGTCATATAGTTAATATCATGATACAAGGAAATGGTCTGTAACATCATCACTTTGAGGTACGATATCTATCTCAGTAAGATCGATTCCATGTGATATAATTAAATCTAGTGTATGATTAAAACGATGAGTGGGCCCGGTGACATTTTGCTTGACTCTAAATAAAGTATATTAGGTCAGTAAACGCAAGTCCTAAAGCATCATTTGTAATATCAATGTGAATGTTAAAATATCCAACAATTAGCGCTTTATCAATGGTAACCAAACGGTCTGAGAGGAAATCTGCAAATTCTTTTAGGAATTCTGCATACGGCCCTGGTGGTCTGTACACAGTAGCCGGAGCAAGAGACACAATAGATTTCCTTTGCATATCTGACAGTGTAACATAAGCAGAAGTATTTCAAATTATTTAAACCTGTATCCTGTTTTCTGGCTAACTTGAGAATATTACTATAAATTGTTGCAACACCTCCTCCACGACCAGTCTGACGGGGCTCATGCTTATAACAGTAGTTTGGTGGAGTAGACTTATTTAGACCAAAATAATCATTTGGTTTTAGCCAGGTCTCAGTCAAGCCGAGTACATCAAAACTATTATCTGTGATCATTTCATTTACAATAACTGCTTTGTGTGTGCGTGATCTAATGTTTATGAGCCCAAACTTAAAAAATATTTTTTGTTCATTTATTTTACATTTTTCTGGTTTAATCACGATCAGATTATTTCTAGATCTTACATTAAATTTATATCTTTTCCTCATTATTCGGGGAACAGATAAAGTCTTCATAGATTGGACAGTGCAAGTACTTTTATCATTTAAGGAGGTAGAACAAAAGTCATCGTAGTAGTTATTTGAGAATTGGCCTGCTAGTCATATGGAGCGAAGTGTCCTGGAGATGTTGATCGACAGGAGTTCTGCTCTGACTCTGGTGGGGTGCAAGCCATCAGCGCGAAAAAGCCTAGGACGCTCCCAGAAAAGATTCCACTTATTCACAAAGAGAACTTTTACTGTTCATTAATTCTACTTAACTCTTCTGTGTAAAACTTTTATATTTATATGTGAATTTTTTAACATACTGCTAGCATAGCATCACACCAAGCATTTTATATTTTAAAACAGTTTTTTTTTTCATCATGATCTTAGAGAAGATTTGTTAGTTTAATTCATAAATGAATGATTTCTTTTATTTTAATTTCAGTATTTTTCAGCTATGGCTTAGCCAATGTTTTCGCCAAAAACTAAACCATTACACACAAAGTAAAATGTAGTGTCAAGTTTAATTCTTCATCATTTCAAGTAGTCTAGTCAAAAGTGCATCTACCTGAAGAATCACCCATTCTTCATTTATGAAGAATGGGTGATTCACCCATTTATGACCCTCATTTGAGCCATTTTCACTGTGTACTCAGCAAAGCTGCTATTGACTGCACTGTCATGAAATCCACTGATATATTACCAAACCTCAAAAGAAAGTGTTTGAGAGAGGAAAGCACCTTGTGTGCTTAGCATAGTGCATGAAGACTGACTGTGGTATTGAGCTTGTGCACATGTTGGGACAAGAGCAGTGCTTTTGCCTTAAGGGAGAACTTTGGAGTTGAGTCTTTGACTTTTATTTATTCGTGTTACATCTAAGTCTTAGCGTCTGGGCTTCAGGTACGAACTTGTTTCTTTCATTGTATCTCTGTAATGAAATAGTCAACCAGCAACCAGGAAACAAAAGCTCTCCTCTAGCCATAAACATGTTAAGGCCTCATTATTAATTAAGAAAGAACCTCATAGTGGTGGAAGCAAAAACACAGGAATGAAAGTTGTCTTCGTGCTGACAGAGAAACAGGTGTCTAAAGGAGTTCTGCACACTAGAGGAGTGCAAAAAGAGCATTTTTACTCAGGTTGGTCCAAGTTGGGAGGTTTTTAGGTCTTTTGTTTACTGCTGTCGCTGTGGAACTATGCTGTGCTTTGAAATGTGGTTGAGCAACTGCTAGTTTAAATTGTGCAAAACACATTTTTGTCATTGCACACACCACCATCAGCTCAGTACTGAATGCTTCAGATACCACTGATCTGGTTTTGACATACTCATTGTTTTAGAAATACTAACAATAAAGATGCAACAAAAAAAATGCCACGAATAGTTCAGGGTACACAAGTTAATTTCTAAGTAACAAACTGTTTATCCAGTTTACATTATGTTCTGACCCTCAGACGACAATTTAATACATCATACAGATTACAAAAGACTTTAGATAAACAACAATATAAATGCATACTTTTAAATAAAACTGGATTCTATGTCTTCAAATTAAGTTAATTTGAAAGAAATGTGCAACTTTTTGTCAACAGAGTCAGATATTTATAAAAAAATATTTATAAAAACAGGCAATATCCAAGTCAGTTTTCTTGCTGAAGGTCCTCTTTCCATGTTTCACCTTCTGGGTTTAACAATGCCACCAGCTCTGGTGAGTTTTATAGTTTCTAATTAAATATTAAGTAGACATGACTATATTTTATCTCAGTATCTCACAAAAAAAAAAAAAAAACAATTGTTTGTGATTTTGACATAATTTTCATCATTTTAAGCATAAGTCCTTTTGTATAAAAAACAGCAGAAAAAACTAAATGGCTCCTGCATTTACATGGGCGATCTGCAAAACATGATTATTATTTTTTTGTCAACAAATAGACAATAATCTGTCTCCCAGAAATTCAGATTTCACATTTTCATATCTTTATCCTCAAGTGGGATAAAGGTAAACATATTTGACTTGCCATCCCTGAAATGGACTACTTAAAGCAGGTTCATTAAAGTGAGGTAAGTGTTTCGTCCTAGTAATTATAGTTCTTCATAGTCATAGTCTCGTACTGTCTAAACCAATGAATGACTCACTGCAAAAAATAATACAAAGTCTATATGTAGTGACAGCATAAGGTCTTTGTTCTGCCACGGAGACTCAGTGACCGCACAGGGGTCAAGGTCAAATTCAGGGTACTCTGAGGTAGACGAGAATGAACACTTTCTTGACTGCTTTAAGATAAAATGTGTCTGTGTTCCAGATTGTAAACTTATTATTGCTTATAGAGATTTCATATTGTATGTGTGGATTGTTCTAGCATTTTCATGTAGCCAGGACATTCACACATAAACTGAGGCTCTAAAATCAATGTATATCCCATATATATACTTGTGGTTTTAGACATGGCACATAGTATCCTTTTAAACTAGGTGCGGCAGGGATTGAGCGTCGTGAGCACACCTCAAAGAATGCCACCACTCCACCTTCTCATTCAGGTATTTGTATCGCAATAGAACTGCACAGCTCAGGACAAAGAGGACAGAAAAAAAAAACCATTGTTTTTTTTCACAGATAGTGCACAAGCATGTGTTAATGATGAAGAGATAGCAGTATTGAACTTTCTTCAGATGTGGTCTCTGTGTATAGTTAAAGGTGTTTAAATTGTACCTCGCATGAAAATTCTTTTGTTGTTGTTGTTTTTTTTTGGGGGGGGGGGGGGGGGGGTTCTTCTTTTTAGATATAAAAAGCAATTGAAATTTACCACCGTATTCAAATTCTGTATTGAGTTTAGAAACATTCTGTGATGGAAATGACTATTTAAATCATTTTAAAATAAAACGCTGATTTTGTCTTGTTAATAAATTATTACAATTTATATAAAAAATAAAAAAAAAGGTTAATTTAATAAATGTCCCAGGGACATAAAGTGCCTGAAGTTGAAGAAACAAGATTCTTATCAAACAAAGTGACAGTGAATGTGTTTTACGCAACGAGTTTGTTCTCTGTACATTCCAATATAATCGGTTTCCTCTGAAACAAATTCACTTTTTATAGAACATGAAAACAATGCAAAATTTAATTTTCTAGGCCTATTTCTAATGTCCAAGTTTAGTGCTGGCCACTAAAAGGACAGTTGTACATATAAGGCCAACAAGGAACCTTTAGTATCATACCTTTGTTCCTTTTAACCCAGTTTGCTCCAGTGGGATTGCTCTTGTCTCTTTATGAATCATAAATAACTACTGCATTTTGAGAGCTGTTTCCTTAAGAACACACAAGCAGTTGCAGATCCCTTTGGAGATGTTGTGTTTAACATGTCCCAGCATTTCTTAAAGCAGTCGTCCTGCTCGGGGCATCTTATGCGTTCATTACCTTAAATGTGAGTGAGTTAGATGAATTCGAAACACCCAAATTGAAGAGCCAGAGAACTATTTGTATTGAAAGAAAACAGCACTCGTGCTAATAAGTCTCTTAGACTAGAGTGCTTGTGTTTCTCAATGAGCACATTTTTGTGAAACTGACCTGATAAGGTAAAGCATCTTTATAAGGCGTCTTCTTATGTCGTAAAGGAGGAGTGAGGCATGAGGCATTGCACCTCAGGCATTTGTTCACTCACATACTACATTCCATAGCCAGCCTTACTGTTCAACCCACACACAGCACAAACACACTTTGACTTATTTAGGTGGAATTCAGGTAAACTCAAATTCCAAATCTGTAGTGCATTGCACACTGCACGTATGGCACGGCTGCAGGGGAAACTTAAATATTTCCTTAAAGACCGTAAATTATGTTTTGAAAAATAAAATAATAATAATTAGTTTATACTGGCTATATAACAAGGGACATGACATCCACATCCGTAATTTACATTTAAATTGAAAATCCATATCGTAAAGCATTTTAGCGATCTAACTGTAATCAATATTTTGACACAATTGAGTTTTACATTTTGATTAAAAATTACAAGGTTAAAACTATTTTAAAAATACATTTCAAAAAGTAAAATAAACTTAATTTTTTTAATGCATCAATAACATGCGAGTCACCATGAAACAGAAACGTCTGGATTTTTCACTAGTGATGTGTTTCTGAATGAAACGTCTTATCAAACAAGAATGTAGGGTGGGACTTTTTACTATCGAAAACTTATTGGATTGTAGAAAGCGGGCGTTACAAACGAAATGATTGAATGAAACTCATCTGAGAATTGAACAAGCTTTTTGCCAAGCCCTCAAACTGCTTTACACGTCATCAGAGAGAAGTCACAGTGAAGAGGTCAGTTTGTTTATGATGTGTGCAGTGCTAAATCATTTATAATTACACTATATAAATAAATAGATTACATTTCTTTAAAATAATCTGGATTCAGTCTGATTTATTGAATAAGTGTTTGCTACATAAAAGCTTACTTATGATTGTTAGAGCTATCTATACGTTACACAGGCAGGTTCAGTGATCCCACACCATTAAAATATCAAATTCATGCATAGCTTGTTCTTAGGATTAAAAATACACTAAATGATACCAGGAAACATCAGAAAACAAACATTAGAGAGAGAACCATGTCTTTATTGACTTGAAATTAAAAAACAAATTCATTATACTAAAATGTTTATTTATCATACAAAAATATGAACATACACAGTATGTTTGAAAGACAGTTACTGTTAAAAGAAACGATGATTTGATTGAAAAGCTGACATTTCATTCTGCGATGATGAGAATCTCTTGCTCTGCTTCGGTCAGTTCTGTCATCACATTCTCCCTGACCGGAGACATGGGCTCTCCTTTCTTGCAAGCGCTCAGCTTAAGATCGTCCCTTTAACAAACACATGTAGAGACATTTCAGTACATTCATATCAAAGCATGTGGCCATTTTGGTCGGTCCTATCATATGGCTTTAAAATATAATTAAAATGCCAAAAAGTAGGAGAAAGAAGCAGTAATCAGATACTTCCCTAGTTTCACCTTCGAACTGACTTTACATTTAACTCTTATGTTGATTAGCCCCTCCCTCTTCAATCCTGCACTGACTCAGGCTCTTATTATTCAACTCAGGCCTGATTGCATAATGGGAATGTATTTTTCTTTCATAGAGAGCAGGCACCACCCTTCTCTAAACTATGACAATGACTCTCACTTTACCTAAGCAATTAGTTACACCTTTCGTATTCACATATCATATAGGTAACAGCACCACTCCCATTAGTTTAGTCTCCTTGTGTTAACAGGTTTTTCCCACTACTGCCCCTGCTGGCCACAGGTGATACTGACAGCCATAAATAAACAGTAGAAGATGAATTGGACTAGCCATCTGCCATGTTGATTCATTTATTTACATAATCACATACTTACACACAGGCTGACTTACTTCTTGAAGCTGAAGGCCCCCCAGAGGCCGCTGATGGTGGCCTGCAGGCCTGGACTGTTCTCATTGTTGACAGTACACTTTTTCCCACTCGCTTTCTTCCTCAGACCGCTGGGTCTGGCAGGAGCGGTGGTCTCGATTTTACTGCCTTTACCCTGCCCACAAGGCTGTTTCCGAGACAACCCTGAAACCTAAAGCACAGGTGTGGGAAGTCAGACTGAGGGTGGAGGTGTGGGGAAAAATCATATCAATGTTTAATCCCCCCCCCCCCACTCCCACACTCTACGGTGTAAGGAAATGGAAATGCAGAATGCAGAGTGTGGTTTTGGGTCATGATCAGACGGACGTGCCTTTGTTCTGTTCAGAGCAGGTTTCAGCTTGTCTGTGGGAGAACTGCTTGGGCTGCTGGACAAATCTGAATCTCTCTCCTTCTCCTTCGGAAAGAATAAATAAGAAATAACTGACAAATGGTCAATCATAAAATTCTATACGATTTTGCTTCAATAAATTAGAAATAAAACACTGAAAAGTAAATCGATCAATTCAATGCTAAGTAAATGCAGTCATTACCACATTGTAATGTACAGTTTAAAACGGAATTATTTATCGTGATGTGCTAAACACCACATTGAATTATTCTAAACTCTAAGTGAGCATTAGATAACAGAAGTTATCTTAAATATAAAATCTATTAAAACGGAGCAAAGTAGCTTGTTAAACATAGTTAAAAATTCAATCCAATAAACATATATCATGCATCCCTAATATTAGAACTAGGGGTGTCCCCGGCTGAGGATTTGCATAGTCGAATCTTGCCGATATTTGATTGATAGTGGAATCATGTGTGCTGGGGGCAGCAGGTTAAATATATTACCAAGAATCAAGTAGTCAGACATTCAAAATAAAAGTGAAAGTGAAGATAATATCTCTTGTTTTTCTGTGGGTGCTCAGCCATTCTGCGCCTACGTTAACAGCATCCAAAAATCGAAATAAAAACAGGCTGAAATGTTTTTTTTTTGTTTTTGTTGATCACCTAGGTTATAAAAAGTAGTCTTTCACTCGGCCTGTGTCAATTTGAGTCTTGTAAAGATTTGGATCACGGAGAGTGAAACTTAGATCTGTCACAGGATTGGTTGGATTTATTCACGCAAAAAAATAATAATTTTTTTTTTTACTTATTTCTTTTCACATTCTTATTTACAGCATTAGCGTAATAAACTGTAGATTAACTTATTGGGAGAAAACCGATAGTTGAAATCGGACACTGAACACCCCCATATAGACAAAACAGCATGATCCTCGTTTCGTAACACCTCTGTGAATATTCGACTGTGAGATTGGCAGTCGAATCAGGCTCATTCTATCGAAGCATCGAATCTTCGACTGTTCGAGGTCACCCCTAATTAGAACTAAGTAAATTGTTGTAAATTTCTATACTGTAAATTACTATACTACAATTAAGTCATGCAGCAAGCACCGTAAAGGTATAGTTAACCACAAAATGAAAAATCTTCATCATTTTCATTATTTTATCTGCAAAACTTGAAATGAAAATGTAATGGTAACCGAACAGGGCTGTGTTTCCCAAAAGCATAGCTGATTGTAGCTCCATTGGTTTCAATGGGTCTATGATGTACTTAAGCTTGCGATGCTTTTGGGAAACACAACCCAGTTTGGTTACCATTGATTCAAATGAGGAAATGGTGATATTTTTGGGTGAAATATTCTTTTGTGGTTGACAGTATCAAATATGAACGAATCAAAGAGCATTTTCTCACCTTATCGGAGTTGTCCTCTATGACTAGGGCGTCCTCCACACCACCAGAGATGCTGCTAGACTGAGAGAAATATGCACTGTCTTGAGATGGAGGAGACCCGGGAGATTTCTCTGCATCCTCAGTGCCCTCTACAGGAGAGGACGAGAGAGAAAGCCCTGATCCTACCCCAGTGAAGCTGCTCTTCTTTCTGTGGAACTGCTGCAGGGTGGATAACCCTGAAGGTGTGGAAGAGCGGTGTCTGTCTGTGGTGAAGGTGGGTTGTTGTGAAGCAGATTTATTGATTTCTCTGGTGCTTCCTGACCAACTGAAGACCCCGAGACGGAAACTAGCAGGCCTGGAGGAGTGAGATGGTGATGCAGATGGGCTGGACGACTCCTCTTTGGCCCGCTCTCTCTCTGGGTCAGGGTCTTGACGCAATGCTGGTGTGTTTCCTTCAGACTGTGAGACAGAAGTCTCTAGAGACGTCGCTGGATGAGGTGAATCTTGTTTTAGTGCGTCTTCGTGTGTCTCTGCCATATTGGGTTCACCATGGCAGAAGAACCTGATGGAGATTACAGTGAGATACAATTTAACCCTTGATTGAGTGTGTAATGAGAAAATTAAGGTCTAATAGTAACTTGTGATAGCAAACAAACTTGTGATGTACACATTGCTTTAGTAAGTATCCCATCGTGCTCATACCTACTGCGCGTGACCTGCTCTCCAGTGCCCTCTTCTGATTGGTTCCTCCACTGCAACAGTGTTGCAAAGCGATTTCGAGGTTGGCCAACTGTGCTACCACACCCCTTCTTCTCCTTAGAAACAATGCAGTCATTGGTCAGCGGCTCAGTGGTGGGCGGAGTTTCAAGACAGCGTCTCTTTGCACCAGCTGAATACTGCCCTAACAGGTCATCCACAGAAAGACTGCTATCTTTAAAAAAGAAAAGAAAAAACATCACATATAAACATACCCAATTAGGTGTCTTATCAGAATAATCAGTACCATTCTTGAGATTTATATTCATTGCACCAAGGCCTGCTTACCTTCACGGGGTCTTTTCACCTGTGACTCTCTTTGGGGCATTTTTAGGCTCTGCACGCTGATGATCTTTTCTTTCCCCCGGGTAGGAGGGGGTCTTTTAGGGGTTGTAGGTTTCGTTGGCTGGGTGCTACCTGGTTCATAGTTCTTGCTCCAAATACTTTTCTGCAATGGGACATTTTTGTCACATCTGTCATTCCATGAACTACTGCGAGCAGCTTTAGAGGGCTGGAAGAGAGGAGAGGGACAGCTTAGGTACTTTGCTTCATTGTTACTATTGTGAGTTACATTTAAAAGTTGTACAAATAATTTTCTGTAAATGTCTATTAAGAATTTTAATGAAAATAAGAAATGCTACCTTGGCTACAAACTGAAATAAAAATCTGAAGTACTAAAATTGCTAAAACAAACGGAATAAAATAAATAAAAGCTTATTATATATATATATATATATATATATATATATATATATATATATATATATATATATATATATATAATATAAGTGCATCTCAGAAAATTTGAATGTTGTGAAAAGGTTTAATCTAGATACTAAATTTGACTTTCATGCGCTGAGCTGTAAACTCTAATCATCAAAATTAAAATGTTTCATTTTACATGTAATGAATCTAGAAGATTGACTATTGAAATGAATATTGAATATTATCTAGAAATGTTTGATATTAATTTTTTTTAGATGCACCTGTGTGTGGGTGTATATGTATATATATATATATTAGTGCTGTCAAAATTAGCGCGTTAACGCATTCGATTAATTTGAAATATTTAACGCGTTAACATAAAATAACGCAATTAACGCGGTTGCAGTTTTTTTATTTCCAGTTGTGGCCTATGTATGTTCAACGTGCAAAGAAATATGGATAAGACCAAGGAAGGACTTTTAGACGGAAAGTTTCAGTATAAAACTCTGCCGGATTACTCTTCAGTCTGCCACAAGAAACATTATGACTGTATGACTGTAACAGTGCGTAAATCAGACCTTTCTGTAACGCTAACGTTAATAAGCTTAAACGAAAATAAAGAAATAATTGTGTAGCGGAGTATTTTTTGTACACAGTGCCGCGAACTGTCAATCACTCCTGTACGCGTGCATCACTGTCCTCCTCGCAGCTGCAGCAACTTGCGCTCTCTCTCTTCATCAAGCTTTAAAACCAAAAGGGGACAAAAAGATCATATTGTCTTTGTGCATAGGCTATAGATTAATTAGATAAATGAATATCTAAATTTGTGCCTTGCCGTCTACGGTATTTTTTTAGAACTTAGAAAAAAGATGCTGCAGCCAATGAACAGCCAGCGGGGGCTGCAGGACGACTCAACCTCCGCAGACAGTTTTTAATGTTTATCAGACAATAAATACTCAAGATTTTGCTTTAGTATAACTCACAACGAGTTTCACACACATTCTCCGGCCACGTTGAGTTGTTGACACTTAACAGTGGGAAAAGCGACACATGCGCTATTCACTTGTGTAACTTAAGGGTGAATGGGTAATGTAGTTTCTGCTCTGGGTGGGATGAATTAGGAAGCTTGCATTGTGAAGGGCGCTCTGAAAATCGGCAGTGCAGGTAAAAGATTAAAACCTCTATTAAAACAGATGTCCAAATGAGCGTACCGGTACGCTTAAAGCACTGGCAATGACTATACTTTGGAATTTTTTTGCAGTCCACTTAGAATTCAACATGGAAATCATTTTTGTTTTTTATTGGCATTGATTGTTTTGAAATTCAAATGGTACTTACATGCCTGTGTTTTTATTTCTGTAATAAATATGGCTTTCAAGCCAACAGTTAATTTGGAGGATATTGATGGTTTATTGCAGGTATGTTGTTTACATGAGAAAATCTGTGTTACAAGTTAAACAAAAATTCCAATAAACAATCATATTTTTAATTTAAATAGTTGCTTTGTCTTGAGTTTACATTAATTATTTACATTTTACATTTACATATCCAAAAAGTTTCAGTCTTTTAATTGCGATTAATCGCGATTAATCGCGATTAATTTTAAAAAATTGTGCGATTAATTAGTTAATTTTTTTTAATCGATTGACAGCACTAATATATATATATATATAAACTGATAAATGACAAGCCTAATAATAACATAAAAATATTCAAATAAAAGTTGTAAAAATATGAAAAAGTTCTATAGTAGCAAAAAATTGGGCTGTTCTGCAAAATGTATCCGTAAGTTCAATCAAATATACATTAAAGATGATTAGGTTACCTGAGTGTAAGGTGCGTCAGGGTTGAAGTCATCTATCCTTTGCATTGTGTTAATGTCCATATTCCCAAGAGCCATTTCCAGCCCTTTCTCATCTCCTACATTACTGCATTTAATCAGTTAAGTTAAATTTTCAATCAGAAAGAGCTTTGCAACACAAACATACATTTACCAAAAGGCTCAACTTTAAAAATAGCATCTGCATCTGTCACATTTTAATTAAGTGAAAATGTAAGATCAGCAGTTCCTTTTTAATCAATATACAATGTGTAAAAGATACGTTCCAGCATAGCTGAGGGAAGCGGGGTCAATGTGATCCGGGTAAGGGTTCAAAGGAACCACCTTCCTCTTCAAGGGGTCAAAGACCAGCTGATACAGAAATGTGTTGTTGGCTTTTGTGAACCCCTCAATGTACTCATCTGGCACAGCGATGTCCATCTTCAGGTACTGACCCATCTTCTTTATCACCTGTATGACAGAGACTAATTACTTGGTTTAATGCTGAATTATACTCTAGTTATGCTCTCTGGTTACATTTGTTTTCACAATAAAAAGATTGAATAGGTTCTCCACTAAAATATGTTTTAAATGCACAGAAGGACAACAATTTAATGCAATACACAGAACACAGAAGGCAGTGTGTCTCGTGGGAATCTTACCAGAGCGAGAGGGACGTGATAAAGCATGCCGTTTTAGTAATATGATCAGTTGCATATTAAGTATGAGCACATAATTACCTGTTTGTTGTGGCAGTTTAGCATACTAAATAATTCTAACCAACTCGTTTTATTATCTCACCTTCAGAATATCTGGGTTATTTGCCATCCTGAGCAGCTTGCATGCCTTTCCCAGACCAATGCCATATAGAGATGGCAGATAGTCGCAGCCAGAGAGAATGCACATGTAACGGAACTTCTCCTCTGTGAAGATGTTCCCGAGAGACTTGCAACGGCCCAGGTGACACTGATCAATCTCCAGTCCATTACCTTCTTTATCCATCTTTAAAATCACCTTCAAATAATGCACAACAAATTAAATTCTTAAAATTAAATCAAGTTGGTACCCTCACTGTCCTCCAACATGTCTGTCCGCACCACCCGGAAGTCTTGGTAAAAATTTTTAGATGCTTACAAAAACTACACTTCAAAGGTTTGGGGTTGGTAAAATAAAAAATGCTTTTTAAAGAGGTTGCTTATGCTCACCATGGTCATTTATATTTGATAAAAAAAAAATACAGTAATATATTTTTTCAAATTTTCAATAACAGTCTTCTATTTTTTTATATTATTAAAATAATCATTGAACTTATATATATATATATATATATATATATATATTATATATATATATATATATATATATATACAGTATTGTTCAAAATAATAGCAGTACAATGTGACTAACCAGAATAATCAAGGTTTTTCGTATATTTTTTTATTGCTACGTGGCAAACAAGTTACCAGTAGGTTCAGTAGATTCTCAGAAAACAAATGAGACCCAGCATTCATGATATGCACGCTCTTAAGGCTGTGCAATTGGGCAATTAGTTGAAAGGGGTGTGTTCAAAAAAATAGCAGTGTGGCATTCAATCACTGAGGTCATCAATTTTGTGAAGAAACAGGTGTGAATCAGGTGGCCCCTATTTAAGGATGAAGCCAACACTTGTTGAACATGCATTTGAAAGCTGAGGAAAATGGGTCGTTCAAGACATTGTTCAGAAGAACAGCGTACTTTGATTAAAAAGTTGATTAGAGAGGGGAAAACCTATAAAGAGGTGCAAAAAATGATAGGCTGTTCAGCTAAAATGATCTCCAATGCCTTAAAATGGAGAGCAAAACCAGAGAGACGTGGAAGAAAACGGAAGACAACCATCAAAATGGATAGAAGAATAACCAGAATGGCAAAGGCTCAGCCAATGATCACCTCCAGGATGATCAAAGACAGTCTGGAGTTACCTGTAAGTACTGTGACAGTTAGAAGACGTCTGTGTGAAGCTAATCTATTTTCAAGAATCCCCCGCAAAGTCCCTCTGTTAAAAAAAAGGCATGTGCAGAAGAGGTTACAATTTGCCAAAGAACACATCAACTGGCCTAAAGAGAAATGGAGGAACATTTTGTGTAATGATGAGAGTAAAATTGTTCTTTTTGGGTCCAAGGGCCACAGGCAGTTTGTGAGACGACCCCCAAACTCTGAATTCAAGCCACAGTACACAGTGAAGACAGTGAAGCATGGAGGTGCAAGCATCATGATATGGGCATGTTTCTCCTACTATGGTGTTGGGCCTATTTATCGCATACCAGGGATCATGGATCAGTTTGCATATGTTAAAATACTTGAAGAGGTCATGTTGCCCTATGCTGAAGAGGACATGCCCTTGAAATGGTTGTTTCAACAAGACAATGACCCAAAACACACTAGTAAACGGGCAAAGTCTTGGTTCCAAACCAACAAAATTAATGTTATGGAGTGGCCAGCCCAATCTCCAGACCTTAATCCAAATGAGAACTTGTGGGGTGATATCAAAAATGCTGTTTCTGAAGCAAAACCAAGAAATGTGAATGAATTGTGGAATGTTGTTAAAGAATCATGGAGTGGAATAACAGCTGAGAGGTGCCACAAGTTGGTTGACTCCATGCCACACAGATGTCAAGCAGTTTTAAAAAACTGTGGTCATACAACTAAATATTAGTTTAGTGATTCACAGGATTGCTAAATCCCAGAAAAAAAAATGTTTGTACAAAATAGTTTTGAGTTTGTACAGTCAAAGGTAGACACTGCTATTTTTTTGAACACACCCCTTTCAACTAATTGCCCAATTGCACAGCCTTAAGAGCGTGCATATCATGAATGCTGGGTCTTGTTTGTTTTCTGACAATCTACTGAACCTACTGGTAACTTGTTTGCCACGTAGCAATAAAAAATATACTAAAAACCTTGATTATTCTGGTTAGTCACATTGTACTGCTATTATTTTGAACAATACTGTATATGTATAATTTTTTAAACAATTGTTAATTTTTTTGACAATTTGACATTTATCTTGTAAGGACGTTTAGATACTTTCACTGGAAAACAAGACAAATACAGAAAATAGTGTTTTTTTTTTTCAGGGCAGATTTGCATGACACCAGACTGTGGTCAATACCTGGGCCCATATTCACAAAACAATTTATCACTAAGAGTTCTCCTAAATAGCAGTAACAGTATTTTTGTAAAAGAGTTCTCTCTTATAACCTATTCACAAAGCTGCTGAGACAAAATTTTACTTTGGAATAGAGAGAAGTCTTAAGCTAAGCGTATGGGCGGGGTTGACCTCGTTGCTATAGATGATGTCAGCATGCTTACTAACTATGCACACAGTGATTGGCTGATAGTCTCGGTCAGAGATTTCTTTATAGAAATATTGAAGAGCGCAACTTTATGTTGCCATATTCAAATAAAGGTTTAAAATAAAACTGCTACTTGCCACATTCAAAAAAAGATTTCCAAATGCAGGCTACATCTCACTAATTAAACAAGTACAAGTTCAGCTAAATGTCAGCCTCTTACATTAGTGTTAAAACACGTTGTAAAACAGTCTTAGAGCAAAAATTAATGAGTCCTAAATGTAGGACTCACTTGCCCATTATTTTTAAGGTTCTTTTAGCCTTAAGAGGTTTTGTGAAAACATGCTCTGGTTTCTAGGCAAGGGTTTTTTCGACTGCACATTGCACTGGTACCTTTTTACATCCAAATGCCAGCAGATCCGAGTCCTCTGTGATCACTGCCTGAGCGATACCAGATTTGTTAAGGAACGCTAACTGGGCATCTGCTTCATATGGAGCAACAACACAGTCCACTCCACGCATCCTGGCAGTCTGAAAACCAGAAAACATGCATAAAGAAAAAGATGCAAAACAGAACAAAAAAGGTAAATCTTGATCAATCCATTTCCAATATTGCATAATAATTAACTATAACATCCACTCTCTACTAAACACATTATAGTATATTCATTTCAATAAATGTTTTTTCACTGATTCCAAAACAAATACTGTTTACAGATATCAGATACAATGGTCTCACCTTAATGACATCATGTGCCATAGATGGGGTGATATTAACACTGCGGGTAAAACATTCTCTGGCTTCTGATATCTTTCCCTCCCGCAACAGCTGTTTGCCTTTCTGCAGATTCGCCTGTCGACGCCTGTTAATGAAATATACATTAAATATTCTTAATTTTTAAACTAACAAACTTTTCCTCCAGTAAATAAAATCTCCTCTTACTCGCGCCGGGACTTCTCCACTTCCTTTTTGGATGGCAAGTTACGTCCATCAAAAACCAAGATTGGCTTAACACCAAAAGAAAGCAGCATATCCACAAACTTCATACAGTATGACACATACCTGATTGGACACACAATGAATGTGAGCATGAGAAATGCACATTTTAACCTGGAAAATTATGTTGGAAATGACTGAACTGCTGAAATACTCAGGATATTGCATGCAAATAAATTAAACGACTCACTGATCTGTAGGTTCTCCTTTTGCAAGTTTCTCTGCACATGAAAATGCCCCCTTATGGAGCCAGCAGTATGTGTCCACCGCCACTGTCTGTCCCCTGTATTTCTTCACATTGATAGGCTCTGAGGCATCTTTGATAAACTGCAACAGGCCTTGAATTCCCATGTTGTCTGTCTGGAAGGACAGACGTCTGAATATGATGATTTATCAGAATCCAGCCCGTGTCACTCGATCAGATGAAAACAAAAGTCCCTGATGATAATACAGGATGCACTGAAGAACATAAAAACATCCTCAAAAATCAACGAAAAACATTCCTTAACCGTCCAATCGCGAGGACGTATGAAAAAAGACAAAAACTATATACACTAACTCTTAATACATTTAATGTTTGTCATATGTCCACTCCACGGAAGACTTCAACCGCCAAATCCCTCCAAAACCAAGACCAAGCAAACTGACAATTCTCGCGAAACTTGAAATTGAACAGCTGAGATAGACAGAATCGGACCGCCAAAGCAAATACCTTAATCATGTGTAGATTCAACTATTTTGTTTTAGTATTTATAAAAAACACTTACCGAGAGCTTTTACGTCTGCTTCAGTGTCTGACTCCGACTGATGTTACAGGGGTTCAACTTTAGCGGCAAAAACGTGACATCACTACAGAATAAGCCTATTGGTCTGCCTGACAAAGACAGCCAATCACAGCGCAGAAACGTGGAAAAGGCGGGACAAGGAATTCCACAATCTCGGAAATGTTTTATTTATTTATTTATTAAAAACACAGCATTATCAACAGGACACAGGGTGTTTGATAAAGAGACTGAAGCAGTCATAAAAGCCGATAGATTTGATGTGTTTTTAAAAGTTTCTTTTATATTCTGACTTTGTTACATATAACACTGAGCATATGAGCATATGTATAACATTACACTAACAGGCTGAATGACTGAAGACATTTTTTAACTATGTATTTTGATTACAGTTCAGTCTCACAAGTTCAATTCTAGGGCAGTGTAATGCATTTAATAGCACAGTCAATAACGCTGTCTAAAATTAAAGCACAATATATATTACATAAGCATTACATTTAATGGACTTTAATTTATTATAATTAATGTTATGTCATGTCATATACATGTAAGCCTTTTTTTTCAGAACGGTCACGGGGTGGTTACGTCTCGGTGCTTTGTACGTGTGTTGTCGGTGCTCGTTTCTGGCGCTGGGTGGAGCGCGTGCCTCCCCGTTCCACTCTGCTCCAGGATTTGACGTGTCTCGTCTGTGTTTTTTTCTGCACTTCCTGCTTCCTCCATGACTGTTTTGAGCCAGCAGTCCCGTCCGAAAGCTGATCGGTAGGAACGTTAAACGTGGCAATGGTGTGAAGGGTGCGCGATCGGCGGCGGTGTGTGTGATTTTGAGTGAAGCCCGAGCTGTTATTGCTGTCAGCCATGCAGTTCTCTCCCACCAACGGAGATTTTACCTTCGTCTCCTCGACGGACTCTGAAGGTACAGTAGTTAAAGGCCCCAAAGCATCCATACGTCTCTTCTCTGATATGTGAATCTGTTTTATGTAATGCAGTTGGTTGTGTTTGTGTGTATGATGTATGCACACATTAATATGAGAATATATCCAAGTTTGTGAATGATCAAGCCTGTATTATGACATGGGTGTTGTTCGTAGACTCAGAAGGGATGCAGTAGTGAGCTGTATTTATCTAAAAACAACCTCTTACCCACCAGAGCTAAGCGGCACCATCGATGCACCAGATATCACACTAAATATGGGCCCTGATTCCACCAGGGACGCTTATGCCACCACCTTCCTGAGACAGAGAGGCTATGGATGGTTGCTGGAGGTGGAGGAAGAGGATTCTGAGGACACAAAACCGCTCTTGTGAGTTCTTGAGACTCAATTTCTGATGCTTGATGTCACATTTGCGTTTGGTTGTGTTTATTGGTTGTGTTTGTGCAGGGAGGAGTTGGACATTGATTTAAAGGACATCTACTATAAGATCAGGTGTGTGTTGATGCCCATGCCCTCGCTGGGATTTAATAGACAGGTGGTGAGGGACAATCCTGATTTCTGGGGCCCACTGGCTGTTGTCCTGCTCTTCTCCATGATCTCCATCTACGGACAGTTTAGGGTGAGATGTGGATCTTTGTATCTTGACCATGAGCAGTATTTTATATGTATAGTGAAGATGCATGTGCACATAGATCTACCATTAAAATGCAAAATAGATTGCCATGGACTGTAGGCAAATGACAAGGTTATCTTCAATAACATGGAACTAAAATAAAGGATATTTGTTCTTCTAAAACCACAGTCTATTCATCAAATATTTTTAATTTTTAGAATATTTATAAATATTCAGTCTGCCATAATGAAGGGGAGAAGACATTTTTTATTACTTCTCTGTAATTAGTCATAAGAAAATAAATATAATAGTATTATAGTAGAATAGCAGTATTAATATTATATTAAAAACACCATACTAAAGTGACTTTAAGGAAGGTGTGAAGATCGAAGAGAGTAAATATTTTGAATTTTTTTATTTATTTCAGTTTCCTTGTCACTTGCATGATTTAGTTAGTCGAAACAGAAGCAGAAATGCATCGAATTTGGAATATTTCTTAATATGTTATATGTCTCTTTTTTTTTAACAATCAGGTTGTTTCCTGGATTATTACGATCTGGATATTTGGATCACTGACTATTTTCCTTCTTGCAAGAGTGCTGGGTGGAGAGGTATTTATATTCTGTAAAGCATCAGATAGCATATTATTTTTATTAGTTGAAAAGGATGCCCACTCATGGTTTTTAATTTTATTTACAGGTGTCTTATGGGCAAGTGCTTGGGGTTATTGGCTATTCTTTGCTCCCACTCATTGTAATAGCGCCTCTTCTCCTGGTCATTGGGGGTTTTGAAGTCGTCTCTACACTCATAAAGGTAAATATGAATTTGTTTTTAAAAAAGAATATGAATTATGTATGATATTGATTATATAATATGTAAATATGGATTCCCCCCCCAGCTTTTTGGAGTATTCTGGGCTGCATACAGTGCTGCCTCTTTACTCGTCGGTGATGAATTCAAAACGAAGAAACCCCTTCTCATATATCCCATCTTTCTTTTGTACATCTACTTCCTGTCTCTGTATACTGGAGTCTGAATTGACCACAGGCTTTGATTGGCTCGTTGCTTGGACATTGACAAAGAGCACTGTGGAGAGCTACACAGTGGGGATGTTCCATGAAGACCAAGGAGGAGATTCCTTTTTCTTTTTCCCTGTTCATAATCCTATATGCTTTGGGGAATGAGGTGTACAGACATTGGTGTATTTAACTGCTTCCATTTATTTTGGACACAATAAAAGCTGCATCTTTTACTGTGGAAGCCCTGTTTGCAGAGATCCTTCTGCAACTGAAATCTGGAGCCCTGGTTTTACATGATATTTACAAACCCCAAAAGGGGTTGGGGGGGGAGAACTTTATATTTTAAAAGATTATGGAAAGCATGATAGTCATGTAACAGAAATTATGTGTCACCACCCACAATGGTGAAATTTTTTTTTGAGTTAACCAGCTGGTGATAAACCGATTTTGTGTTGTTGTTGTAGACTGATCCAATACATTCAAAGAATTCTTGATCTTATCCGTTTTCATTTTTAATTTATTAGTTCTACATGGAAAAAGAGAGTATGCAGGCAGTACAGCTTAGATTAAAAACGTCTGCTTTATATGGGTGCCTTGAATTGGTTGTTTTATATGGCTGTGGTGTATTTTATTTATGTAGCCAAAAAGGAAAGTAAGTTTTTATTTGTAGAACATGCAATTGAAAACAACTTTCTACCTGGTGATGTATACACTACAGACATATGTTACCATGTTAGTGGAGCTAAAACAATTGAGTATGGAAATTGTTATATGTTCATGAATCAAATTAAAATCTATTGACACTGTAATTACACGTTTTGTTGTGAATCTCATTAATGTCAGAGAATAATAATACTTATTTGCACAATTTATTTCTTAATGTCATATTCAAATGTTTGGTTACTGGTTGTAACAGTAAACGATCAAAAAAGTGATTAAGTATAATATTTTGAGGATACGAGAGTGTTGTATCTACTGTTAAAAACAAGACGCATATCAAAACACTAAAAATTGTGGTCGGATATTTGCTGTCAAAATTCTTGACAGGTATCATGGCAATTGTAAGTTAGTTACTAACAGAATTTTATCAAAGAAAAAAGATTTAAAAAAAAAAAAAATTTGTTTGACATAATACTTAATAATTAAATGAGCCTTAAAAGCTGATCTATCTATCTATCTTATCTATCTATCTATCTGTCTGTCTATCTGTCTATCTATCTGTCTGTCTATCTGTCTGTCTGTCGACAGCGCCCCCTGAGGTGCGGCGGGCGATCACACGGTGACTACTACGCCAGTTCCGTTTCCACGCAGAGTGTGTGAGTAGAAGGAGCCGCTGGTTTCCGCTCCGCTGATGGTGAATCGCTGCTCCTGCGGTATCGGGAGGAGGTTCAGAGCCCGCAGTGGAAGCGCAGCGGTACTTCGGGATTCAGCTTTAACGTTTTCTCGTCGAGTCGCGTCCACGGAGGAGCTACTGAAAGAGGTGGGAAGGCAAGAAGGGAAGATAGCAGGAAGATGGCGGCGGCGGCGGCGGCCTCGCCAGGCTCGCCGGACTGGGTCGTGCTCAGGGACGGCTGTCTGCGCTGCGATGAAGAGGGCCTGCGGAGTCTGTCCTACCACCCGGCCCTCAACGCCATACTGGCCGTCACCAGCCGGGGCAGCATCAAAGTCATCGACGGCACCTCCGGGGCTATTTTACAGGCCTCGGCTCTGCACGGTGAGTTTCGGTTTGGACGATTTCAGAGGGATTTAACACCCGGCCGGGATCATAGTGCAGAATCCGGGGCTGGACCTCCTCATAGTGGAGACATATGGGAGATCCTTTCCTCCTGTAGCTTGTGATGGAGAAGGAGAGTGTCAAGATAATCCTGATACATAGTGTCTGATCTTCTGATGGTGCTGTGTTGTGGGAATGACTCTTCTCTGTTTGGACTCCTTATGGAGGACTGTGTCAAAAATATTCTGTCCCTATGCGATATTTTCTTGTATGATGGACTGTCGGAGAGTGATCTTTTACTCCAGGGCCTCTTGATAGATCAGTGGTTAAAGATCGACACCTTACTATTCAGGCTCCTGATGGATCGTCCATCACTTCTGATTGGTGTTTTTGAGTGTAATCGCTCACTCTTAATAGAGTTGTTGTTGTTGTGACAATGATCTCGCAGTCTTTTGGCCTCCGGATGATCCTCAATGTTTAGGGCCTCCTGGATCTGTTGTGCTGCCGGATCACTGTAAACATTGCCACGTTATTTGCGAACACACCGTTTATGTACATATCAGTACTGCTTACTTACATTTCACACCACTCCTTGTCTTTATAAGTCAAATAAAGCTAAACCAAAACTCCACCTAAAATCGAATGCGATATCAGGGTAAAGCGGTACTAAAGCTAATCTAAACCGCAAATATCAGCTCTTATTAGTGTGTCCTTTTCGTACTCGGTGTCAGTCACATTCAACCAGTATCTCAATACATGTCAGTGATATAGAGTCAATCTTAATACAGTTTTTGGCTTTTACAGTAAACTCTTTTTGATTTTTTTGACTCTAAATTAGCTGACAGAGGTTTAGCTAATCATGCTAACGTTAGCCTAGCGATAGCCTAGCCTGTCTGCTACGGATCAGTCACACTACTCATGTTTATGCCAACCCTGACAGGTGACAGCTATCTCTACAGTTGCGTAAAGTATACATGTTATATTAATTTGTATAAATTTTATGTTACTATATTTGGTTTGGGTGCTTTCTCTGCCGATTTGCTGTGAAACATGTAATTTTGATCGGAATAATTAGTTTTTGTGGCGGTGTTAATATGTACATTGTTGACCTTGTCAGTCTATGCTGAGTGTTTTTTTTTTGTATCAATTTTTCTGTATGTTAAAGGCTGGTATATTTTAATGAAAGGCATAAATAATTACACTGGAGTTGTGTATTGTTGCCTGAAGCAGTAATATTCACTATGCAAATGAGTTAAACGGGCACTCTATTAGACATTTCTTCAGTCTCCTAGTTTGTGTCATTATACTTATGAAACTTCTAGCATTAACTGTCATAAAATGACACCGCAAGCCCAAATGCTTTGAAGAAAGGACAGCTGGACACTAAAAGATGTAAACGAGTGCCTTTGCACCGCAGTGACATATCTTTGAAGGTCTTCTGTCAAATGTGTGTTAATGAAGGTGTATGAACATTTGTGAATGTAGCTGTAAGCCACTTTCCAGGCAAACTCCAGGACCAGATTGAAAGTATTTAAACTAAATGTTGTGAATGTGAGATATAGTCTAGGAATAATATGAAAGGCCAGTATAAGGAGTTGAATTTCATTCATGTCCTTAGCAAAGCGGCGGTTGGAATTACATTAACGGAGATGTGCTGTTCTGTAACCCTCACCATTTTTGAGTTAAAGCATGCTTGTGTATATGAAATGCAAGGAATGATCGGACTCACACAGTGACACTGTAGCACATATGATTCTTTGTTGAAAATCCCTGTGTGAAGCAAGAAGTCTGTACCTTTGTGAAGATAGTAAGCTAGTGGTTGGGTTACGTTTAGAGACTTGTGATAGTTTGATATTGTTGGGTTGCAGATGGCAGGCTTCACTAACTAGTCTGTTTAAAAATGCAATTAGGTTATTTAGCAGTGAGTTGCTGGCGCAAATCAGTCAACTCATGCTTGTTTGGATAATATTGATTGGAGAGGTTTTCTCTTTTTTTTTTCCCTCATGAATGTGTAACACAACTACTTAAGCTGATTTGGAGGGTGGCTGTTGCTCTTTCTTTCTCATGTTAAGAAGCTTGATTTAAAATGCATTCAAATGTATCAAATTTAGGTATAAAATAGGTTTTAACAAATTGTATTGTTACTGAACAAATCTGCTTTTAAAATTTGGTTCTGCCCACCAGATTTCAGTCATTTTGCATACATCTTTCATGTTAAATGGTGCTTAGATTTTTTTCTAAAAAGGAACAGAATATTTTGGAATGACATGCTGATGCCAGGAGCATTTCTCACTTTTCTTCAATTGGTGTTGGTGAATGTTCTAGATGTTTGTTTTTCAGTTCTGATTTGTTCAAACGAGGGTGTAGCTCAGAACAAGTTTAGTATCTCTTTATTTGCTCTCACTTGAATTCATTCATCTTTTGTTTATTGTAAGAAACTATTTCAGTTGAACACTCCGCCTGAAAGTTTGAGGTCAGGTTTTTTTGTAGTTTTTTTTTTTTTTAAGAGGCAAGTTACCCTGAAGACATTTATCAAGTTACAAAAGATTTTCATTTTACATAAAGATGTTGTTCTTGAGCAGCAAATCAGCATATTAAAAAGATTTCTGAAGGATCATGTGATCAAAACATCATTGGAATTAATATCATTTTAAAATGAATTAAAATAGAAAATAGTTATTTTATATTGTAATAATTTTTTGCAATAATACTGTATTTTTGATAAACTGCGATTACTTTTTAATAAATAGTTATGCATGGCCTTGGGTGTATTATTGCTTTATATATATATATATATATAAAGCAATAATACACCCAAGGCCATGCATAAATATATATATATATTGTATTTTTATAATATCTTAATATATTATAAGTACTGTTTAATAAAATATTATTTAAAATTGATGTAGCAAAGTATCTAAATATTGGCATTGAGCACTAATGGTCACCCTCTCTCCTTCTCTGTGTGTTATGTGACAGCTAAACCTGGGGGACGGGTGAGGTGTCAGTATTTCCCAGCCGTGGATAAAGTGCTGTTTGTGGACGATTACGCCGTCGGCTGTAGGAAGGACTTGAATGGCATCCTTCTTTTGGACACGGCTCTCCAGGCCCCTGTGTCCAAGCCAGAAGACGTGGTGCAGCTGGAGCTGCCCGTTACCGAGGTAAGAATCCCGGCATGCACATTTTGTGTATTGATTGAATATGTACAGCATATTCTTTACCTGACCACTATCTGTAAATAGCTGATGTGGTTGTGGGGTGCAAACCTAAACAGTGATGCTTCCGGCATTTTAAACTGCATAGAACCATTTTCTTTAGAGTTTGCAGTTGTGTTAATAAGCAAAAATAAGTTGATCACTGATCTTGTTCTAAGAAATTAAAGGTATGCATATCTAAAATGTGAATGATTTCTGAAATATTTGTTAAAAGTATCATTTTGCAAGTCTGTCATGCCAGATGGCAAGTAAGTATAGCATATAACAAGTTTCTGTGGCTCATCCAACACTGCACGGCAGGAATTATTGTCATGCAGTTCCTTAGTGTACGTTGTAGCTTACAACTCTGCAAAATGCTAGTTTTTTGAGTGCTCTTGTTGATATAGAGATCACATAACCAGTCTGACAAAGAGTGCTATGCAGACAGACTGGTCTATTGTGTCCTAGGACCTGGGATAGTCTGCAACTCGCATATTACTTTTTTTGTGTCTGTTTTTGTCAAAACAAAGGTCATATCGGACATGCTTGATTTGTCTTTTGACTTGTTGAATTGGATGCAGTTATGGATGTTGAGGCTTGGTATTGGCTTGATTTGTCATGCATTTTAGGGTCTGCTTTGTGTTGTTCAAACCTTCAGGGCTTGCTCATTAGGTCATCTTTGACTGTTGATATGTAAACACATATAAGCTTTTATGCATTGAACAACGCGATGGTCACGCCAGTGAGACCACTCCAAAAATTTAGTCGGTCGCAGTCTGGACACCTGCAATTAATAGTAAATTGATTTTGTAATTTTCTTTAATTTTGTAGTGCGTATGAAAAGGTGCATTTCTATTAAAGGCACATAGGCCCACATGGAGATGATGAGTCAACCCCGGCATTCTGCAACCTCATGTTTAAACCCGACACTGATTCAGAAAGCACTAGTTTATTAATAAATAATTAAAATGTCTTATTTTCCCCCGAAACATTCATAATCATTTTGCCGGTGCTTTGAGGCAATTGCTTTATGCGCGAGCTTGAGCACGAAATAGGTTCTAGCCTAATACACCTGCCTATATATTAAAGTATGGTTAATATATCATTATATTAACCGATTTAATATAAGGTGTGATTAGTTTCCTAGAAAAATCTATAGTAGAGGGCAGGCCTACTTAGCACAAGGACGCACTCCATTTTTTAAATAAAATGCTATAATGACATCACGAAAAGTGAAACAGCTGCAAATCACATCGTTATTGCACTGCACGAGTTATGCATACTTAAGGTGTCAAATGTTATTTATTTATTATTATATATATATTAAAAAGTAAAAATAAAAGTATGGCAGTGACATGCGTATCATTCTTCTAATGCAAATTCAATTCAATTCTGGTCTACTTGCACATATGTCTTGAAATTATATTTTCCAATTCACTATAGAGGCCACTGAGGTCAAAACAAACTTTTGCAGGCCATGAGCTGTTCCCTGTGGGAGCCCAATCTTTTCTGTTAGGTCACACGAGTTAGGAGTTCCCTAGCCTCAGACTGAATGAGTAATGTGACTCAACTTGTTGTTCAGCAAGGCCATTCATAAACATGTACAGTGAAATGTGATAACTGAAGTGTAAACATGAGTCATCACTGCAGTGCTGGAAGTAAACCTGTTTATATAGGATTTTTAATAGCATAATATTGGTTGTGATTAGCTTGTTTTTATGGTACTGATTTGACGTGGTAAAAAGTCTCTTATGAGACTGTTTTATTGAGGCATACTTTTTATATTTGGTCTTTCTAAGCTCTGAAGTGGTGTTTGACATCTGTACTCATGTAAAATTACATTGCTGTCCTGCAATTTTTAAGAGTTGTTACAACTCAATTGTTTTGGCACACAAAAATATCATAAATAGTTTGGAAATCTCTAGGTGGAGCCAAGAGATGCAGTCAGGGCTCCAGACTGCGGCCATTTTTTCTGCCAGTGCGACTAATTTTTGTGAGCATTCGCATTGAGACCACCGCGTTGCCCAACTCATAATCTCTGCCATTCCTGTTGCATTTGAAATTCATCAAACGGCAAACTAAATGAAAGCGAAACACGGACCGTTTATCAGCTTGGACCGTGACACAGACAAACTTGTCCAAGCTCAGAACAGCTTTAATCGGGAGCCAAAGTTGATTTCGTAACACTGTTACTGCACAGATGCAACTTTGAATTCACCGCACAATGATAAGGTTGCTGAGAGATCTCTGTATAAACAACTCTGACATACGTTTTGAAATTATAAAATCACTATTATAAAATATAAAATGTCAGAATTTTACACCTTTTTTGTGTATGAAGTTAGAAAAGACACAAACTTTTCTTCAATTTGCTACTAAATCACACATAATCACTGAATAAGGTCAGTTCCATAAGCTAAAAATATAATGGTACATTTAATAAGAGTGGAATGTATACATTTTCTGTATATAAAAACTAGATTTTGCACCTGTTATTGTTGTTAATAAAAGTAAATTTTGTATGCATCTTAACTCAAGCTTAGTGCTTTACTGTCAAATCTGTAAAAATAAATGAAATAAACATGAAAATTATTAGTAACTGCACTTATTAATGCAAAACTATTTTATGATTAAATTCTTTATTTTGAAAACACCCACACACCACCCCCAGCGCTACCAAGTACCTCATTTATTTTCTTCTCACCTGAAATTCATGCAATGAACATGCTTTTGACAAAGATTTCAATTAGTTTGTGGTCTATATAGTCTGCATCAAAATGAGGTTTGCAATGATGCGCCCGAAGGCACGGGTTAAAGACACATTCAGTGACGTCACGATATGCTAATTTGTTTAAATTCGTACCTACGTAATCACCATCACCAAAATTTTACTTTTTTTTTTTTTTTTTTACATTTAAACTTGAAAAAAAAAAAATATATATATATATATAGACCTACCTACCGACCCTTTTAAAAATATATATATATATATTTTAAGGACGGCCTGAATAGAAATTTTAAAGGAATAGTGGTTTTGAAATAGTAATCTTGTGTTACATCTTTACTGTTTTGGTTCTGTAATATGTAATGTTTCCTGCAGAAGAAAGTACAATCACTCTTGTTCTATTGGTCCTTTGAGATCCTTATCCCTTAATAATCTGAAGCATTCTAATGGCTTAACACCTCAACACTATCATTTGATATCCACATGAGAAAATACAGACTCAATGAGGCCATCACAGTTCAGTTGCTTTAACTATGATGGACTTTTGCTTTTGTGTGCTCTGTGTATATGTATGCATGTATGTATGGATGACTAATTGCTTATATTCTGCATCTTTGAGGTTTGAATAGATTGTATACGTGAAATACTATTCCTTGTGTTTCCCTGCAGGCCCAGCAGATGTTGTATGCGTGTATGGAGAAGGTGGATGTTTCCAACACTGAGGGTTATGATCTTTTTCTCACCCAGCTGAAAGAAGGCCTGGAGAATACCTCAGATGAGACGGCGGCCAATCACAAAGTGGCAAAGGTTTGTCTAGCAGGAAGGAAGATGCATCATTCAGAAGTCATCTTACTGTTCTTATCATTATAATGTTTCATGTTTAATGAGTTGCCAAGTGTTGAAATCTAGATAGCGTAATGAATAATCAATCTAGCCTACTAAAGGTTGAATGACTATTTTTTTGTGAGTCATGCCTGTTTATGGCTAAAATGGTTATTGAAGTAATTTAAATGTCATGATTTAATTATGGTATTAATAAGAAATTGTATTTCTTGTAATTGTAAATATACTTATAAGAAATGCAACAATGTGGTTCACAATTGTAATAATTATGGTAATATAGCTCACAGTTGTACCTTAATATCTCACAATTACATCTTCATCATAGCGTGATTTCACAAAGAGCAGCTGTTACTACACAGTGCCGTTGTTAATAGAGAAGATGCGCAAATCCACTTCATTTTCAGCATTTTTTTGGCGCATCTTCTCAGTTAACAACGGCTCTGTGAAGTAACAGCTGATCTATGTGAAATCATGCACCTGATGGAATTAACCGCTGATTAGAGAACCGGCTTTACTGACGAGATGCGCATTAACGATCGGCCGATCGTGATCGGAGCACCTCTACTTCATAGCAACAGTTGAGACTTATATTTCTCATAATTGGCTTTATATCTGAAAACTTGCTTAATATCTGTGTTCTTTTTTTAAATGTCTAATAATTAGACTTTATAGCTCACAATTAAAACTGTTTTTGTTTTTTTAGTTTACAAACCAGCCTGATATATAAAGTAAATATTTGTAAAATGACAGTTTTTGAAATATCTGAAAGTACACTCTTGACATAAGTGTCACTCAGTCAAGCATTATAATAATCAAGTATTAATTAATAATTTTAAATTAAAAGTAATTAGAAATAAACTTGATAACAATGTTTGAGTGCATATTAGTCATTTAATCCTCTGAGGTCTACGGGTATTTTGGGGCCTGGAGAAGTTTTGTCATGCACAATTACATTTGTGCTTTTTTCAGTTGCTTATAAACATCTAAATGGCTAAAGTCCAATATCATTGTAATCAGCACAAACATGCCAGGCTTTCTATAAATATCTCTCTCATGTCTCTTCATTGAGTCTTCACTGAGTTACAGTTCATTTTAATGACGTGTTTGTAAATGAAGATCAGCGCAAACAAAGGCTGCAGACAGCACACCTTGTTTGTTATCTTTGTTTTAGAAATGCACAAAGTTTTGTTATTATTATGTTTATATACAAAAAAAGTAGACCCTTTAAAGATTCGATTGATGTATTGCTCTTATCTGTACAATCAAATCTGAAAGTGTAATTTAAGTTATTTTCTGGTTTATCAGGAGAAAATGCCTCATAACGCGTATATGCTTGAATCAACTCCAGAGGGTTAACTGAACATTTTAACTGGACTGGTGGTGGTGCTTTTATGGTCATTCAGTGTTTCTGTAAAAAAAAAAAAAAAAAATTAATAATGAAAAAATTAAATAAAACTACTGATTCTACTAATAAGATCTGTTACACACACTGTGGATTAATGAACTGCTGGATTCATGAATTTTAATCAGGTTGTGTGCGTTCGCTCGAACTGATTTGCTGAAATCAAAACAGGGATGATAATAAATGAGCGCCAGCCAATTAATTTGCCTTTTTTTAACATTAGCTCCGCCCACTACCAGAAAACCCAGCAGTTCTTAAAAGCCGAAGAATTCCAAAGAAATGCCATTATTTTGACAGGAAAATACAACAAAGAATATTGTTTAAATGTAGTGTGTCAATTCTCTCTCTCTCTCTCTCTCTCTCTCTCTCTCTCTCTGCGTGTGTGTGAAAGAAAGCAATGGCGAGTCGTGCACCCTTCACAGTAGATCTTATGGTACGTCAAATACGGGTGCATTGTACATCCATTCAGATGAACTGAAAAACAGCACAGATCACTTGGAGAGTGAAACTCTGAAGCGCTCCATCAAAGTGTTCGGCGAGTGAACATATATCTGTGCTAAACTTATACTTAACCTCTTAACTCACACACTGGCGAGTAAAATCTGAGAATTTATTCTACATTGGCTAATATTAGACATCATTTAGTTGCCCAGAGTGAAGATTTGGTCTCATATGCGAGTGATTAACTCACAATGTAGAGGGTTGATCTTACAATGCATCTATATACATCTCCGTTACATCTTTATAGCTACAACAGCAATTTTATTTCTCTGAATTGTTTTGATATCTTTGGGGCATTATATTTAGCAATTTTATACATTTGGGAAATCATATTTTACAATCTTTTATATTTCACAGTTGTTGTTTTTTTAAAGATATTTAACAATTACAACTTCATATCTTACAATCGTTGCTTAATTTATCTCAATTGTGACTTTATTTCTTAAATGATTTACTCTGAAGCAGAAACAGACTTCCATAGAAAATATATTTTTTCCTATCTAGAATTTTTTAATGAAATTTATAGCTGGATCTGATGTGACTTTGGCTTGATTTTGGAATGCGTTCTTAAAGTGTTCTTTAATCACAGGACTGGTTCCCCATCTCTCACAAACGCTAGTAGTATTGCTCATCCATTCTTTGTTGTGCAGTGCTGGGATTTGGCTTCATGTTTCAGTGCTGCAGAGCGTCTGGCAAGCTACTTTTCCTTGAATTTGTGGGTCCCATAATGTTGGATTAAAACCTTGCTGCACAGTGTGTGTGGTGACATGTTTGCTGATGTAATGCAGTCTGACTGAGTGTGCGCGCGTATGTGTGTGTGTGTTTGTTATTAAGCTAGAATAGTTGAGTCCTGTAGCATTACAGCGTATAGATTATTCATGAGACGATAGCTCACAGTGACTTATCTGTGGAGACACACGCAGGCTGTATTGAACAGCATTGCTGCAGTGTTCTGAGGTGTATCTGTAGCCCTGCAGTAACAGGAGGATGATCAAAGACTCCCACTAATGCACCTGTGCTGGTGAAGCCTGTCAGAGGGCACTGAGGTCCTTTTAAAGAATCCCTCTGTCTTTATACATATTCTTTCATGACTGCTACTGTAAGAATGCAGTGTGAAGAGCAGAGAGAAACACTCCGCTTACATTTAGAGTAACACATGATTAGGTGTGACTGTGATTTAGGTTGTGTCAGTAGTACTCTATGCAGCAGAAAGTTACTAAATTGATCACTTTTTTTCCCCCCATTTTTGTTTCCTTGCAAGAATTTTTTGGTCTCAGTATAGTTATTGGCATAACTGTTTTACATACGTTTAAGTAAAACATAAAAAATAAAATGTTGTGCAAGTAATAAAATACCAATAAACAGTGTACAACAAATATCAAAATAATTGTAAAATAAAAACAAAACACAATACGAATAAATAAAGTGGTTATATAATAAAATTATGTACAATAACCAAAATACAACAAATGTAAAAAATTACCAAAAAAACCCTAAAAGCATAAATTAATATATAAAAATAAATGAGTAAAATAAATAAAAAATAATACAATGTAATATTAAATTGTTAAAAGATTTTAAAGTCTTACATTTTTGAGCTCTTATTGCTGCAGTCTCTATCAGATGCAAGCATGTGTACAGAAAACACACATTTCTTTAGTCTTTGGTGTATAGTACATACAGATTGCATATTTGTAATGAGAAAACAAGAGCATTGGTTATTGCACTGGGAGTCTGCCGCTCCTGTATTTAAATGGTGTGTTTATATGGATCCCCCATATAGGCTGATCTAGGAACTGTTTACCCCATCTACGCATAAGTCATATTCATCTAGGAGGAGGAAGGGAACTGATCCTAGATCAGCACTTTCTTTCTGAGTCTTAAAATAAATGGGCCTCTGCAGTTAATAATGACGGCATGTTTCTCCCCTGTGTCCTCCAAGCCATCAGCATATTACTGCAGTCCTCTTCATGCAGTTTCGCAGTGGACCACAGTATAAACCTCATGTGGTAAAAAAAAAAAAAAAAAGTAAGTGCAGCGTTACCTTGTGTAGTCATCCAAGCACCCTTTTTTCTGTGATTTGGCGGACATCCAGATCGCACTGCTGTAACAATGAGCGTCAGCTACGGTGATGGATTTCTCACGCCGCTTTCCATTGACCCCTGTCAGGCCACTGCACTGGGTTCTGGAGCTCTCCAGGCCCTTGGTGCCTGGAAAGTGCACAGATTGTGTATCATGTTTTTTCATGTTTGAACACTGGAGCTTTTTCTAGGTTTAAATGAGAGTGAAAGTTCAAATAAGCCAGGATTGTTGTGAACAAGCTTGTTCAGACATCTCAGTTTAGAAATATTTAAACACTTTGTCCTGAAATTAGGCAGATCCTAAAGTCTTTGCAGCTGTTAAAAGCTCCTAAAAAAGATGTAGGCCTATTATATACACCATCTTGCATGTAAATTCTGTTTAAATGTACTGACGCCCTCCATCTTTCTAACTTTCCAGTGGGCGACTGTGACCTTCCATCTCCCTCATCACGTGCTGAAGGTGGTAACCAGTGCCATCGTAAACGAGTTGAAAAAATTGAATCAGAATGTCGCAGCACTGTCGGTCGCCTCTTCAGTCATGGACAGACTCTCCTACCTCTTACCGAGCGGCAGGCCAGAGTTGGGTATCGGACCCGGCCGCTCTGTAGACAGGTAAATGCACAGGATAGGGTCACTTCAGTGTTTGTCAGATTATTTGTGATAGCATAAAAGCATTCAGAATTATAAATGTTTCTCAGCTTGAGAATTGACCCTTCGCAAAGACCCACCCCTTTTAGCTACTATTGCTATGTCCAGAAAGCCATGGTGCAGTGAAAAATACATCACAGAGCAAAGAGGACATTGACAACGGCCTTACTTTTTGTATGAAACAAAGTCAAAGCATAATAATTTTGTCATTTAAAAAAATATATTTTTTTTTTTAAAACAATAAATACAGTTTTGTGGCTCTTTAATGTGTCTGTTCAAGCGGCATGTGAACTGATCTCTTACTACTAGTTACAGCATGAAATAAATATGAATGAACATTAGAAAGTATGTTGTCTCAACCACAGAAAGATGTCAATGCACCATTTTCAAGTTCAACTCTACTGATGCTAATCTACTAACATTCCTGTCTAGTTTCAGTATAAGCTGGTTTTAGACTAACTTGCTCTGAAACCTCTTAAGGCCAGGACAAACCAAGCCGACTTCAAAGAACTAGTGGTGATGAAAGCCGACTGTGTTGTCACCTTGTGTTGGCAGTGTCGGACCTAAAAGCTGCACTCGAACACACTGCACAGACAACAGCTGACGGCAAACTAACACGTGCATTCTGCGCATGTGTGAGAGGAATGAGCTGTCAATATCAGCAGCTATCAATAATATATATTCATCATTTAAAAGGAGAAACCGAAACAAAGATATGTGACCTTGGACCAAAAAAACAGTCTGAAGTGTACATTTTTCAAAATTGAGATGTATAAATCATCTGAATAAATAAGCTTTCCATTGATGTATGGTTTATGAGGATCAGACAATATTTGGCTGAGATGCAACTGTTTGAAAATCTGGAATCTGAGGGTGCAGAAAAATCTAAATACTGAAAAAAATCGCCTTTGAAGTTGTCCTAATGAATTCTTAGCAATGCATATTACTAATCAAAAAATTTAGTTTTGAAATTTACAGTAGGAAATTTACAAAATATCTTCATGGAACATGATCTTCATTTAATATCCTAATGATTTTTGGCATAAAAGAAAAACGATCATTTTGAACCATAAAAATATACCCCAGCGTCTTAAGACTGGTTTTGTGGTCTAGGTTCACATATACGAGATAATCTAAGTTGCTGTGTTTGCTTACCATTTTGATATCAGTAACATTGAATACTTTCATCAATTTAAGCGGCTCATGTTGTTATGAAAACATTTACGTATTAGAACGATTGGGAAAGATCACGTAACATTTAAAACATCCTTCTGTCTGTACCGCATTCATTTACATTAATGTTTTTATCACTTTCCCTTTAATTCTCGGCACGGACCTGTTTGCTAAACTGAACATCCAATCAGAGTTCTTACTCTTGCTGACAACTCCTACTCCCCCAACGCTGATTCGCAAACTGAGTGGAACACACCAAACACACTACAAAAGACGGTTGGCCGGCTTGGTGTGTCCCGGCCTTTATATGTCAAAACATCAATGGAATTTTGATTTCTCATTTCACGACCCCTTTAAGTAACCGCACATAAAACACACTGGAAACCACCCTGCACACCTTTATATGGTGACAGCATGGACAAGCACCGCTCATATTTCCTACAGAAATAAGTGGATTTGAGGATGTAGAATGATTTAAAGTGCTGTTTGTGCTTCTTCACCACTAAAGATACATTTTTTTGACTTAAGAGTGTATGTGTGATGTTTACAGGTCTTTGATGTACAGTGAAGCTAACAGGAGAGAGACGTTCACATCCTGGCCTCATACTGGCTACAGGTGGGCTCAGCCTGATCCCATGGCCCAGGCAGGCTTTTATCACCAGGTTTGTGTCATTGCCATGGCAGTGATTCTTTTCAGATTTACTGTCACCTATAAATTTTTCCCCTGCTCAGGTCCTATTCGTTTTTCTTTTTGTGTGGTATGTATTATCTTTGGTTTCTTTTTTCACTATTTGAATGAGTCCTCTTGATGGTCACTGACTGATTGTGAAAGTCTGCTTGTATCACTATTGAAAGTGAAATCATTTTGAGCACAAAACTAAAACTGGGTCAACAAGTTGAATGAATTGTATTTTCTTATTGTTCAGGCTATATAAAAAGAGATAAATACAGGACAGTACCGTCAGGTAATGTTTGAGGTGTCTATTATGAGTTCAAAGACCATTTTATGAATGTTTTGCTTTCGGTTTTATTGTAAAATCAGGGAATTCCCGATTATGCACTGATACATTGGTGCCAAGGAGGGTTGAGCTGTGCTGGTAACCAAAGAGACCACACTACTTCTCTCACCCATGTTCCCTGTTGTCATGCCAACCGAACGAAATGAAGGGAGAATAGTGCCTCTGTGTTGCAGATGAAAGGGTGATGCCACAGCAAAAGGGACATTCTGTTAGTTAAAGAAATAAAGAGTGAAATGGGAAAACGTGATTAATCATGAACTGAAGTTTCTTTAAGGTTAACAGTCTAGTCTAGTCAGTCTAATTAAATGAAATCATGAAACCTGCTACAATATTAAACAGCAGTTTATAAAACATTTTATAAAAGTAAAATTTTGAAAAGCATGTTTAATCAAAAGAAAAAAATAATAATTGTATAAAAAAAAAAAAAAAAAAATATATATATATATATATATATATATATATATATATATATATATATATATATATATATATATATATATATATATATATTAGGGGTGTAACGGTTCACAAAATTCACGGTTCGGTTCGATACGATACACTGATGTCACGGTTCGGTTCGGTTCGGTTCGGTTCGATACGTTTTAGATACAGCAAAATGTAAAAACATCTCAACTTTTCAGAATGCCGCAAGCGCACCGCGGGTCATGTGACAAGAACCAACCAATCAGCTTCATCCTTTCCCGTAACAACGTTGAGAGCTCAGCCAAGATGAAGGAACAGCTGATCATAGTTGTATATGGATTGCAATTTTGAAATAAATTCAGTAGCAGAGCTACTGCAAGCGATTTTTAGTGCTGCAAATCCATTTATCCTTCGCTGAAATTCCCGCGTCTCATGGAGAGAGCACGTCATTGTTGCTTAGCAAAGACAGACGCCTCATGAGCGCTTCTGCCCGAGCGCTTTGGAAAGGAGGAGAAAGACGCGCTTAGCGTTTTCCATGCGTTTTTAGGCACGATATGTGAACGGCCCCTAAGGCGCTCGCTCACTCAGCACGCGCTGAAGGCTCGTTGCAAAATGTCTAATGCATTTAACAGACCAGAAATATAAGATCCTAAAATAACCAACAGGTCTGGTGTTTGGGTTGGATTCCCTGTAAGCTATAGTGTCTAAATGCTGCAGGGATAGTTTGCTGCGTGCATGTTTCTCCTTTTTTTCGTCTTTTCCCAGATAGTACTGACGCATATATCCCAGATATTCCCGCTGGTTTTTTTTTTTTTTTTTTTTTTTGTAATCCCGCTGGTGTACCCTGTCATGTTGCAGATGCGACATACCGTTGTTTTTTTATCCACCACTCTCTTGCCATCACCATTATAGCTTAAAGGGAATCCAAAGTGCACCCAAACACCAGACCTGTTGGTTATTGGAGGATCTTCTCATTTCTAGTCTGTTAAACGCATTGGCTATTTTGCAACGAGCCTTCAGCGCGTACTGAGTGAGCGAGCGCCTGCTGAGTAGCCTAACATAAACATATAAGATGGTGTTTTTTTCTTCTTCGGGAGTGTCAGGGGCGTTGCCTGTTACGTTGTTTGGGTTATTGGGCTACCTTGTTGAACGCATATCATTATATTTCTTTCTCTCTCTCTCTCTCTTTTTTTTTTTTTTTCAAATATAATTAATTACTCCAACGAACCGTTCGGTATACATAATGCGTACCGCGTACCGAACCGAAAGCGTCGTACCGAACGGTTCAATACGAATACGCGTATCGTTACACCCCTAATATATATATATAATAATTATATAATATTTATTTAAAATATGCATTTTAAGGTTCACAGGCAGTAGGCTATAATAGCACGCGTGACATGCCATTCCCACATACATGCCCGCTCGCACCTCACCTCATGTTTGCGACTGACTGCAAATGACCATAACTGTACTGACCTACTTTTGATGTATCCATCCAAATTTGGCAAATTACATTTACATTCCGCTTTATACAGTAAATAGATTTTTATGACTGGATTCCGTCCATTTTAACCATGTTGTGGAAATCACAGGGCCCTACATGCTGAAGAGCAGATCAGATTAGCAGTTATCTTAGGTTATAAATTAGGTTCAAAATGTCACAACATGTTTCCAAAGCACTCATTTTGGTGCTATAATGTGTTGTGTTTGTCCCCTTGTATTAGGTCTTTAAATGTGTCTTTGAACTATTGATGATGCTAACAACGGTCTTCTTCCTTCTAGCCTGCATCCACAGGTGATGACCGGGCAATGTGCTTCACCTGCAGTGTGTGTTTAGTTTGCTGGGAACCTACAGATGAGCCCTGGTGAGAAGCACCCCACTTAAACTACAATGTCACACTCAAACATGAACCATAACAAGGGCCAAGAGCTGAGAAAAATCCTCTTTGTGACCATCCTAATAAAACCTTCGATACCTTTTTAGGTCTGAGCATGAGCGCCATTCTCCCAACTGTCCGTTTGTGAAAGGCGAGCACACACAAAACGTTCCGCTGTCCGTCACTTTGGCCACCAGCCCAGCTCAGTTTCCCAGTGCAGATGGTTCGGATAAAATCGTGTGCTATGGGTTCGGAAGCTGCCCTCATTTCCTTGCTACCGCAACCAAAAGGGGGAAGATTTGCATCTGGGATGTTTCAAAGCTTATGAAGGTTTGTTATTAATCTCTTTTGTTCATTTCTAAAGTGGATGAGAATGGCTCAGTACACCTAAACCTCCATGTTTTTCTCAACTGTTCAGGTGCATTTAAAGTTTGAGGTGAACCCATATGACCCAGCCATCCTGAGGCAGCTGATCCTGTCCGGCAGTGAGCAGCAGAGTCTCACAGGCACAGAATCACGAAGACCCACGCTCTCCTGGCTAGAAGAGGCCACCTGCTGCTCTGACTTACCCAAACTAGAGGGAGACAGGTTTTGAACCTACATTTACATACTTAAGTTTTTTTTTTAAGATGTCTTACTCTGTTGTTTTATGTATTGAACATGTCCTGTGTTTTTGTACCTAGTGATGACCAGATAGAGGACTCGGACAGTGAAGAGCATTCCAGATCAGAGTCGGTCACAGGTAAAAGCACTTGGACATTGGTTTTCATGTATTGACAATGTTTTTTCAACATACTGTATCTGCACTCAACGTTGTCACCAAACACCCCCTTTTTTTGTTTTCCTGCTTTCCATTTGTGTAGGCCCATTGGGTCAGAAAGAGACAATGGAGGTGAGTTTGGGAGTCACCGCTCTCAGTGTCCTACAGCAGCCTGAGAAGTTGCAGTGGGAGGTGGTGGCCAGTGTGCTGGAGGACACAGTTAAAGACCTGGAAGAGCTGGGCGCCAACCCTCCGCTCTCACTGGGTCCCCCAAAAGCTGACAAGGCTAAGGAAAGGCTGGCTGAGCACCACAACATTCCCTTCCCCTGTCTGCTTGCCGGAGGACTGCTAAGCTACCGGTCAGCAGCTAGTTCTCCACTAGGTCCCCCTCCATCTCGGCGCTCCATGGATAGCCCAGTAAGGACTGCTGCCTCTGAGGGGCTTGCAACAGACCAGGGTCCCATGGAGATTGAGACCTGTAGTCCCCCCACAGACCTGGGCTCCCCGAACCTACCACTACCTGCCCCTGTGCAAAGGACTATGCCTGTACTACTCCTGTACAGCATCAAGGAAGCAGATGAGAAGTCTTCAGGGAAGGTGTTCACCCAGATGAACAACCTGATGAGCAAAGGGCTTCATGAGGAGGGCTTTACTGTCCCACAGATTATCGAGATGGAGTTTGACACACACGAGCAGCTGCTGCTGCAGGACCCTCCCATCACGTACATCCAGCAGTTCGCGGATGCGGCGTCTGGGCTCGGACCTTTGGATGGGGAAAAGTGGAGCTCTCTGGCTCCGCGGCCGGGCTCTCTGGTGCAGTGCTTGCGGTTGCCAAAAGCATTAGAGGAAGAGAACCTTTACGTTGACTCAATCACGCCCTGCAGTGATGGATTACACTTGTTAGTCGGTCTTCAGCCATGCTCCGTAGAGTCCCTTAGCGCTATCAATCAGGTGGAGGTGTTAAACACCCTCAACCGTCTGCATTCGGCTCTCTGTGGCCATCGCAAAGGACAGACATTGGCCAATGGCCATGACGCCCACTCAGGCACCTCTCCTCCACAGACCCCTCTCATCCTGCCCCCTCATGACCAGCAACAGCCCCATACTTCCAGACCTCTAGGGGGTAGTGGTGGCGGTGGCGGATACCTTGCGCTCTACAAGTTGAATTACTCCACCCGCATCGTAACCCTGGAGGAGGAACCGGTGAAGGTCCAGCAGATTCGTGACCCACGGGATGCCATCACATCTCTCCTCCTCCTGCCACCAGATGTGCTGGATAGCAGAGAAGATGACGGAGAGGAAACTTCAGAGGAGTCTACACCTTCAGGACTCAAAAATGGCACAGGGACCGTTGCGTCTGCAGTGACAGCGGGCCCAAGCATGGTAACTGCCATTGGGAAGGAAAAGAGAGGAGAGGTGGCTGGACTTGGACACCTGGTGGTGACTACGCAGGCAGGTTACATCATGATTTTAGACTTGTCCACCCTTGAGGTGATGGCCAAGGTGGAGCCACCCAAGAAAGATGGGACAGAGGAGATGGACCCCTTCGTCTCTGTAACCTACTGCTCAGGCACCGACCGGCTATGTGCCTGCACAAAAGGTAAGCAACACAGATGCTTTATAACCGGCTTCTTCGTGTCTTGTTCACTAACAAGGGCATATGAGGTGTGGAGGTCCACCATTTCTTTGACATACAGCAAAGTATGGTGACCCATACTCAGAATTTATGCTCTGCATTTAACCCATCCAAAGTGCACACACAGAGCAGTAACCACACACACACCGTGAACACACACTGCAGCAGTGGGCAGCCGTTTATGCTGCGGCGGCCTGGGAGTAGTTGGGGTTCGGTCAAACTCTCTAACCACTAGACCACGACTTTAAACTCTCTAACCACTAGGGCCACAACTTCTCCAAACCAAGTTGCTTACATTCATGAGAAGTGACCTTGGTGAGTCAAGGGTTGGGTGAATTTTTTGTGCATTGGACTGGTTTAATTATATGTATTGCTCTTTTGATTGGCTGAATTAAACAATTAAGTACAGTTTATAAATCTGTTGCTTTGGTCAGTTAATGCCTGCTTTGCTGTTGTGTTTTTGAGTATGCATAAATGTAATATATTCCTATGATGGCAAAGCTGGATTTTCAGCAGCTCTTACCCCGTCTTCAGTGTCACACGATCATTCAGAAATCATTTTAATATGCTGATATGCTCCTCAAGAAGACTTTATCACATCTGTGCATGTATTAGAATAAGATAGAACAGGGACTTCCATCCCTGGCTTTCAGTTTCGGTTTTCTTGCTGTCCCTCACTGTATTAATGAGTAGTTTGATTAAAGGGTTCATATGATGTTGCTAAAAAGAACATTATTTGGTGGATTTGGTGTAATTAAATGTATTTAAGGTAAAAAAAAAAAAACATTATATTCCACATACTGTACATCATTGTTTCTCCTATATGCCGCGCCTTTCTGAAACGCGTCAATTTTTACAAAGCTCAACGTTCTGAAAAGTGAGAAGGGAAAATTTATCATATGACCCTTTTAAGAATAAAATTACTGTTAGATATACTCTCAGTTAGTTAGTTGAACAAGCCTCTAACCCTATGTATAATCCGCATACCTTGAAGAGGTTTGCCAGTACTACTATTTTTATATATATATATATATATATATATATATATATATATATATATATATATAAAGCTATCTGACTGTTCACCTGATGGATGATAAAACACTTCCGCACTTTCATTGAAGGCAATAACTAATTAATATATAGAATATTCAGATTATCATAGATATCATATTGACTTGTGACCAGAATATCGTCTTAAGAATTTTTGCACAAGAAAACCCCATTTTCCCCAGAAAATTTAGAAAGTGTTATACTTTCTAGTTTAGATTGATATTTTTACTTGCAGTGAACATTTTACATGCAGTTACGCTATTCATGGTTTACTATAAAAAGCTTGAGCACTTGGTCACACAAGTTTCTTTTTTCCCTATGTGAAGGTGGAGAACTTCATTTCCTTCAAATTGGAGGTGTGTGTGATGATATCGATGACGCCGACATTTTTGTCGACGGCCCCATGTCTAATAGGGCAGAGCAATTACTGGACGGAGCAAAACCCACATCAAATCCTTCGAGCCCAGGTATCCAAGGTGAGTGACACATGGAGGCATATTAAACTTGTGTTTCTCTGTTTAACATGGTGCAGGAGGTTCAGATAGTTTATTTAATTTGCCCCTTCATCTACCTCACATCAGAAATCAATTTGCCCTGTTGAATTGAAATTTGTCTGTTTAAAGCAGCTAATGCTCAGTGTGCTTTCAGGAAAATTGATCATCTGATGTTGTATTTCTCTCTGTGTGTAAATCAAATGATTGTTGTTTGTATTATAAGCTGTGTGTCTTTTGGCAGGAGTTGACCTCCTGGTGGACCAGCCATTGACAGTAGAGACACTTTCTTCTCTTGTGGAACTAACACGTTTTGAAACGCTGACGCCACGCTTCTCCGCAACAGTGCCCCCTTGCTGGGCGGAGGTGCAGCAGGAACAGCAACAACGGCGGCATCCACAACACCTTCACCAGCAGCACCACGGCGACGCCGCGCAACACACACGCACTTGGAAGCTACAGAGCGACAGGTGTGCATTCACAAACAAACCACACTCTTCCTCATACAACATGCACCTGCCCTCAAAGTACTTTTTTGACCTTAAAACACGTGATTATGTGTATAAGAAAGCATGTGTAGTTAAAATCAGACACATGCACATTTATTTATACAACAGTTCTTTCTGGTCCTCAAATCTGTTTGCCAAAAACAGATTTAAAACTGATGTTTCTGTAGACATTTCCCTCCTTTTTTTCATGTTATGTGTAATATCTTTCTCTCTTAGCTCCAGCTGGGATGAACATGTGTTTGAGCTTGTCTTACCCAAAGCCTGCATGGTTGGACATGTGGACTTCAAGTTTGTGCTAAACAGCAGTATTACTAACATCCCACAAATCCAGGTCACACTGCTGAAGAACAAAGCACCAGGCCTAGGCAAAGTGAACGGTGAGTCTCCAATAACCAGAAAACATGCTGTAGAATAGTTCGATCTTTTAGTTTGATAGTTTGATTTTATTCCCTAAATTAATCTTTTGTTGTGTAAAACTTTGTACCTGCAGAGACAGCAGTGGACAGGCAGATTGTTTTCCCATTGTCTCATGCCTTGCACTCAAATGGAGAGAAGAACGGACAGCCACATCTGCATGATTTCTCAGAGGACATCCAGTTCATGGACATCGAGGAGTCGCCAGGTAAAGAGTCCAGATGATTAAGCCGTCTTGACCACCTGAAAACGTCCACTTGTTATGCTAACGTCTGTCACGTGTTCTTTAATATTACATCTGTGTCTGTCTCAGGCTCCAGGCTCTGTCCGTTCCTGCAGGAGCACAAAGATGATATCCTGTGTGGGCCCGTGTGGTTGTCCAGTGGACTGGATCTTTCTGGACACGCAGGGATGCTTAGCCTTACAAGTCCCAAACTCCTCAAAGGTTCGCCCGAACATTCATCACAAGCCATTTAAAGCAGCCACTTCCTCCCATCCTGTAATATGCCAGAAGACTTAACAAAAAAAAAAACTGTACAGAACTGCAGTATTTAACTTGTGTGAATATGCAACACAAATTGTCCTTTCATTCCCCTTTCTAGGCATGGCAGGGGGGAAGTATCGTTCGTTCTTGGTGCACATTAAGGCAGCGAATGACAAGGGTCTGGATGAGAGCTTGAGGCCAGTGGTGAGGATGCCCTCAGCCAAACCTCACAGTAGTAAAGCTCACTCGCTCTCATCCCTGCTGCAGAGGGCTCAGGCCACCAAGGTACAGTACAAACACTTTTGCGGCATTTTAAACAGAAGTGTGTAATCCTTTGTGTTCATTCAAGCCTGACCTCATAGCTTTGAATGCTGGTTTGGGGCTGATCTTCAGTTGTCTAACTGCTATACAGACCCCTCTAGTGGCTGTAAAGCTGCATTGCTTCATAAAAGAAAGAACTCTTCACTTGATTTGTGCTCTTTGCACAGAGGTAAAGGCCAAATGATGTCCAACATGGCAGCTTTCATTTTCATAACATCTCGCTGCTTTTCAGGAAAAGGCCTCCACTTCTAAAGCAGACCCTCAGTCTGCCCCTAAAAAGCCTGATAACCTGCGGGGCTGTGACTTGCTCCAGGAAGTGTCTGTCACAATTAGGAGGTTTAAGAAAACGTCTGTACCCAAAGAACGGTAAGAGATAGATGTATGCATAATACACTACACTATAAGTTTGGATTTATGCTCCCCAAAGCTGCATTTGTTTAATCAAAAATACAGTAAAACGGTCAAATTCTGATATATTAAAAATAACTGTTTCCTATTTTAATATACATTCATATATAATTCATTACTATGAAGGCTAATCAGAATTTGAACATGATTCTTCAGAAAACATTCTAATATGCTGATTTGATTCAAATGTTTCTTATTGTCAGCAATGTTGAAAACAGTTGTGCTGCTTAATATTTTTTTGTGGTTGATGAATAGAACATTCAAAAGAACAGAATTTCTTTGAAATTGAATTTTTTTTGTAACAACTATCTCTGTTTTCAGATTTGATCTAGGGCTGCAAAAACATTTAATTGTGATTAATCACATTGAAAGTTTGTTTACATACAATATGTGTGTGTACCGTGTATGTTTATGTGTATAAAATATGTATTGTATTAAATATTTATGCATTTAGCAGACGCTTTTATTCAAAGCAACATACAGTACATTCAGGCTAACAAATTTCTACTATAATGTGTTCCCTGGGATTCGAACCCCCAGCCTTGCGCTTGCTAATGCAATGCTCTACCAGTTGAGCTACAGGAACACTAAATATTTATATATGTGTGTGTGTCTACAAATCTTAAAAAAGTGTGTGTATTTATATATACATAATAAATATACACAGTACACACACATGTAATATGTAAACAATCGTACACTCAAAAGTTTGAATGGTAGTGTATGCAATGCATGTATTAGTTTCCACATTAAGAAAGGAATTACCTTGTTTTAGTAAGGCATTTTAAAGAATACAATATCCAGTCCATTGTCTGAATATGCTCTGTCTGCTTTTATTTCCCAGAGTGCAACGCTGTGCAATGCTTCAGTTTCCTGAGCTCCATGAAAAGCTGCTAAGAGGTTTGTGTAAGCACGGAGAAGACGGGCAGAGCTCAGAACACTGTCAGAGTCTTATTTTGGACGTTCTCTGCTGGCTGGCAGGGGTCTACTCCAACGGATCCTGCAGGTGAGGTGCCACAGTGAGCTAGTATTTTTAGTCTCTCGATTTTATCTCTTGCCTCTTTTAATGAATTTTATAATACCTCCTCCTTTAGTTTGAGAGAGGGGAAGGAGGGGCTTTTGACTAAAACTAGGAGACGGCTGACTGAAATCATCAGGGCGTGTTTCTTTGAGGCTGGACGCAGTATAGCTCACAAATGCTCTCGCTTTCTTGCACTTTGTATTAGGTGAGTTTGCAACCTCACTGTATTTTTCTGATCTTCAGTCTTGTAGTCTCATTGCAGAACTAATGAACCAGACGGTCCAGTTAACATGTTCAGATACAGTGATGCCTTGTTCACTAAGTCTAATGGATGTATGTGTGTCTGACGTTTCAGTACCGGTAAAGGAGACCCTGGTCAGCAGGGTTTTGGCCAGGCTCTGTTTAAAGCTCTTCTGGATAATATGCCTTATTTGCCTGCTGCTGCCACAGGAGGTAATTATTATAGTTTTTTTTATTAGAAATGTTGAACATGTATAGTGCCAATTAATTTTGTCCTAGTGAAAAGACAGTTTCATTCAAAAACATAAGCTATTTATTAAACTATACTAATGTTCAAAGTTTTTTTTTGCAGAAATAAATATGCACTTATTTTATGCCTATGTAACTGTCTTTCTCTGTTTTTCAGGATCTGTCTTCTGGTACTTTGTCCTGTTAAATTATGTGAAAGATGAGGACCTGGCCGGGTGCAGTACCGCTTGCGCCTCTCTGCTCACTGCTGTCTCCCGGCAGCTGCAGGACCGCCTGACTCCACTTGAGGCGCTGTTGCAGACCAGGTCAGCTTTATATACTAGAACAAAAAAGCTTTTTCTAAGCATGTCGAAGTGATCGTTTTAAGGAAGTGAAATGGTTTTGTCATGGTCCTCTCTTTTCAGATATGGTCTGTATGGGTCTCCTTTTGACCCAGTACTGTTTGACCTGGAGGTGAGCGGGTCTTCCTGTAAGAATGCCTTTAGCAGCAGCATTGGGGTCCAGTCGGATGAGATCGACTTGTCCGATATTCTCTCAGGTGTGTAAATACATTCTTCCTCAAGCACTTACATTCATCAGTAAATATCCAAATAGGAAAGACAAACATGTAATGGTTGTTGTGTCTAATGTCAGGTAATGGAAAGGTGAACAGCAGCGGGGCCGCAGAGGGCAGTTTTACAGCTTTGACCGGCCTGCTGGAGGTCGAACCCCTACACTTTACTTGCATCTCCACCAGTGATGGCACCAGGGTGGAGAGGGATGATGCAAGTATGTTCACCGGTACATAACCTACTTACCTTTTCCTCTCTTTCGCATTATGTTTCTTTTGCCACCAACCGCATCATCGCGGACCTCATCTTTAAGGTGTGGTCACACTACATGAAGTTTTGTCAAAAGTGTAGCATGAGGCACAGCTCACATCGATGTGACTTTCAAACCAAGCAGCCAAGCAAGTAACTTCTGACAATTTGTATGAGCAACTGTAACCTTTTGCAAAATCAGCAAAAACCCAATCTAAATTACTGGATTTTGTGCGCAGAATTTAGCTGAGCACTGGTTAAGGTGAACGCATCTTTAGCGCTGAAATCTGTTCTTGTTTCCCTTTACGTTCTTCTACAGTGAGCACCTTTGGGGTGACGCCCACAGTGACCGGGCTGTCTGCTGGGAGCGTTGGTGAGGCTTCTACGGCCCTTAGCTCAGCTGCACAGGTGGCCCTTCAGTCCCTGTCTCATGCAATGGTGTCTGCCGAACAGCAGCTTCAAGTTCTTCAGGAGAAGCAGCAACAGCTTCTAAAACTCCAGCAGCAGGTCATACATGAATGCATTCTTCATTCATTTTAATAATCTCAATGTCTTGTTTTTTTCAGTACTTTGACTTTATGTAATTTGTTATCTTATGAAACAGAAGGCGAAGCTGGAGGCCAAACTTCACCAGACCACCGCAGCCACTGCAGCATCAGGCGTTGTCAACTCAGTGCCATCCAACCCGTCCTCAGCCCCAGGCTTCTTCATTCACCCCTCTGACGTCATCCCTCCCACCCCTAAAACTACACCGCTGTTCATGACGCCGCCTCTCACCCCACCGAATGAGGCAGTGTCTGCGGCTATTAGTGTGGAACTGGCTCAGCTCTTCCCGGGATCTGTCATTGATCCTCCACCTGTGAACCTTTCAGCACAGAACAAAAACACACAGAAAGCCAAACCAGTAAGTTCTGAAAACCTCCTCCTGCTTATATAATGATTATTATTTAGCAGGGTTTCATTTTCTCTCATCAAAAATACTCCAAAATGGATTTAAGGGAACATTTTGCATAATAGCAGAGGCTAATAGGTAAGGTAGCATAACATATATGTTATTTTCCTGCAAGGGGCTGTGCGTTATTTACCTTCTTTAGTTGAACTTGTGGGATGCGTTCAGCTAATGTGTGTGGGTATGTTTTCATTACAGAACCCCATAGGAAGTGGCTTGGCATTGGCAATCTCACAAGCCTCTCACTTTCTTCAGCCTCCACCACATCAGTCCATAATAATTGAACGGATGCACTCAGGTACTTCACATTAGCTCTCACACTAGAACAGTGGATCTCAACCAGGGAGCCAGGGCAAACAATAAAGGGCAGCATGCTGGTAAATATCTCTGTTGCTCCCCCGGCGTCCTTAGTTCTGGTTTTTTGAGTTATCTTGAGGCCCACATAGAAGTCTGCTGAGGCCTCCTAGTGAGTCCTGGCTTCCTGGTTGATAATCACTGCTGTAGAAAATACTCTATTTCTTCCTCATTGCGGATCCTCGATCTGTGCGGTGCATTTGCTGTATGGTTTGGTTTGCCAATATCATTTTGACGTAAAGACTGAATGTCACTTTGTAGGTGCAAGGCGGTTTGTGACTCTAGATTTCGGCCGGCCGGTGTTGCTGACAGATGCACTGATCCCCACATGCGCTGACTTGGCCTCCCTTTCCATCGACATTTGGACTCTCGGGGAGGAGGTGGATGGAAGGCGGCTCGTGGTGGCCACAGATATCAGCACACACTCACTGATTCTTCACGACTTGTTGCCTCCTCCCGTCTGCAGATTCATGAAGGTTTATACACATTTAGCATAATCAAATCTGCACAGGGCTCATAGCAGTCTGCGAATATAATTTTTATGTAGAGACATCACTGTCACTCTGTGCCCTTCTCCCAGATCACTGTGATTGGACGATACGGCAGCACTAATGCCCGGGCTAAAATCCCATTGGGTTTCTATTACGGCCACACCTATATCCTGCCATGGGAAAGTGAATTGAAGCTGATGCATGATCCTCTGAGGGGAGAGAGCGAAGCTGCCAGTCAGCCAGATCTGGATCAGCATTTGTCAATGATGGTGGCCCTGCAGGAGGACATTCAGTGCAGGTCAGTGAGGCTGAAAAGCTGCCAATGGCGTTCAATATTTTAAATGACATGCTACTGCTACCATTCAAAATTTTGGGATCAGCAAGATTTTGATTTTACTCTTATAGGTATAATCTGGCCTGTCATCGACTTGAGACGCTACTTCAGAACATCGATCTGCCACCTCTTAACAGCGCTAACAATGCTCAGTACTTCCTGCGCAAGCCCGATAAAGCAGTTGAAGAGGATTCCCGTGTTTTCTCTGCTTACCAAGACTGCATTCAGCTCCAGCTGCAGCTCAACCTGGCTCACCACGCTGTCCAGAGGTTGCGCGTGTCTCTCGGAGCCACACGGAAACACCTGCCCGAGAGCTACGACCCCAGAGAGCTGGTCCAGAAATCTTCTACGGAGCAGCTCCGAACTATCATCAGATACCTACTGGACACACTGCTCAGCCTGCTGCACTGCTGTAATGGTGAGGGAGGGAACCTTTCCCAACACCACCTCACTTTTTTTCAAATTACATTACATTTGAAATGCCCTTTTAGCATTTCTTTAGTTTAAATGCCAGAATGAATGGTTTCCCTCTCTCTCTCTCTCTCTCTCTCTCTCTCACTCGCTCAGGTCACTCTGTGCCCTCAGTGTTGCAGAACACGTTTCACGCCCAGGCGTGTGAGGAGCTCTTTAAGCAGCTGTGCATCAGCGGAACTCCTAAGATCCGTCTGCATGCTGGTCTGCTGCTGGTGCAGCTGTGTGGAGGCGAGAGGTGGTGGGGCCAGTTCCTGTCCAACGTCCTTCAGGAGCTCTACAACTCTGAGCAGTCGCTTATCTTTCCTCAGGACAGGTAACACAAACAACACACTCTTGCAGAAGTTGGATAGCATTATCAGAACTATTCCTAAAGGATACTCTGGCCTCAAGTCTTTTCATTTCCTCAGGGTTTTTATGTTGCTGTCCTGTATTGGCCAAAGATCTTTGAGTAACAGTGGGGTTCTGGAGGGTTTGTTGAACCTTCTGGACACACTGTTATCCCCTCTGCAACAAACTAGTGCAGCACAGCACCGCAGGACAGAAGGTGAATGTTTGAGAAAGAGTTTTGTTTGTAATGTGTGTCTATGTGCGTTTATGGTTTTGGTACAGATTTGTATGTGTTTATAGGCGTGTTGGATATCCCCATGATCAGCTGGGTGGTCATGCTGGTCTCTCGACTGCTCGACTATGTGGCCAGTGTGGAAGATGAAGCCTCTGCAGCCAAGAAACCTCTAGGGGTTAAAGACCGAGAAAGATCTTTCACAGGTATAATGATTAAACTTGGTCAAGTATTACAACTGAAAATCCACTGTTTTTGTAGTTAACTTTAAAATGTTTTGTATGTTTCTAAAGTCTTTTATGCTCACCAAGACTCTTTTAACGGTAATGTGCATCCTCTTTCCAATCTACCAGGGAACCAGTGGAGTTTCATAAACAACAGTCTGCAGTCTCAGAACCCAAGCAGATCCGCCAAAGGCAACAACAGCAGTTTAGATCGTCTATATTCACGCAAGATCCGCAAACAGCTAGTCCACCATAAACAGGTACATGTGTCTCGCACAAACATCCTGTGCTCATATAATGTTTTCCTCATCATGTATAGTGTGGGTGTTGATCAGTTCTCCTTTCACTGCAGCAGTTGAATTTATTGAAAGCCAAACAGAAGGCTTTAGTAGAGCAAATCGAGAAAGAGAAAATCCAGAGCAACAAAGGCTCTTCCTACAAGCTGCTGGTGGAGCAGGCCAAACTCAAACAAGCCACGTCCAAGGTGAGAATCCAAACTTTTGTTTAACTCCTTATCCCTTAGTGCTGGGTGTGGAACAGCATTAAGGGCAGCCTTTGAACAGATTGTAACATTAACCCTGTTGTCCTTGTTTCCCCCAGCACTTTAAAGATCTGATCCGATTGAGGCGGACAGCCGAATGGCCACGCTCCACCTTGGACTCAGAGGCATCGGTGGCAAAAGAGACCCCTGAGGTGGAGCTCCTTCCCTTCACGCTGTCTCATGAGCGCTGCATCTGCGTCGTCCAGAAGCTCGCTCTCTTCCTCCTCTCCATGGACTTTACCTGTCACGCAGACCTGCTGCTGTTCGTCTGCAAGGTGCAACATACTTTTCGACTCACAGAAAGGGAAAAAAGTGCTTGTTTTGAAAGCTATTAAATTTTGATCCATTAAAAGGTTTAGTACCATTAAAAGGTTTTGGGGTCGGTTACATTTGACTTTAAACCTTTGGACGACAGTGTTTTGTTATTGACCATATCTATCTCAATTGTTCTAAATGAATCTCCTTCGCCTGCTCAGGTGTTGGCCAGAATAGCAAATGCAACACGACCCACAATCCACCTGTGTGAGGTGGTTTCAGAACAGCAGCTGGAGAGGTTACTGCTGTTACTGGTGGGAACAGACTTTAACCGTGGGGACATCTCATGGGGCGGAGCCTGGGCCCAGTATTCGCTCACCTGCATGCTGCAGGACATCATTGCAGGTGTGTGTGTTTTAGGTTTGAAAAGATGTTCTCAGCGGTCCATCGCCTGTCATACATGTTTTATATTAAGATGTTGTCATCTGTTTGCAGGAGAACTGTTGTCTCCAGTGTGTATGGATGGGATGGAGGGGGCGGGGGCAGATGAGGCCGGTGCCGCCTCTTCCTCTGTAGTATTGGATTCCGATGACTCGCTCCCCCAGCCGACCCCCATCCCACTGGTGGATACCATCGATGAGCCTCTGGGACCCGATATCATCGCAGGTACACCTGGGACATCATCCTCTGTGTTCCAAAGTGCGTTGGTAACCCCGTCCGAATAGCACGTCACCTCACACGGACCCCCACCTTTCTTTTGTTTCTGATGTTTATTTGTTTTTTTTCCTCTCTTAGAATGAGCTGCATGTATATTTGCATTGTGTTTGTAATAGAGGTATAATGCAGTGGACAGAAGGTTGGAACAGTGCAGATGATTTTGACTCTAAATACAAGCAAAACCTGTAGCTGCTGGTGATTTTATCATTGGTTTAAATTTGTCACAACTCATTCAAAATGGGTAGGGATGCACGATCGTGATTTTTCAAGGCCGATTCCGATACCGATTTTTTACAAGCAAACTAGCCGATACCGATAAATTTATTATTTTATTTTTTTAAGCAACAAACAAGAAAGAAGGAAAGTGTGCATAAACAAGATGTTTATTTGGCATTTAATAGGCCAAACTGGCTTTTGGCTATTGAAAACAATAACCATAACCATCTGAAATTAACAGCAGTAACTGCACAGTAAGTAGCCTACATTCAATACAAACATAGATGGTACAGACATTAGCATTTTTTTTTTTTTTGTATTTTGTAATTGGGTTGAAACCACGTAGAATTGGCCTTAAATGAAAAGATTAACTGTAACCATGTGAAATTAAAGGCAATAACTGCATAATTCTACAGTCTAAACACCACAAATAACACACATTCAATAAGATGTTTCTTAATCAGCATTCAGTATTTTAGTTTTTAAATTTGGTTTAAAAAAAAAAAAAAGGTGTTCACCAGTTAGACTAAATAAAAGTATGCTATATAAATACATTATTCCAAAATGTTAAAATCAAAAAATGTTGGTTTAATAAAACAAAGATGCAAAGTGTTTCATTCATCCAATTAAAAAATGATTCACATATTTGTTTCTTGAGCCAATGAAAAATAAATAACTATTGTCTCAAGTTAAAAAATAGATGTGAATCATTACCCTAAAAGGTTTTAATTGGATGAATAAAACCCTTTTTTTTTCATTGTGCTGCAGCAGGTGATTTTTAAATCAAATTAAGTCTATGTAATTTTAAGGTAAAATAAAAATAATCATCCTATACAGAACTGACGTTTACATCTAGCTTTTCAAATGTGTATGCAAGTTCTTCTTTACAAAAAAAAATTCAGTTTAGTCCGTTTAATTTCTCATCCAACAAGCGAGAAGTTGTGCTGAACACCCCTTCACTGTCTCCGCTTGGACGGGGCTTGGACAGGTACAGTACGCTCGCGCAGCTTCAGTGTGCGCAGGAAATGGACTCATATTTTGTGCGCCAGTACAACAACGGCTGTTCGCCTGTGCCTCAGCCATGTAGCTCTACTGAATAACTGCCCTAGTCCTGCGCACAGATTTCAAAATACTTCCACACAGATGACATAGAGAATTATTATAATGTAGTCTGTGCACGCGGGCGCACTTCTGGAAAAATCGTCCGAAAAAGACCAAAAACCAGCCAATTGCCGATCACGTTTTTTAAGCAAAAACCGTCAGGTTCCGATTTATTGCTGATCAACCGGTGCATCCCTATATCCCTGTCAACGATCCACTGTTCTGGCACCCTGTCTTTCTGAGAGGAGTTTTGATGGCCGGACGTCCTAAAGACAGGCTGTCTGTGTAGTTGCTTCTCTTGGTACACTGCTCTTGCAATATTAAACATCTTTTCGTTGCCCAAAGGTGCTCCTCAACTGTCATCTTTGGAAAAAGATAAAGACATTGACTTTGACTTGCTACAAGACTTGATGGATGTTGATATTGATCCTTTAGATATTGATTTGGAAAAAGATCCACTCGCCGCCAAGGTTTTTAAGGTATGGACTTTGTTCTCATTATCTTTTCCTTTTTTTTTTCTCTTTCAGCATTTGGGGTGTAATGGTTAAAACTTCTCATGGTTCTGTGGTAACTGTTTTATTTTAGTACATTGCTAGAGTATGGGCTGTTTTGACCTGTATGCTCTTGACTTTCTCAAATCCATCCAATTACTCATTTTCTTTTCAAATAAACTTTATGATCACAATTGCTGGAAAATACAGCACACCGCTTACAGACATTTACATTGTGAAGTGTCTGAAAGTACAGTGATTTAGTGACAGAAAATAACCGTAATTACTATTGAAAGCAAACACATTATAATTCACACACAACATTTATTTAAACCTGTATTAAGAACCCTGGCAAGTGAACTGTTTCACCCCTATACTGCATGTGTTGTGTAATCAAAGATTAGTAGTAAAAGTTTGATTGTATGGTTTACACAAAGCCAATATTTTAACCCCGTTTCAAGTAAAGTATTTTTCAGTTTTTCTCAGAGACAAGTATCTGAGATTGTTTTCGTTTTTTTTGTTCTTTATGTTCTCCCTCGCAGCCGATCAGCAGTACCTGGTACGATTACTGGGGTGCTGACTACGGCTCTTACAGTTATAACCCCTACACTGGGGGTGTGGGCATACCCGTGTCCAAACCCCCTGCGGCTGCCACCACAGAGAAGCCTGGATCTCAGAACCTCTCCGTGTCTGTGTCTCAGGGTGAGAAGTAAAAGAAATCAATAAAATAAAAAGTATCTAATAAAAGTATAATAAAATCTGAGTGCTGAAATCCTTGAATTTTTCTCCCAGCACTGGACGCTCGACTGGAGGTGGGATTAGAACAGCAGGCCGAACTCATGCTGAAGATGATGGCAACACTGGAGGCAGATGCAATATTGCAGGCGCTAACATCCACATCTCCATCTGGTACAAACACAAAATCATGTGTACAGGGTTCCTACGGTAAAAGAAAATCAGAAGGAAATTATATTCATTTGTTTGTTATTTATGTATTATTTCCAACATTGTAAAAGTTGTCCATTTATTAATCAAATATTGAATAGTGTATAATGAGCATACATTTTTCAATGTCAGACTCAGTTCTAAAACATTCCTTTTTTGTAGAAATTGATCATTTATGAGGTTTACAATTCATCAAATTCATTTTCTGGTGATTGCAGATAAAATGTTACTGGTGTAAAGGTGTGGGAACCCTGTTTTTAAGTTTTGTTTTTTTTTCATGAAATGATTTGACTAGTATCGTCCTTTCTCTTCATTATCATTTGTTCCTCTTCTGTGTCAGTGGCCCAGTCTGCAAATGGGACAGATGACTCTCTTTTGCGTGGGGGGTTCCACAGCTCTCCCCCCAGCAGCTGTCTGATGGTACAACCCTCTTCCATTCCCATGTTGAGCACTTGCTTCAACAAACTTTTCTCTTTATTGCAAGTGCATCATGTTCAGGTACGGGCAACGTCTGGTTTTGTCACTTCTATTAACTGAGTTTCCCCTAAAATCTAACCTTGGCATATTTAATTTATTAATTTCTTTTTTTTTTACAAAAGGTTATTAGAAGTTACACAATGACAGCATCTTTAACTCTTTGTCTGTCTAGTTGGAGTCTTTGCTGCAGCTGTGGTTGACGCTGAGTTTGAGTTCCTGCTCTGGAGGTTCAGAGGAGAGCGGCTCAGACATCTTTCTCTTTAACTCCAGCAGAGTGCCCACAATCCCCCTTAACCAAGGTGTGACATCCACCAAATGATAGAACACTTTGATCTGTGGAAATTATTAGCGTATTTTTTGAGGAGCTTGGATTGTTGATGGCAGAGTTTCTACAGGATCTTAAATTGAACAGTTGGTGTTGTGTGTTACTACAAATAAGGATCCAACTAGTAACCTGCTGGAATCATTTTTTCAAACTTTAAAAAGTGTTAGTCTCACTAGCTACGGTTACCTACACCCAAATGATCTATGCCTATAATTAACTACAATTCTTGTCTCTCTCAGCCTCCATCACCAGTTTCCTGTCAGTGCTGGCCTGGTACCCCAACACTTCTCTGAGAACATGGTGTCTTGTCCTGCACAGTCTCACCCTCATGACCAATATGCCTGGTAGTGGTGAGTATCTAAATGGCCAAGCCTGGTATTAGGGCTGCACGATGTGTCGTTTAAGCATCTATATCGCGATGTACGAATCCACGATAGTCACATCGCAGGATGTGCGATGTAGGCTGTCGTAGTTGATCCATTATTCATTAACCGTACGGGCCAGCTGCTCCCCGGCCCTTGACGAATGTGATTCGTGGATTCATTTCGCAGTTTAACCATAATAGAGTGAAAGTTTATAATTTGCATGTGTTTTTAAGTCCTGTCAATTTAACAGGGCGCATAAAAGAATGAGCAGAGGGAGAGCGAGAGAGCCCTGGCCATGCGCGCATGCTCATCTTCACCGTCTTCAAACAACACGAGCGCTGTCTTGCTCTCTCTCCCTCACGCATATTTATCAAAATCAATGGACACGATGGTGTCGAAAAAAAAAAAAAAAAAAAAAACACAACTATCCAGTGATGATGTTTTCTTTGTCAAATCTTGTGCGATATCCTAAACTGCAGAGATAATTACACAACGCGTTCCGTACATGTCTGATTCGCGAACTAATGATTCCTTTGAACCGATTCAATTTAATGAATGGTTTAAACAACTGACCTGTCCAACACTGAACTCTTTGAATTGATGTATTAAAAAATTCTCTAACGCTTTACAATAATGTTCTATTTATTAAACTATTTAACTACATTATTAAACATTTACTATTACTAAACTGCACTTTTACAACATTGTTAATTTCAACATTTAGGCTATAGCCTTCATTGTTGAAATCAAAAGTTGTACAGTATTTGTTAAATAGTTAATGCACAGTGAAGTAACATTACTAAACAATGAACAGCTGTGTTTTCATAAACAAAGATTAATAAATATAGCAACAAAAGTAAGTTCATGTTAGTTAATATGTTAACAATTCAAACCATATCCTAAAGTTACAAACAAATAGTTTACTCTAATTTAAATAATACTCTGATGTTTGAATAATTTAAAATTAGAATGTAAGTGTGGTCACCCCATTTTTGTTTGTAAGAAAAAATTTGTTTAGATTTCATATCGCAATATATATTGCAGAAAAATAAAATATTGCAATATCATTATTTTCCCAATATCGTGCAGCCCTACCTGGTATTGTTCCTGAGATGTGTGGGTTTTCCCACAGGAAGACCTGCATTTCTATACATGTGGGTTTTCTCTTCGGGAATCCCGCCAGCTCAGCAGATCCGTGTTGTGTTGCACCTCTACAACCTTATTATAGAAGCAGACAGTCTGGTGACACACTTTCGGATTAACTCCACCGATAATGTGTTTGTTGCATCTGTAGCCTCCAGCAGTGGGATGGGTGTGCAGGAGAGCACAGCCCAGCAGATGGTGTCTGACCCCACACTTGTGCACGTTCTTGTGCGTTTCCTGTCTGGAGGAAACCCTCACGGCACCAGCCAGCACAGCTCACAGGTATTCAGCTTAATGAAGAGTACACGCATGCCTGGTTTCATGATGATATATTTAAAAAAATGCCTCACATACTCCTTTCCATCTCTCTTTCCAGGTCGGCCCCACTGCAACACAAGCCTTGCAGGAATTTTTAACCAGGTTGCAGGTGCACCTGTCCTCGACATGTCCACAGATGTTCAGCGAATTTCTGCTTAAACTGTTGCACATCCTGTCTACGGAGAGGTAGATGATTAATTCAACATTTACGTAATTAAACTGGTGCTCGTTTAAAATGATTTTATTTGTTTTTCATCTGCTTCTAGGGGTCCATTCCAGTCTGGTCAGGGTCCATTAGATGCACAGGTGAAGCTTTTGGAGTTCACCCTGGAGCAGAACTTTGAGGTGGTTTCTGTGACCACCATCTTGGCTGTCATCGAATCAATCACTTTTCTGGTTCACCACTACATCACTTGTTCAGATAAGGTGGTCTCACGCAGCGGTTCTGACAGTTCTGTGGGCGCTCGTGCCTGTTTCGGTGGCCTGTTCGCCAATATCATCCGCCCTGGCGATGCTAAGGCTGTGTGTGGTGAGACCACACGAGACCAGCTGATGTTTGACCTTCTAAAGCTAGTCAATGCTTTGGTGATGCTGCCGCTGTCAGGTGATCGGGAGTTCAGTGGGAGGCTGCCTCCAGCCGGTGGTGCCACTGACAGCGTTTCAGATGAAGAAAAAGTGTGTGGAAGCAAAGAGTGTGGGGCGGCGGGTACAGCACAGCACCAGGGGCCCGCTGCGGGTGTGGCAGACCTGGTTTTGGCCAATCAGCAGATTATGAGTCAGATCTTGTCGGCATTGGGGCAGTGCAACAGCAGCGCCATGGCCATGATAATTGGTATGGAAATGTATTTTAAATTAATAAAATATTAGTAAAAAGTTATATTATATTACATTTAGTGCTGGGCAATGATTAATCAAATCAAAAAATAAAAGTTTTTGTTTATATAATGTATGTGTGTGTGTTTTGTGTATATGTATGTATATATATATTTATAAAGACACACACAAACACTATTTAGTTTGATCATATTTATATTATTATATATAAATATATTTAATTTATAAACCGAGCACATTTTTCTTAAATCTATACATGCATGCATGTGTATTCATATATACATAATAAATATGCACCATACACACTCATATATTATGTACACAAAAATGTTTGAATGCGATTAATCATTTCCCAGCACTAATTATATTATATAATTCATATACATTATATTAGTGTCCCAAAGATTAAATGCATTTTTTCTCTCTCTCTTTCTAGGTGCTAGTGGGCTTCACTTAACCAAACATGAGAACTTTCATGGTGGGCTGGATGCCATCTCCGTGGGTGATGGCCTCTTCACCATCTTGACTACTTTGAGTAAAAGAGCCACATCCGTGCAGGTCATGCTCCAGCCCATTCTCACCTACATGGCCTGTGGGTATATGGGCCGACAGGTAAGACTCGTCACACACAAAATGGTCAGTGGTATAATCTAGCATGTTATGGACCTAAAAAAATAAATAAAAATGAACACATTAAATCATTTTCACATTCTAGAGAATAGACATGCAGTATAAAAAGAATGTCATTGCACCTTGTCAGTGTTAAGTGTTTTTTTTTTAAATATATTTTACAGGGATCTCTATCAACTTGTCAGCTCTCTGAGCCTTTACTGTGGTTTATTTTGAGAGTGCTTGACACCAGCGAGGCTTTGAAAGCCTTCCATGACATGGGTATGCCAACACTAACACTTGATAAAGATATACAACTTAGTTTGAGCTGGTCTGTATGTTCTGACTCTGTGTGTGTGTGTGTGGATTTAGGTGGCGTGCAGCTCATCTGTAACAACATGGTCACCAGCACACGAGCCATTGTGAACACTGCACGCAGCATGGTGTCCACTATCATGAAGTTTCTGGACTCTGGGCCTGGTAAAGCAGCAGATGGCAGCTTGAAAGCACGAGTGCTTACCTCAGAACCAGACAATGCAGAAGGATTGCACAACTTCGCCCCTCTTGGTACAGAAAGCATGCTTTGAATCATAAATAAACGTCTATATAAGTATTCAAATGTATTTATATTAATAGTTTATGCTGTTCTCTTGCAGGCACCATCACCTCTAGCAGTCCCACAGCACAGCCAGCGGAGGTGCTGCTGCAGGCCACCCCCCCACATCGACGGGCCCGTTCTGCCGCTTGGTCCTACATATTCCTTCCTGAAGAGGCCTGGTGCGATCTCACAATCCACCTGCCTGCTGCCGTTCTGCTAAAGGAGATTCACATACAGCCGCACCTGGCATCCCTTGCTAGTGAGTGTGCACACACAGTGCAATATTATTGATCCCCACTTGACACAGCAGTATATTTTATCTGGCCCATATATGAAACTTTTCATACTATTAAGGACGAGCCTAAGATCATTTTTAAAGTATTATTTTTCTCTTTCTTTCCCAGCATGTCCATCCTCCGTGTCTGTGGAGATCAGTGCAGATGGTGTAAACATGCTTCCCCTGTCAACCCCAGTCATCACTAGTGGTCTCACATACATTAAATTCCAGCTGGTAAAGGCAGAGGTGGCATCTGCCGTGTGTTTGAGGTTGCACCGGCCACGGGACGCCAGCACACTGGGCCTCTCACAGATTAAGCTCTTGGGGCTGACTGCTTTTGGAAACACTTCCTCTGCCACTGTAAACAATCCTTTCCTGCCCTCTGAGGACCAGGTCTCTAAAACCAGGTATAGGAAATCATTAGTGACATCTAGAATAATCGTAGTGGTTTTATTTCCTGTTTCAGGCCTTTTTACAGACATTTACATTTTCCTTTCTTTCTTTCTTTCTTTCTTTCTTTCTTTCTTTCTTTCTTTCTTTCTTTCTTTCTTTCTTTCTCAGCATTGGGTGGTTACGGTTGCTGCACCATTGTTTGACTCATGTTTCGGATCTGGAGGCCATGATGGCCAGCGCTGCTGCTCCCACAGCAAACCTCCTGCAGACCTGCGCCGCCCTCCTCATGTCCCCATACTGCGGGATGCACTCGCCCAACATTGAGGCGGTGCTGGTGAAAATCGGCCTTCAGTCCACACGCATAGGCCTCAAACTCATTGACATCTTGCTGCGTAACTGTGCTGCTTCCGGCACTGATTTGGCCAGTAAGACTATAAAGATTGTTTCTCATTAATGCCTGACTGCTATTCGAATGTCAAGCAATATCACACTGATTTGTGTTATGTGTCAATTCGGAGAGTTTCAGTTTGTTCATCCCTTTAATGATCTGACATGATGAATTTGTTGGGCTTTCCTTTTTTTTGTTGTAGATCTAAATAGTCCGCTGCTCTTTGGGAGGTTAAATGGCCTGTCATCAGACTCAACTATAGATATTCTCTACCAGCTAGGCACCACTCAGGACCCCGGTACAAAAGATAGGTCTGTTCTTTACATCATAATGGGAAATTCAGTCTTACAGCTATAGTGATTCGTGATGTCATGGATTATGTTTGTGATTGTGTGATAGGATCCAGGCTCTGCTACAGTGGGTGTGTGATTCGTCCCGGGTTGCTGCCCTGAAGCAGAGTTCTCCGTCGAGCTATATGGGTCCGAGCGCTCCTCCCTCACGGGAATATGGGTTGCTCATGCCGTCCCCGTCACATCTGCACTGCGTGGCCTCCGTCTTATGGCACAGTTATGAGCTGCCTGTGGACTACGACTTGCCCGGTCTGCTCAACAGAGAGCTTTTCGAGTGAGTCTGCAAGCACACTATCCTTTTACAGTCTTTCGATTCAAAATGTTCAAGGAAAGTTTTGGATGAATGCATGTTTATGCCCGAGGTGCATTTTGGTGCTCTGCACTGGGAAAGGCTGAAAGTACATATTCCCCGTATTCTTCTATATTTCATTCTCTCTTCAGGTATGAATGCTTAATGCATACCGAGTAGAACAAAGTAAAACAACCTTTGCTGTGTACGTGGAGCAAATAAAACAGTGGCAGCCTTTCCCAATAACAATTCGGTGCATAAGTAAATCATGAGGCTGTTTTTAGGCAATCTGAATTATTAACTCAAGAGTTTCTTGTCTTTTTCTCTGTCTGTTATAGGTTGTTGTACAACTGGTCGATGTCTTTGTCCTCTAACATGGTTTTAAAGAAGGCTGTGGACAGCCTGCTTTGTTCCATGTGCCATATCCACCCTAGTTACTTTTCTCTGCTCATGTCCTGGATGGGAATTGTGGCTCCCACTGCTGCCCAGACAAATGCACAGAACCGTATGGCCATGACGGACGATGGCAAGAAGCAGCATGATTTAAACAGTGCCGCATCCCTCACAGATGACTCCAAACATGCAAGGACACCAGTAACTGTGCCCACCTCGCTCTCAGAAAGCCAGTTGGTGACCCTGGCAGCTGCATCCCAGTCTCCTGGTGCCATCCAGCAGCTGTTGGACTCTGGTCTGCCTTCCTTGCTTGTTCGCAGCTTAGCCGACCTTTGCTGCAACCTGTTGGTCAACGCAGACCTTCCCTTGCCTGCTGGGTTCTCTGGACAGGCAGAGAGACGCTCATACTCACACAACCAACCCTCGTCATCCTCAGCAAACAGGCCGCCGCTGTCTCCTGAGCTGGCAGCGCCCGTATTGCGGTTTCTAACGGAAGTAGGAAACAGTCACACAATGAAGGACTGGTTGGGTGGGCCAGAAGTGAACCCACTCTGGACAGCACTGCTGTTTCTCCTGTGTCACTCTAGTTCCAGTGGGGCTGCTAATGCCAGTGCAAACAGTGGCAGCAACAGAAGTATTTCTGGGCACAGTGCATCACCCAGCACCTCACACGCCAGCGCTGCACCTCACACATCAGGGGCGTCTTACTCACTGGTGTCAACGACCCGCAGCAGTGGACTCACCACCCAACAGAGGACATCCATTGAGAATGCCGCAGTGGCTTTTTTCCTGCAGTGCATCTCCTGCCATCCAAACAACCAGAGGCTAATGGCACAGGTGTGTTTGGGGCGCTTTTTTGAGTCTCATTTGATGTTTTTCATAGATAATGAAGTAAATCTAACTATATACACATTATATAAAACACACTAAATATATTTACACACACACACACACACACACATATAAATGTATATATTTATTTTACCTCATTTAATTTATATTAATACCAGAATAAATTATTCCAAGATTAGCATCAAGAAATGTATATTCACATTATATGTATTGAACAATAGTATAATTTCTATATTATTAATTCCATAATTTATTTGTATAATGCTTTTTGTGTCCTTTCCAGAGCGGCTTTACAGAAAATCATATTGTTATGTCTATAATGCATAACTATAGAGCAAGTTTTAGGGCAGGGTGATATGGTGAAATATAACAGTGATACAAGTGATATCTATTTTTCTTTGTTTGTAAAGGTTCTGTGTGAGCTGTTCCAGTCAGCTCCTCAGAGAGGGAACGTCCCGGTCTCAGGGAACATTTCTGGATTTATACGTCGACTCTTCCTACAACTCATGCTCGAAGACGAGAAAGTTACTGTCTTCCTTCAGTCTCCCTGTCCGGTAGGTGATCACACACACACACACATATACGCACAAAATCTTACAGCATATGCTTTGAAAATCTATCTAAAGCTGAAACATTGCTGTTCTAAGCTGATATTTCATTTTATATAAAACTTGTTTTGCTTGGTTAGTCTGTTAAATGATTTATTACTGTTGCTGTAAAGCTCAGAAAAGCTTCTTCACTTACAGGGAAAATTACCCTGACCTTTACATCATCTCAGAGGGATTTAAACCTCCACTGGCTCTGAGCTGCAGGTCTTTCTTTTCAAGGCAGATTGTGCTAGGACACCACTAGAGGGCAGATTTATTCTCAAATCCTTGTCAATCATGCAGGAGTCCACACATTGGTGCATATTAGAAGTTCCTGTTCTAAGTTGTTTAGCTGGGGAAAATGGCTTGCAGAAAACAACAACATTTAGCAAATTCTATCTGGTGTTACTAGTGGTGCTGCAATTACACATTTCACCTTTTAATATAATCTAAATGTTGGAGGACATTACCAGCTCATCCCTTATATGACATGTAGAGTTATGCTTCTCCTCCGACTGCCAATCCGGAACGAAGCCAAATCGTAAAGACGTAAGATGTCTTTTTTTAGCCGGAGAGTCATTCAGCAGGTCGTTCCTCCAGTAAATTACGGCGGTACTGTGTGCGTTTCAGGTCAGATTAATCGTCTGGCTTTCACAGAGAGTCCCGACAGAGGAGCTCTTAAAAGTTAATGTGTACACATTAGATCAGGCCAGAGCGGTGTACGATCCAGTGCGTCCTCTCAAAGTCATTTTTCCCTTTTTGATATACCTTTAAGTAGTGGTCAACGACTGACGATCTTGGAAAGTGGGGGGGCCGATACAAAGCCGATATAATTTTTCACAAATAAATAAATATTTAATGGAAATATCATTAAATAAGAATTAAACACTGTAACTAACAGGGCACTCATTATTCTGGGAAGTTTGTGTGCATTAGGAATCATATTTTTCAAATAAAGCCAGGGTAACACTAATTTTACTTACAGCACACAGAGAAAATTACATCAATATGATGGTGGGCAAATGCATAATTTGAAATCACATTTTTAAAGTTAAAAGCATTCAATTAACACAGACCAACCGTCACACAGAGAACACGCGATCATGCAGATCTCACCGCTGGATTCGACTAAGTTTTTCATGGTTTGTGAAATTAAATATGCATTAGTCATTTAAAGATATGTTGTAATGATATGAATGTGTATTTGCTTAATGCTGACGGCAAACCAGAAAGTATTTTTAATGTTTGCCTTTCTATTACTAATAATATAAAAGCAAGATTAGCATCAAAAAATATATATTCACATTATATGTATTGAACAATAGTATAATTTCTATATTATTAATGCCATAATTTATTTGTATAATGCTTTTTGTGTCCTTTCCAGAGCAGCTTTACAGAAAATCATGCTGTTATGTCTAAAAGCAATAGTTGAAATAACTTTGTATACAATTTAATAATTTTTTTTTAACTGTTCTATCGGATTATTAGACAGACTTCTATCCATATTAGACAGAACTGTTAACAATGAGAGAGAATGTGAGCACTGTTTACTCAGGCGCTGCTGTTTTTAGCTCCGTCAAAATAAAATTCTGGCATGTCGTCAAATAAAACCCTCAAACACATGGACAGAGCAGAAAAAATTATCGGCTGATGCCGATATTTAAAAAATGCGATATATCGGTTGATCACTACCTTTTAGTCCACCTTCAAGGGAAATTAACTTGTCTGGATTGCCCATGCCCATTTTCCCTATAGCTGTAGTGTTAGAAAAACTGACATCATGATCATTATCACTACACAGTCAAATTAAATTTAAGGCAATTTTAAATAGGTATGCACCGATCCGATACTCAGGATCGGTATCGGCTCCAATACTGAAATTCTACATTGAATATAAAAAAACTGTGCTGGTATCGGATTGGATCAGTATCAGCAGAAACTCAGAAATTATAGGTATCGGATCGTTTCTGAAAAAATGGTATCATTGCATCCCTAATTTAAAATAACTTTAAAATACAGATTGTTCACAATGTATGCGGATGCGACATAAATCACTTTTTCTTTTTTTTTTATGATAACGTGTGATTAATAGCTTGAACTGGAAATTAAATGAAGAAATCAATGCAGAAATTATTCTATAGGTGCATTTTCATGATGAATTGAAGATCTAACATTTTAAGATCATCTGTTTTTGTTTTTCTGTCTTTCTATGCTTTAGCTGTATAAAGGGCGCATCAATGCCACCAGTCATGTGATCCAGCACCCCATGTACGGAGCAGGGCACAAGTTTCGCAAACTGCATCTGCCCATCTCAACCACACTGTCTGAAGTATTGGACCGCGTCTCGGGTATGAGGATATTGTGTTACACTACCATTCTAGAGATTGGGATTTGTAATCTTAAAGAAGTTAAAGTGTTGCTCCACCCCAAAATGAAAATTTTGTCATTAATCATTTACCCCCATGTCGTTCCAAACTCATAAAAGCTCTGATTGTTTTCTGAAAACCTGGAGGCTTGAGACTGTCCCATAGACTGCAGAGTAAATAAGTGTCAATGTCCATAAAAGTTATGAAAAGTTGTCAGAATCAGAATACTCCATCTGCCATCAGAAAATTATTATTTTATTCAGTAATTCTTCAACGGTCTCCTCTGTGTAACTCCATATCACGTGCTGCATATGCTCTTCTGTGTCCTCCGCGCCACAAGAATGCGCGGCTTTATTTCAAATCAAAGCTAAATACACATAGAAACATCACGTCCTTGTGTGGCTGATGACACAGAAGAGCAAATGCAGTACGGTGATAGGGAGTGACAGAGGAGACCGTTGACAGGAATTATTGAATAAAGTCGTTATTTTTGTTTTCTTCGCTTACAAAAAGTCTTCATGTCACTTCATATAACCCAGATCGCACATCTGATTGCAGATGGAGTATTCTGACGATGATTTTTTATACCTTTTATGGACCTTGACACTGTTATTTACTAAGCCTCCAGGTTTTCATCCAAAATATCTTAAATTGTGTTCAAAAGATTAACAGAGCTTTTACAGGTTTGGAATGACAAAATGAGGGTGTTAAGTGATTACTGACAATTTTCATTTTAGGGTGGAGTATCCTTTTAATACTTTTAATCAGCAAAGAGGCATTATGTTAATCGAGAAAGTCATTTATATTGAAAGATTCCTGTTAGAAATAATGCTGTTCATCAAAGTATCCTGAAAAGGTTTTAAACGTTGATGATAATAAGAACTGCAGTAGTCTCTGAGATCTATTAGATCCTGCTTTTGCCACGTCTTCAGACCTTCAAGTTCTGATGCACAAAGCAGGTCTGGATCTACCGTGTGGCATGGCCATCAGCATGTGTTTGTGATGAATGGCTTGTCTCCAGAGACCTTGAGCATGGCAGATATAGTCTTCGTTTTCTCAGAAGACGGCAAAAGTCACATTATATATAGGATGTCCTGTCTCTGAGCAGTTCTCATGCTCACATCGCTTCCACTGATGGAAGACCCACACAGGAAGTGTAGCATGTTGGTATCGCTATGAATTGGTGTGTCTTCTCAGGGATATTACATCTTTACCATTAATAATTCAGATTATCAGTTAAGCTGACATGTACATCGATGCATATGCCTCTAAAGGGAAATGTATTTTTAGATTGATTGAAGAATGCATACACACATGCACACACTGTGAAATAACATTCAAAGATCTTGCATTTTTTTTAGACACGCCCAGCATCACGGCCAAACTGATCAATGAACAGAAAGAGGATAAAGAGAAGAAAAACCATGAGGAAAAAGAAAAGATGAAGGCCGATAATGGTTTTCAAGACAACTACAGTGTTGTTGTTGCCTCAGGTGCTGTTTATCCCCGTTTTTATATATTCCCTTGAAGTTATCAATCTAATCAAATACCTTTTATTTAGTTTCCCCAAGTGGCATCTCTTCTTCATGCTTTGTTTCAGGTCTGAAGTCTCAGTCGAAGAGGGCCTTGTCCACTCCTCCCCGTCCCCCGTCCCGACGAGGGCGAGTCCTCAGTGACAAGCTGGCAGCTTCCTCAGGAGTCGATCCGTCTGCCAAAACCATCAGCGTGCCTGTCTTCCACCTCTGTCACAAACTACTGCCGGGTACAAACACACACTCTTGTTCTGTCACGCGCTCACATTCTGTCCGGTCCTCTCGCCCACTCTGTACTCTTTGCGTTCCCCCTCATCTCCCACCCTTTTCTCTTCCATACAGATTAGGATGAGAGTAAAGGTCACCTCAGTGCCTGTCCCTGTCTGCCTGCCACTTCACCTCACTGCATTTATTCAAAGATGCATAGAGTCTGATGAATGTCAATTTCAAAGCTTCATTCTATCTCTCTGATCTCTCGTTGTCTCATTCTGTCCCATATAAAAAGCCTTTCAGTACTTCAAAAGTGTTTGATTCTTGCTTCACTAATGTCACAAAATAGAAATGGAACAACCAAAGTGAATCTCACTTGTCTCTCATTTGGTAAAAAAAAAAAAAAGGCACATATCTGATTAAAAAAGTGATTTATTAATCAGTTGGAAATGTTGTAATAAACTCTGGTTGGAATTATTTTCTCCCCAGGTCAGCCATTGCCACCGGAGATGACCTTAGCTCAGCTGCTGACACTGCTGTACGAGCGTAAACTTCCTCAGGGATACCGCTCCATTGACCTGACGGTCAAACTGGGGTCAAAGGTCATCTCAGACCCTGGCCTCTCCAAGACCGATTCCTTCAAAAGACTCCGTACCGAGAAAGGTATGCAGATATCTCAAGCATAGACACGTACATAGTTTTCATTAATGTAAATTAGGCTGAAATAAAATAGAAATATTAGTGCTTATAAAACTTAGAAAATTTGAAATGCCTCCTTTGCAAATAACTGAAATATGTAAAAAATTACAAACAAAATTATTAAAAGATGAAAATGTAGCAAGCTAATTCAGAGTATTAATAATATAAAAATAGCATTGGTCACAATATTATGAAATCAGTTCAGTTAGATTTGATGCTGTTTTTCATTTAATTTGATTCCACTTTGACTCTTTTGGGTATGTTACGGATACAATGTCAATTTTTCTTGCCAATGAAAGAAATTCACTCTGCTATTGTTGTAAATTGTACAGGGCTGACTTATTCAAACCAGCAAGTGAAAAACTGTTAGTCTAAAGAACCTGCTCATAAGAATCATTCATTTGGGAATCAGAATAAACACTGTGTGTTTTTGATGCACTAAAAAGAACAGGCTCTTAAGAGCCATTCATTAAGAACTCGGCAGAAAGTGATTTCTTGCCGTTGTTTCGTGATACTCAGTCGGTGTTCCCATCCGAGGTTCTTCTGTAGTTTTAACTTCCCTCTCCTACATATCCCGTTTTCTGGCAGCCTAGGGTAAAATATCCTGATTGGCCTTGTGTGTTTGTGCTTGCGTGTGTGCCCACACATATTCCCCCCTAGTGTCCTGGACCGTCAGATGTCAAACGATTTTGCTTTGCTCTGTCAATGATGTGTTCATGCTCTTTAAGGGATCAAAAAAAGACGCCCCCGTCCTGACAATGACAGCTGCCTCCCCAGCAGATTGCCAATATTCTTGATTGATTCTGCCCTGTTGGAATGAGCAAATGTTCATACACACACATATATACAGAGTTCCTGTTAAAGCTGATGATGTCAGCTCAGGTGAATGTGCTAACACAGACAGAGTTCTGGATGTCACCTGTGACGGGAAAGTGTCCTGCCAGTGTCCTAATCAGGCACGACAAAACGTCAAGAGAGGAATCTGACGACAACCCGTGATAATCTGAGGCTTTTTCCGAATCGGCAATGACAAAAGATATGCAACAATCCAAATCAGTCACTAGGATTTTACATCACTAGCTTTGTTTCCATCCAAAGATGCGAATTGAAATTATGCGCAAAACTGGAAAAACGCATAAAACATTTGCGAATAAAGCACCGTTTCCATCCTCGAATCAAAGATAACGAAATCGTCACTTTCTGATAAACTGGCACTAAATATCTAAGAAAACTAAGAGAAGCCATTGAATATAATAATTTCAATTTGTAATAAATTACTTGCGCTTCAGAGAGAGCAAACGTAAAACAATAAATGCGGTCATTGCCTTTAGAGGTGGATGCCTGCTGTTTGGGAACACAGTCATGTAAGATAGTAATTATACAGAAATATTTTGACAGACTTTTCTCAGGCATTTCAAAATGACCAAAACATATCGATGATGTGAACGAGTTCGGTCCGCTGGTAAATCAGTATAGTGCAAAGTTACATTCTTTTTTCAATGCGCATGGTGGAATTTATTCTGTAAATTTATTTCCATCGTAGTTCATGAAAAATGTTACTTATCAGATAAAAAGTTTATCCAACTCAATTATGCGCATACATTTTTTATGCACACAATTGTTTTTTTGTTGTTTTTGGGGGGAGGGGGAGGGGTTATGTGATAATCCAAAATGCACATAAAAATAGGGGGATTGGTAGTTTCATCCAAAATCCATCTTTCCTTGTATTTTGAAGGAAAATTTAAAAGTTTTACTAGTTAAACAAAAACAGCTTGACAATTGAGCTTGCAATTTCCAGGTTTCCACTGTTATTGTTACATTAGCTGTTACCATTTTAAAATTCTTGTTTTTAAAATGTATAAAAAAATGTTAATACTGGTTTGTATTTCTACAGCTGCACATACATGCAATTAAAACGGTATGTTTTAAATTAGCAGGCCAGAAAATATATAATATGTATAAAATGCATATGTATATATAATGCGCGTGAGATACTTTATATATATTTAATATTTATTTAAATTCACTATTTTTTTCTGGTTCCAACAGTCTGATGTAGTGGCAGTGTAACAGTATTGTGCTTTCATTGAGTACAGAAGTGATTTGACAATGCAAAGTTGCCATGTCGTGCCTTGTCGAGACGCAGGGTATTATACGGGTCTGAACTCTGAGCTCTCAAACTGTTGAATTTTCATCTGGAGCTGAAGATCTGGCACTATTTGTTTACTTCGCTTCACTGGCTTTTCCTGAGCACGCAGCGTTGGTTTGTTTGTTTGGCTCAGTAAGGAGTCTTGGAGCAGCCTGGATTTGAGCAGCCCGTAGAGTCTGGCATCAGAAGTTTTCAGTTTAGTGATGGTGCCTGGGGGACTCACCCCGCCCTCCGGCTAATTGGCCATCTTAGCAGAGTCAAATCACTGTTGGCGTACCCAACTCTGCTTCTTTCCACACACTTTCATCTTGCACCCCTCTGTCGAGGAGCTGAAAGGATGCTCACCGGTCCAGGGCTAATTCTCTCCTCTCTGCCTGGAGTCCATCCATCTCTCTTTGGTGGAAGACACTCCAACCACAGGTGGTGTTCTAAACCATTGCTGCTTGTTTCTCTGACTTGCTATCAACCTGTTGGCAATAAGTTTGTTCATGGACACAGACGCCAGACTTGCAAAGTAGGTTTTCTGAGGCTTTCTGGTCTGTTACAGACTAAGATCAAATATGCCCTACTGATTTCCCTTTGGCAGTTGTGGTGTTAGAGTATTTCACAGCTGCTTTGTTCATCTCTCCAGCAAGAGCTTTTGGCTTCGGGTTTTATATTCATCTGCTGTTTTCCTTGCACTGATCTCAACATCAAATAGACAAAGATGTCTGATTCCCAACCAACTAACTGAAATAACAACAAGAGTTTAAAAGAAAAAAAGACTTGAACTGTCCCCGAAGCTTAAATTCATGAGTAGTCTGTAAATACTTGTTCTTTCTCAGTCTCACACTTGTTCTGTTGTTGTCCTTCAGAACGGGACGGGACTGAGCAGACTAATGTCCTCTGTTGGAGTCCGTTTTTAGATTGTTTTTAAAGAAGACTCTTATCTTCAACAACGGTGCATTTATTTAATCAAAAATACAGTAAAGCAGTATGTTTTGAAATATTAAGATTCAAGAAAACTTTTTTTGTATTTTAATAAAGTGAAAAAAAAATATTCCTGTGATGGCAAAGTTGAATTTCTCCAGCCATTATTCCATTCTTCAGTGTCACATGACATTAATATGCTAATTCAGTGCTCAATAATAATTTATTTCTTAAAAATAAAATGAAATAACTCAAAGCTTTCAAAGGATAATGTAGTATTTGATGTTTACTAAGAATTGTAGTAGGAGCTTTTAAGCATTAAACCCTTTTTGTTTTATTTTCGGCTGTATTTGGGTCTCTGTAAAGAAATGTAATTGTCTTAACTTGAGAAATTACGTCAGCCGTAAACTGTAAAGCAGGTTTGCGTTTGAGTGTGGATTCATTTCAATTCGGAGTGTACACAAATATTTAACAGCCCATATTTCCTGTGACTTTCTCTTCATTCTCTCGCTCTGATCCTCAATCTCAGTAAAGAAAAAAACTGATTTACAGGAAAAATCTGATTTATGAGAACAGATATGAGCTCTTGTGCAGTACTGCTCTGTTGGACGTCATGGTTTATGATGTGAACAATTGAGACCACTTTATTTACAGCTAGACGTTTTAAGATTTTATTGACGACAGATTGAATGATGCGTTTCCTTTCTGCTCTTTTCCTGTAGATCACTGTGAGATGCTAAGCGGCTGTCCGGATGATGAACCAATGACCCCGGGTGACGAAGGTTTGGATGCTGCAGTAGATGACACCCTTTTAGAGACCAACCCTATCCAGTCCCCCTTGCAGGTTTTCGCAGGTATAGGCGGCTTGGCGCTCATCGCAGAGAGACTTCCCATGCTGTACCCCGATGTTATCCAGCAGGTCAGTATATCTGCAAGCTTGCTCTCTTTACAAAATCAAATCGTCCCACATAGGTCATTGTTTAAAATATATATTTCTCTCCATTTCTGCTTCATAAGCCTTTACGCGCTCGCCCGGTGACAGTGAACTCGGGTTAGTCAGCATTTCTGTTCATTTGCGTGCCCTCTGAGTCCATTTGTCCGGATCGTTCTGTGCAGGTCAGTGCCCCAGTGGTGCCGTCCACTACACAGGAGAAGCCAAAGGACAGCGATCAGTTTGAGTGGGTCACCATCGAGCAGTCTGGAGAGCTTGTTTACGAGGCGCCCGAGACCATCGCGGCTGAGCCTCCGCCCATCAAATCCTCCGTTCAGACCATGTCGCCTATCCCTGCACATTCACTGGCGGCGTTTGGCCTGTTTCTGCGGCTGCCGGGATATGCTGAGGTTCTGCTAAAGGAGAGGAAACATGCGCAGTGTCTGCTCAGACTGGTGCTGGGCGTCACAGACGATGGAGAAGGAAGTAAGTACCACTTAAGTACAAGAAGCACCACTTTTGAATTTGTTTACAATTTAGCAATCAATTTTGTTTATATAAAGTGAATCCAGGTTTTTTTTGGCAATATCATTGACTAATTCATATTCACTGTGTTGTTCATGCATCCATTAGCCCTGTCTGTGTGTTTGAGAGAGAGATTATTGATTGAAACAGATCAGACTGATGTGGAATGCTGTTTTTTTGATTCCCTCATCAGCAACCCCTGCATATCTGTGTCAACCGCTTAAGTCATTGTCCCAGACACCTTTAGACTCTTCTCTCATATTAAACAGGCTGTTACTAAAAGATAAAGTGTGTGGAGTGTGTATGATGCATATTTCAGCACCAGAATATTAGCACCATCCGTTTTTTTTTTCCTTTGTACACATAGATCCCGCATGCGCATTGACTTGGTTATGCACTAATCAGTTGTTCCACAAGGTGGCAACACTGGCTCAGATTGACACTGGCTGACAACCTGAACAACAATATCGGAGACTAACAACAAAAGATGCACTTGTGTGAGAAGGTTATGAGATTGCAAGACTGCAAAGATGTTTTTATCAGTCATAACTTTTGCGCAGACACTGGACAAAGATGAAGTGTTCTAAAGATCATGTGTTGACGGTCTTTATTTGCATACACCTCAGATGAACTATACTTTGAAAGTCTACATGTACCACTACATGTGCATGCATTAAAAAAAAAAAAAAAAGAATACTTGCACTTGTACAGTGTTGTTCAAAATTTTTTTTGTTTTTTTTTTCTATAATTTTTAAACGAAGTCCCTTATGGTCACCAAGGCTGCATTTGTTTGATCAAAAAATACAGTAAAATTTAGTAATATTAAAATATTATTGTAATTTACAGTTACAATCTATTTAAAAATAATGTATTCCTGTGATGGCGAAGCTGAATTTATAGCAGCCATTACTCTGTCAGACAAGTGAAGCGGCTCAAATAGAACTACTGCATATATGCAGAACTGATCCATTACTCTATTATCCATCATAAATCCTATCATAACCACTTCTACTATTTCAAACAAACCTTTAGCTGAGAATCAAACTTCTGTAATGGCCGTTATACCCTACAGACAGATACACACTGCCCTACAGGAAGCATTGATTGGGTTACTGTGTGGTTGCTTCATCGATTGGTTTAATTGAGCCTGGATTGGCTGTCCACTGTGTATTTCTGTCAGTCTGGAATGTTGATTGGTCATCTGATTTCTTGATGTATTGGTGGGCTGAATAAGTTTGTTATTGAGTCCTAGAGAAAATGAGATTTTGATTGTTTAAATCAGGTTTTTCTCATCTAGAGACTCTTCCCATTCTCTCCATCTGTCTTTCTTTTTCAAGGTCACATCCTGCAGTCTCCCTCTGCTAATGTTCTGCCCACGTTGCCCTTTCACGTGCTCCGGTCTTTGTTCAGCTCAACTCCCCTTACCACGGATGACGGGCTGCTGTTGAGGCGTATGGCTCTTGAGATCGGTGCGATCCACCTCATCCTGGCCTGCCTATCTGCCCTCAGCCATCACGCTCCCAGAGTGCCCAACGGCAGTGCCAACTCCAGTGAGGTCAGTGTTAACCCACACACCGAATATGTGACATTTGGTCCACAACAATCATCTTTCTTGTGACAACCATGAGAACAGTAGAATGTAACCACGCAAATTTACATATCAAAGTATTCGATTGTCACACAGTCGACTAAAGATTGTATGAACTACACTTGTGCACAGATTTAAATGAATCTGAAGAAGAATTTAAGGAGTTAGTTTACCCAAAAATAAAATTTCTGTCATTAATTACTCACCCTCATGTCGTTCCAAAGCCATAAGAACTTCATTCATTCTCTGAAAACAAAAATTTTATAATTCTATATGTTCCTTGTGTTAGTAACAGACCACAATAAAGTAATTACTTGTATATAATATTCCTCTTATTCTTCATGAAAGTGAAAATACTAATGCCTGATTTGTGAGCGAGTCGTTCTTTTGAGTTAAATATTTTCATTGATTCAGTTCACATAACCAGTCTGAATAATTCATTCACAACCTGACTGATCGGTTTCAATGATCCAGACTAAAATTATAAGTGGACTTCAGGGGAAAATATAATGATAAAAAAAGGTATGTAACGGCTGTGTTCTGATCATTCGTGAGTGTGTGCAGGGGAAGGAAAAGACACTCCTATAAAGACCTTAATGGAGATGTTTCTCAGACTGAGATATGTCATTTTATTAATGACTGTGATAGCCACTCTTTACAGACTGCTGAAGGGCTCTTTATTCAGAGCCCTTGACTTAATGAGAGGTGTGTGTGTGTGTGTGTGTGTGTAACTCATTCAGGTGTAGTGTACAGTAGTTCTAAAACTGAAGGTATAGAGAGGAGCTGGACAGCTCTTTTAGTCATTACATGATTATGGGCATTTTCACGCAGCTGAAATGAAAGCGTCTTCACAAAGGACAACTGCAGCACAATCCTAATGAGAAAATAATGAAGAAAAACGACCATCATCATCAGACCCCCAATACCAAAGCAATGACTTTCATCAAAATCAATATTCAGCCCTCACAGACAGGTTTTATTAAAATCTATTTTTTAAATTCCTGTGTTTAAAGTGGAAAAAAAGCATGTAATGATACTCTGTGCAGGGTGGTGTGTCTGTGTGTGGATTTATAGTTTGATGAGGGGTGGGTTCAGGGCTCAGGATTTGAACAGTGGCCAGTGGTCTGTCAGAATCATAATGGGCGTCCTTGGGGCAGCAGAAGTATTGGCAGAGCAAATATTAAACCCGCTCGCTCTCAGCCGAAGAAGAGCACTGCGGTCAGTGCATATTTATTCTGCGCTCTCTTTCACTCTCCTATTTGTCCGTCCTTCAGTATTTTCACTATCAAGATACTCAGTTGTGATACTCAAGCTGGTTTGAGTCCAGCCTGCAACCATTCCTCTGTTTTCTTCCATGCTCCCTCCAATAAATATCAAATGTTCTTAAGTAAATTACACAAGATGGGATTATGGGAAATGCACCACTCTTCTTTTTACCGTGCTACTAGCCTATTATTCAGCTGATGCACAGCTTCTGACCTCATTGTTTTCCCCTCATAATGTTGTGACATGCTGTCTGTCTTTAAAGCAAGCAGTAAATTTCAGCAGGGCGTCACGTCTGGAACAATCAATGTCAAAAAGCAGAGTGACAAAGTGTGTGTGGAACACAAAGTCTAGAAACTGCGTCTTCCTTTCCTGTCTTTCAATCTCTTTCATTTGGAAGTAGCTTAAAGGATTTTTTTTTTATTATAATTATTTACTACTTTTATTTAGCACAGATGTTTTACATTGATCAAAACTGACAGTAAAGACATTTGTAGTTACAAAAAATTATATTTCAAATAAATACCGTTCTTTTGATTTAAAAAAAAAAAAGAAAGAAAAGAAAAGGGAATCCTGAAAAAGAATTTAGCAGCACTGCTGTTTTCAACCTAATCAATCAAATCAGCATATTAGAATGATTTCTGAAAGATTGTGATACTTAAGTTTGGGATAATGGCTGTTAAAAATTCTGTTTGCCATAACAGAAATAAATTACATTTTAAAATATATTAAAGCACAAACTGTCAAATTGTAATACTGTTTCATAATATTTCTATTTTAACTTAGATTTTTTATTAAAGAAATGCAGCCGTACTGAGCATAGCAGACTTGAAGAGCGAAGAACGATTGGGGAAAATGTTAGCAAATCAGTTCATTAGCATGTTAGCGAGTCTTAAAGATACAGTAGCATGAACTTCCAGTTTAATTCTTGCTCTCATGGCCTTTCAGTTTTCATGTACAACTAAACTGTGGTAGTCAGAAAAAGTGTTAAAGGGTTATAGTAGACTCCATAGTGAAATCTCCAGTTGAGTTTGTGTTTGTGCTGCAGCCCCAGGTCTCCAGTGGACATGTCGGTGGAACCACAGAGGAACAGCAGCTGTACTGGGCCAAAGGAACCGGCTTTGGCACGGGCTCCACTGCGTCAGGCTGGGATGTTGAGCAGGCTTTGACCAAACAGCGTCTGGAGGAGGAGCACGTTACCTGCCTCTTACAGGTGTGTGTTCATCGAAATAATACAAATGAGATTCAGAGTATACATCAGTTTGGTTGTGTGATGGTACATTCTGTGTCTCTATCAGGTTTTGGCAAGCTATATCAACCCATCAGGCTGCGTGGGATCTGGCGAGACCCTCTCAGGAGAGGTCAGAGGTCACAGCAGCTCACTGCTGCCATCTGTCCTGCAGGAATTGCTCAGCCAGTCCTGTCTCATCCCCGCGATGTCATCATACTTGCGCAATGACTCAGGTAGGACTCGTGCCGCTCGTGGGATGTGCTCTGTGCTTTCCTGTTTGCAAAATGAAAATGAACACAACTTTTAAGGTGGTTAAAGAGATTATGCAGTGTATCATTTGCATGTGTGCCTGAGGAAAAAAAGAAATGTTCCACATTCCACCTTGTGCCTCTTTGTGTATGGAGACAGCAGGTGGAGCCCCTGTCTCTTCTGAGTGTCTCTCTCTCTCTCTCTGTCAAACATGTTTTTGTTCTCAGGTTTGAAAGGTATAATTCACCCATTTGCGACATAATAATGTGAAGAAGAATAACAAAAAAGAATGACCAAAGCATCATTGAAGTATTCGTATAACTCTATACACAATATTCCAAAACTCCTAAAGCCATATTATAGCCTTGTCTGAGAAGCAGACTGAAACTTACGTTGCTCAGTCACTTTACTTTGCATGTTTGTGAGAGAAGTAGCAATGTTTGATTTCTTACAGAGTAGAAGAATGCCATTGAATAATGGTCTGTTTATCACGTTAAAGTCTTGAATACACTACATGATTATGTCTCAATTTCCAGTCTCAATAAATCAAGACTATTTGCCCAAATTTTGATCTGGTCTGCAGATTTTAAGCAGTCAGAGTTGACAGATTTCAGAAAAAATTCATTTTGACTTTATAATACCTTGAATATTGAACATGGGTCCTACCGACCACAATTACAAATCTTTTTAATGGAGTTTTCTAATGGAAAAGACTGACCAGTTTATTGTTTAAAAAAATAGTAGAATGTAGGGTTTAAGAAGAATTTTCAGAAGTCAAAATATTCCCCATAGTATCTCAATTAATACGAACTAATATTTGTTTTGTATTAATAGCCATTAAAGAACTGCTTTGCTGGTTTAAAGAACAAGAAAGTGGTTAATTGTTTGCGTGTGTGCGTGTGCGTGCGTGCGTGCGTGCGTGCGTGTCTGTGTGTGTGCTCTGTGAGTGTTTATTTCTCTCTGGCTTAATTAAATAAGCGCCGATAAAACGATGAGTGTAGTAATTAGCTCCAGATATCAGCTGGAAGTTTCAACCCTACATTGGCATAGTGTGTGTGACTCAAATCAACGAAAACAACAACACACACACACACAAATGTTCTCTCTTAACACACTCAACCAACAGGGGGAGCAGCAGTTGGTCAATCTCATGAACAACTGAGCCAATAAAACACACCCACACACCATCTTAAAGAGTGTGTGTGTGTGTGTTTTGTGCCCTGATATCCTTAGCTGTCTCTGTGGCAGTGAAACAGGAAATGAGCGTCTCCGATCACCCCTGCTGTAATAACACCCCATCCAGCTGATGAACAGGAGGGAGAAGAGATGAGAAGAGATGGACTACTGCTTCCAAAAAGCATTAAGAAACAGCCAAGGGGCAAATAACAGAGAGTACAAGATTACAGTGTTGAGTACTTTGTGTAGACAGCCACGAGCACTTTTTTTTCATTGAGGAAGTGAGGTCTGTTCTGGCTCACACAGGTGACAACAGTCTGTCCAACTCTCATTGTCTCTCGCTCCCCATCCGGCACGTTCATTTAATACCTTCTCTCAAAGATTATTATGCTCCTTCCTTTCTCTCCCCCCAGAGGGGTTGTCAAACCTGCTGCTTCTCTCGACTCCATCAGCTCTTCTGTATATTTTTATGTAACCTTCTGGCAATAATGTTGATGAATATTACCATTTATTTTTTTTTTTTTTGCATTTGATTTATATGAATATTCTGAGGGTAGAATTGGATAGTACTATGATACATCGGAGGAGAGGTTGTTGTGAGGTGCTGGGAGTGTGTGAAATTGAACCTGTACACTTTGGTTTGGAACTAGACAGCAAAAATAGCAATAGGAACTATTTAAGAAAACAGCATTTAATAAAATGCATCTTTCAGGAGACAAAGGAGAAATGAGCAGTCTCTGTCAACTATGCAAAGGTGATTGAAATTTTTTTTTATAATAATAATAAATTAAAAAATAAATTATATATATATAATGACCTTTTCCAGAATCTAACACTCACTTAAATGTAATATTTAACACTAATAATTTAATAACATTGGTAAACATAGTATTTTTTTTCTGCTGACTTTGATTTTACTAATTGACTTTCATTGTATGGGTCCAAATTCATCCTGTACTTTCTAATGTTGTAATGTCTAATTTTTTTTTTTTTAATTGATTAGTGTTTTTCATTTTTAATCTAAATAAACTAGTATAGCATTCAAAAATTGTCTCCGGCCGTAAAATGCAAACTTCAGCTAAAATCTTACTGTTGGTACAGTACATTCCTATTATGTATCCATTCATTTAAAAATGCTAGCTAAGAAATCATCACTGTTTAGCATTATTTTTATGTTCAAAAGATCAAGCGTTTGTTTCAATGTGGGTCTGTAGGACATGCAGTTGCTCACTATGTTGTGTTTATTTCCGTTTACTTCTTAGTCCCTTGAAAGCTGTTTTCATTACAGGGATCTCACACTCGCCTACACACGGCACCCCTGACATATGCTGTAAAGCGTGTGTTTGAAACAGTGCTGACGTGGTGCAGTCATTAAGTAGGGCAGGTTTTAGAGGTGCTAGAGTCTTTTCCCTGAGTGTAAACAGAAATTATCACTGTGTTCTCTACATCTCTTCTCCCACCCCTTCAGTATGGCTCTCTGTTCTCTCCATCTCTTTATTTATCTAGTGGTCTGCACATGGAGACGTTTTACACATTTAGGTAGGCACTTTAATTATGCCATTATCGTTTTAGCTAAATCCGAAAGAGCTGTTGATTATACCCTTTGCAGAAAAGGCAGTCCCAGAATGCATTGAGATGCACCCCAAAAAAAAATGGATGGTGGGCGATTGAATTATGCTTATTAGAATTTGTTTGAGTTGTAACCTGTGTAGAAGTCAATGAAACATCATGATGGTAAGGATGCTATTTATGTGGGGCGAGAAGCAGTTTACTGGGGTTTGGAACAGCTCCTGTATGAAAGGTGGTGAAGGTAATGTTTTGTGTTTAGTCTGTGTGTCTCTGTGTTGATATATTGGCCTGTGAAGAGCAGATATAAGAATAAAGCAGTGATTCATATGTCTTTGACCATCGTGTCACGTGTAAACCTCACGTGGGCGGCTTACACAGGACTGTTGACCCCAGGAAACACGCACATCCCCCTGCATTACGCCTGCAAGCTCTATCTGATCTGAATCATAATTTCCTTATTCATATGTGTGTGTCAGGAGGCCATGTCCATCAAAATGCTGGAAGTGCGTTATTTATATTACTCTGAGGTTTGATTAAGCTCTTAGGATTGGCGAAGATGGCTATACTGGGTGCTTCTTGCAGGTGTAAAGGGTTACATTTAATCTTGAGAGAGGGTTTACACAGATTTTAGACTTGTTATAAGGTCTCTTCTCTATGGGTGTTTACATGTAGCCTACATTTATAATTAAGCAACAGCAGGTTTTTTTGTGGTCTTTATCTCTTTGTCCAATGCATAATTCAATATTTAAAGAGGTGAATACATGTCACATCAATCTTTTGGTGCAAAAGGCAATCGTAGTCTGATTAATTTGAAAAACAGAATGGTACAATTTCAGTCAGTCATTTATATGACAAAAAGGCTAATAATTGAGTGAAAATGACCTTTTAAACTGTATGCAAACACAATCTAATTACTTGTTTAGATGGTTTAAATGAATCTGAGAGCCGGTGTGAAGTGTTCACACTGATCTGAGTGCAGGTAGAGAGGTTTCCCTCTGGTCTGAGAGCTAGTTTACACAGAGGCGTTGTAGTGGGGATTTGTTTTTGATGATAAGCCCTGCAGGTACATGCTGATTTACAGCGTAGGACTTTATTACAGCAGTGCCCTGTGGCTTTGGAATTTATTGAGGGACCTGAGACTAAGCGTAAAGCCCTGCTAACATTTCCGCAGGCAGATATTTTGGAGCACATTTCAGCGTGACGTATCGGAACACTCAGATAGAGGGCAAACACACTCACACAGAGAAACAACCCTTTTTTTGGCCAAAAAAATCACATTTTCAGGCTTGTTGGTGTTGGTTGGTGTGTGTGAGTTGGAGGCTGTTTAGAGTACATTCACATGCATCAGCCATTTCTAACACTCACTATCACATGTGACAGGAAACTGACCTCTGCATACTCAAAGGGCTTAAAAACACCTTCATAACCACTGGGAAAGATAGATGAAAATATCGAAGCTTAGTAACCATCTCTGCAGCAACCTCCTCCTCCCTTAATAATAAACTGTTTGTTATTTTACCTGACAGTATTTATGGTGCGTTGAGCTCTACTAACACTCAAAAACCCAAATGCATGACTCACACCCAAAGACGTGCAGGACAGCACATACGTGATTGGTCAACTCTAGTCTTGTTGAAACAAGACCATCCGATACACCCAAAGCATTTTTCTCACACATGCATGCCAATCACAACATCCCAATCCATAGAATATCATTTTATTGATTAGATCCCCTATGGCACAGTACATCTAGTATGTATTCATGTATTGATACAAAAGCGTTTTCCATTGCACCGAAACAACGTGTCTGACACTGCACTCAAATCAGACAGAAAACACGCACGCACACTCATATTTGTCTGTTTATCTTCCCGCCACCAGTCAGAAAGGAGGAGGAACTGTAGTGAAAAAGTGTCCAAATGTCACCGAACTGCCTGTTCCCACAAGCTCCAGCTTTTCGAACCTGCAGATGGGTCCCGGAGTGTCTCATTCTCTCTTTTGTTCTCAATAGAAAAATATTTCAGAATTCCAATTTTTCCTTTTTATTGCATGAATCTTTCTATTGGTGGATTAAGTGCTGAAGGAGTCATTCGGTCAGCCTGTGAAGTTCTTGTGACCAATAGGTTCTTTCTGCGTACGTGTCTTTGCAATTGAAGACAGGCAGTGCTCGATGTAATTCCCACCACCGGGGAAACTCAAGGTCCCTTGTCTCATGACCACGTCCTGCAAGAGCACAAATCCAAGAATCGCTCTCAGTGTGTCCTGAAATCGGTGTTAAACAGGCATCCATCACATTGAGATTTATATATATATACGTAAAGGGTCAGAGCTCAAGAGCAAATGTCACTTCCTGGGCGGCCAAGTGTCATCTTCCAAATTCTTCTCTGTGAGGTGTCAACCCTTCTGTCATATCTTTGCCCCTCACCTCCACCTGCTCTCACCCCACGTGGATCCTTCTCACAGAGTAGTGTAGATGTAAACAAACACGATGACGAAGAGGTTCAAAAAGGTGCCAATGATTCCCAGCAGGGCCAAGATGGACTCCTCTTGTTCCTCTTTACCCTCTTGCGCCCGAACCTCCTCTATACTGACTGTGGTTGTCCCCATTCTGACCCCCCCGCCTCTGTCTCCAGGGTGCTTATCTGTGGAGAAACAGGAAAGCAGAATGAGACAAACAATCGACAAGACATGAAAGCCTCTTTTTGGCAGCCACCAGAAGCGCTCATCCAGAGGCCAGACTAAACAGTCGGTTGAGCGGTACGGAGGGTGACATTTCCCTCTCTGCTGATGGCCCAGCTGTGAGTGTGGCATAATGAACACAAAAGAGGATGTCTCCCTCCCCACCTCCGTGATGGATTTCCCCCTCAGAAAATTATATTTCCCGCGGAGCTGCTACAACAGGGCGACTCTCGGCAGCTGAGATGATTTACTGTACGTTTAAACCTTCTCACTTGCTGTTCGCTTCTGCTACGCACACTAAATGATTTCTCTTTTTTTCATCCCGTCATGGTTTATGGAGCCACATTTGTTGGAGCAGACGTGGAAGTATATACATCCAGGTTCCTACAGCTAGGTACAAGAACATCAACCTCAATAAGCAGCCTGGGGCCAAACGTACAGCTCCGCAAAGTGGACAAGAAAACAGTAGGACAGGAACAGGAAAATAGAGAATGTATAGCTAGAAAACAGGGAGTCTTACCCTACGGCGTGGGAGATCCTGGGGGAGATCCAGCATGCTGTGGGCTCATCACAGGAGAGGCATATTTGGGCTTGCGGCAACATGAGGGCCAGCTGACCAACCGTCTGACTTCCCCATTACCGTAAATGAGGAGAAAAGAGAAATTGAGAGGTGGAGAGAGAAAAAGGAGGAAGAGCAAGTCTACAACAGCATCTCCTTGAGCCGTGTGCGTTACGCAGACAACAATCTCAGTCCCCAACGTCCCTCCCCTTCGCTCTCGCTCTTTCTCCCTCTCCCTCTGGCTTTCTCTCGCTCTTTCTGTGTCAGTATTCCAGTCTCCGTATGTATCACCAGCCCTTCCTTTTGTCCACGCTCATTCAGATATTTTTTTAAGCTTCTCTCCGTTGTTTATTTTTTTTTATTCTTTGCTTGAATGCCTTACACCTTTCATTCAAGAGATGCTTGGAGAAATCTGCTTCCCCCCTCCCTCTTTCGTGTTCTCTCGCTCTCTCCTTTTACTTAAAAAAAAATCACTCTTCAGCTCGGTCTCCCCTCCTTTCTCTCCCCTTCCTCTTGCTGTCACACACTCTCATTCTGTGCTCTGTCACTCTTGCCTATCCAACCCTTTTAGCATCTGAAATTCGGGACTTCTCTGCGTTGGTACCAAATACCGGCCCCTACCTTCTCTCCTTCGCCTCCTCTGCAATTTCTTTCCCTTCTTCTTTTGCGCTTCTTTTTTTCCGTGGGTGTAGAAGAGCTACAGATGCGCGCAAACTCCTCTGGAGGTTCGGCAGATCGTCGACCTGAGGCTGCGAGCACCCCACCCTGCCGGTCTCTGTCCGTTGCCGATGGCAGTCGTGTGGTTATAGGTCCCGTCTTGGAGCCTGAAAGCGGCGTGCATTGCATAACCAAGCAGAGCGACTGGTAACCGCGGAAACAGAGCGAGCGAGGGAGAACGGGAGGGTGGGCGGCGAGGAGGCTCACACGTCAAATGTCTTTATTGCCAAGAACAATGTAGAGCTACTCAGAGAAGAGGAGAAGGATCCTAATGGAGAGGGGGTGTGGGATTGTGGGCCCTAATATATATGTGGGATTTGATAATCACATATTTTGGATTATTTATCCAGTTTTGTCATTTTCAGAAAGTGTACTCTTATGGAAGAATACCAAGACAATGAAAGCCTATATGCATACACATTTTGTGTCTGTTTTTATTGGTAGTGATAGTATAGGCAGGATATGATAAGACATTAGGGCTAAAAGAATAGGAAATGTTGCGAGCTGGATATGAACTTGTGATGGCTACTTAAACACTAATTCTTAATGTTTTTAGAACTTGTCTGCTAACCTATAGTCCAATGCAAAAAATGTTTTTGTTTGTTTTTGTTTTTTTAAAGAGGAAGTACAGCAGTTTCCTCAAACTATGTTGATTTTACACAATCCTTGAAACAAAATAAATTAACTTAAGTAACACTTCTTATTTTGTCATATTGCACTGTCCATTTTTACCTTTTCATAAAGTATAAACAAATTAAGAACAAGTTGGAAAAAAAAACTACCAGTTTGGTAAAAGTACAAAAAAGTAAATTCAAGGTGTTATCTAACAATAAGTCTTAATATTTTATGCATTATTGGTAAGATTTAAGGATTTCTACATACTTCTACTGTGAAACATCAGCGTGCTGACGACATACAGTGCCATTGCGCTACGAACGTCCCGACTTCAAATCCCGACCCAAGGACCATGTCTGATCCTGCCCCCTTCTCTTTCCCACTTTGCCTTCTGTTAGTTCTAATATCTCCTATCATAATAAAGAAAAAAAGTGTCATTATTGTTAAGAAGATAAAAGAGCATCTTTCATAGGACAGTTTAGAAAAAAAATCACATTGACATGTAAAATTAAGTTTGTCCATGAACTTTTGTTTCATGGGCCCCTCACAGTAAATAAATGTTTTTTAAGTGGTCCTTAATGCTGACAGCTTTGGAGCTGAAGTGTGAAAAATGCCATCTGTTTTCTTGTAATCCTCGTCTACAGCGTCTACTTGAAACTCAAATGCAAGCTACCGTGAACACCGTGCACTGACTCACTCTGACCCTTGAGGAGTATGATTCTTGTTTCCTTACTCACCATCACTGGAAATGAAATACAACACAACCTCCCCTCCTCCTCCTTGTGTACTTCTGACGTGTGTGTTAATAAACCATCAACCTCATTGTCCACATTAACATTTGAATGGACGGAGGCAGAATAGAGGATCTGTATACACTCCTTCCCTGCCAAAACCAGTAAAATAAAATCGATCAATGTTATGTGCTACATAAATAAGTTGGTTTACTTCTAGCAGCCCTCGGACCTCAGCAAAGCCAGTTCAATTCTTTACTCTTTCAATCTGAAAGAATCCTGACCCCTGGTCAGGCACACAGTTACAGGAGGTCAATTAAAGGTTTTACCTTTAGGCATTAGGAGCAAAACTGAGTTGTCTGAGAAAATGTGGTTGACTATAGAATCTTGAAACATCATGTGAAAACCAGTTTACTTCTGTAATGTTATTTATGTGAGGGAAGATGATATTCAAAGAGGAAAAACTTGGAAGATTAAAACTTTGTTTTTGTCATTGGGAATTGATTGAATCTTGAAAAGTGGGCACTTCAAAGCAAACAGGAGCCAAGTGGCTGAAGAGCAGGAGCTGCACTATAATTTTTTAATCTTTGTATTGACTCTTAAACCAATTTCTTGGAACCTAAGGTTTTTTAAAGCAGTTGATCTTGAATTAGAGAATTAGACTCTCATATTTTTGGGCATAGACTATGCCCACATTTTTCTATAAAGTGGCCAGCAGAACAACTGTATTTATTTAAATTTTTTAAAATGCATGTTCTTAGGCCATAAGTGTTAATAAATCAGGTCATAAATGATACATCTCTGCTGTAGAACTTCATTGTCAGTGTTTCATCCTGATGCTTCCAGAGGGGCTGTGTGTGTCATTGACACATTTTTGGATCCAAGATTCCATAACCAAAAATGAATGATTATGAACTATTTCCTTCATTAATCTTCATCGTAATTATCAGAGAGCATATCTCATGTCAGAAAAAACACCACCCCCCACAAATCTTTTGTTCGCTCTCCATAGCTCTCTCTCTTTGATAATTAGTATCGGCATATTTCAGTCACCATAATGTGCAGAAATTATTGCACAGGCCAATTAAATGAAATTATCATGTGGGTGAATTCCCTCGGTCCCGGGTTCCCAGCACAGTGCCAGAACATTTAAAACGGATCAGACTGAAACCGGCGGGTTGGAAGCCATAAAGAAAGAGGGAGGATTTTTTTTTTCATCTGCTCTAAGTGGAGTTCCTTGTCAATGAGCCGTTGTTTATATTCATTTATTTGTTTGTAATTTTCTCTCTCTGGAGCTGTGAATCATATAATCATCAAGCTGACAGCCGGTGGTGGGCGATTATGGAGCGATCTCATTACTGTACATGTGTGTGACCATAATATTACGAAGCTCTGCTGACTCGAAGATCTGCTTATGTTCTAATATTGATCTTCTGTTAGTATCGGATTCAATTCGCTTAAGACAGAGCGCTTCCTTTAACCTCTAATACACTACAAAAGCGAGGTAATCTCATCCTTAAATCTACAAAAATAATATGGTTTCTTTATTAAGTTTACTGTGATAAAAGACCTTGTTCTTGAAATAAGAGCATTTCGAGTTTGATCATTCAGAATCACTTGTAAAATCATTCATACATAATTATTTGTTCATTCAATTCACCGCGACAATTTACGCGAAATGGTTTTATGAACGGTTTACGATTATAATTTTTAAAATGCTTAATACATGCATATATATATATATATATATATATAAACAGTGTTAAAATAATCAGATTATTGGCTTTACTTTTTTTTTTTTTTTTTTTTTGCATCTTAGGTTCCAAATTTTCAGTGCCCATTTTTCAGATGGATCCCTGCTCTTGATTCAAGAAGAGTGTTGTTTATATGTAGCTTTTAAAACAGCAGTGGATGGTGTAATACAGACCTTGAGCAAGGTTCTGCTGAGACTCTCAGAAATGGACATCAGTGAATTGGGTCAGCGCTGACAAGCTTTTCAAACCCGCCGCAACATCCTGCAGGATGCGTTCATACTCCCCTCGATCAAACGGCAAAAAACGGAGAGAGTGAGTGATGGCTCGGAAACCTTTTAATGGATGTGTGTGCACTCATCTGACGCACATTCCCATTTTTTTCCCCTCTCTTAATCTCCGCCAGGATCATTATAGAGGACAAACTCTGAACAACGCGCACAATTCATATCTGACAGTCAAAACCTGCGAGACTCATTAATTATTGTTCTCTCGCTGAGTTTTGTTTGAGTGTGTGGTTTCTTTTTCTCATTAAGATGTTTGTAGTGAAGGTGTGAGATAATAAGATTCAGCCTGTTTCTTCGCAGCTGTGATGTATTAATATATCTCTTTCTGCTCATTTGAACAGGTGCCCTTTGTAAAGTCATATTCTCCTCTCTCCAAAGCTTTTTGACAGTATGTGTGTGCCCACACAAAATGTCAAATGCCAGTCAGAGGGCTTGTCAAAATTAATTACGTGCGTGGAGCGAGATAGATACCCCCCTTTTTTACCTGGATGGGTGCACGGGAGCTAAATTGGATAAAGGAATAAGAGTGGAGGAGTGTAAGGAAGATGGGAGGACAGGAATGGTATGGTCATTAAAATGAACCAGTCAGAGAAAGTGACTGGACCACGAGATTATTTTAGCTTCGTTAGCCTTCAGTTGACTTTGGTTTATGGACTGTAGGATGCTGTTTTTAAAACTGTTTTTTTTTATAGTTATGCTGGTAATGTGGGCACAATTCTAACCTTGGCTCTACATTAGAAATACACAGTTAAAAAGTTTTAATTCAGTAGGATTTCATTTTTTTATTAAATGGGGGGGTACAATGGTGTTTCGGGTATCCAGAGTTGTTCACAGTGTTAAAAAGATGAATTCTCATGCTAAACATTGCCAAAGTTTGAAAAAATAATTTAGAAGAATGACTGAAAATTTCTGTGCCGAAAATCTTCCTTCCGGGTTGGTACAAGTTTCGGCTGTTTTTTTTTTTCCGATCTAGGATCTAATGACATAGACGAGAACGGAAAGTCCTTATATGAGCATTTCTCCCGGAAAAGCGCGCCCGTGCACACATTTGAATCAGATTTCTGTATTTTGTTGGAAATCAGCACATAAGTGAATATGTGTTAATGGAAACAACACGAAACATCAGTATTATAGCTCCGCTCATGGCGCGCCTCCAGGTGCTCCGCTTTTTCCGGAAAGAATCGGAAAGCTGTATTTTTCTTTTATAAATATGATAAAAAGAAAGACACTTTGGATATATGAAGGATGCAGTACTACTCAATAGGTAATCAAGATTAACATGAGATTAGGTGAAACTGTGTATGTACCCTTTAAAAAGTATTTTTATTCAGCAAGAATGCGTTGAAAAAAGACATTAATGACAGAAATTAAAACGTTTATAAATTAAAAAATATTTTCATTTCAAATAAATGCTGTCCTTGGAAGCTGTCTATTCATTCCAGAATCCTGTTTTGGGGTTTTCAGAACAAAATGGTTATATACTGTATTTTTGTCATATTTCCCCCCACTTTTTTGGGAAACTTAAAAACATTTATCAGCTGGTCAGCCTGCTGTCCACAATCCTACTCTCAATAGTAGACCGACGCAATGTCATTAGAGCCTTTGAGAAACGGAGTCCTCTTCAGATGAGAGAAACGCTCTGAATGATTTAGTGGCTTTAAATGATGCAGAAAGGGAAGAATATGCTTTGTTATCCTTCTGTTAGCTGAAGGTTTTATAGCAGCTTCGCAGAGGAGGAAAATTACAGCCCTGTGGTCGTCGCCATTAGCTCAATCAAACATCCTTGTGCATAAACAGCCTCTGCTGGCACAGGGTTTCCTCAGATACAAGACCGTTTTCCTGAAAATTACAGCTTTTGTGCCATGCTGACACCTCCTCTAAGCGACTTGTACATAAAAGTCTGGAAGGGTGCCACTTTCTCATGAGGGTGTGGATGTTAATGGCCACAATCAGATTGTGCAGGCACCGAAGTGTCTGCTGGCTGACTCCAGTTGTTTAAGTAACTTTGGAAGCCACCACCGTTCATTGTAAACTCTGGGCTCGGCTGGATTTATTCCAAAAAGAGTGGCATTTTGAATCTCGGCTCATTCTTCCAATGCTTTTGGTTTTGGTGCTGTACTGGAACAATGACCTTAAATAGCAGGCCTATCCATTTAGTAGTTATGTATACCACCATTCAAAAAAAAAGAAGAAGAATTTCTCCCCCCAGGACTCTTGATGAATACAAAGTTTAAAAAATATATATATATTTAAATTGAAGTCCTTTGTCACCTTATAAATGTGTTCTGTCAAATTTGATCAATTTGATTTGCCCTTTCTGATTAAAAATATTATTATTATTTTTTTTTTTTTTAAGTTTTTATGTCCTCAAACTTTTAAAGTTAATTAGTTCTACATTATATACCTGTACCTTAGCATTGGTTATCTGCTGATTAGACTTTGAATTTAATTTAATTTAATTTAATTTGGCAAATTTGTGATTTCCTTATTTTTGTAGCATTTAAACCAGTTGATTTTAGTTTTTGATTCTTAATTTTTATTTTAGACTTATTTGGCCAAAATATGAAAATAATTATCAGTTTATTTGTTTCAAACTGAATTTTAATATTGTAGCATCTTTATTTTGCTCATTTTAAAGTAATGTGTGGTGTTGTCTAATGGAGTGATGGGCATATGAATATGACCTGCATAAAAGAATATGAATATACCCTCCTCCTTTGACTCACTGCTCTCTTTTATTTTGCTCGTGGATTTGGCACATGGATCAGGTGATGTTCGGTTCAGTGTGTCGAGTCAGTGGTCCGGTTGTGCCATCCGTCCGTGTCCTGCGTCTCAGTGTTGTCTGTGCTGGAGAGATGCAGAAGTGTGAAAGGGAGATGCAGCAGCGCTCATCTTGTTTTATTCCTCGTTCTCTTGCATTATTGATGGAGCGCTTCTCTGAGCTTTTGCTGCATGTTGTGTCTTCCTTTCCAGCTTTCCCTCGTGTGAAGGATTCTCGCTCGCTTGCTCACTCACACACTCCAGACAGGCGGAGGACTCTTGTGCCCTGAATGATTTGGGAAGCATGATTTTTGTGTCAGTCATTAGACTCGAGGCCCTGTTCTGCTCTGCAAAGCGGCATTTAAAATCAGACTCCTGTCAGCCTGATTTACTTCAACAAAAGTGTGCTAGTGTAAAAATAAATAAATGTGCGCGCACACACAGTGGAGTCATATTAGAAGAAGGTATTTTTGTCTCTCTCTTCGTCTGCGTGTCATGAACAGTTATGCATTTCTGCATGTTGTAAATAACCAGATAAAATTTTAACCAACCCACGAGGCAAAAAGCAAGTGTGCATTTCTGTGCTGCTGCTGGTGTCTTGTCCCGCCTGTCCTCGAGATCATTGTTGTCATGGTGACAAAGAGTTTCTACCACATGCTCAGAGAACGGTGACACACACACACACACATACAGTGCATCCCTAAGGTTTATTCTGATTTCTACATGTTTCTCATGTGTGAATGGGGCCTGTGAAGTGGGTTGTAGTAAACTACTAAATATTAAGCAGCACAACTTTTAACATTGATATGAAATGTTTCTTGAGCAGCAAATCAGCTTTCTGAAGGAACATGTGACACTGAAGACTTGAGTAATGGCTTCTTAAAATTCAGATCTGCCATCACCATTTATAATTAAATGTTGAAATATACAAGTATTTTAAATAGTAATATTTCACAATTTTACTGTATTTTTTATTTTAAAAATAAAAATACAGCTTTGGTGAGCATATGATACTTACCTACCCCAAATTTGTGAAAGGTAGTTCACAGTTAAATGGAGTACTCACAACCACTGTTGGGAACGTTACTTTAAAAAAGTAATTATTTACAGTTACTCACTACTTGTTCCAAAAAGTAACTGAGTTAGTAACTGAAATTACTCTATAATAAAAGTAACTCGTTACCAGGGAAAGTAACTATTTGCGTTACTGTAAAAAAAAAAAAAAAAAAAAAAAAAAGTTGCTATACGTCAAAGAATTTTTTTATTTTTATTTTTTAGCAGTTTTCACAAGTCAGTTGAAATAAGTAGAACAGACAGGTGTTCGTGCATAACTTTCGATATTTATTGCACGTCAAAAGACAGCGACAGACAGAGTTTTATCCTGCACTTCAAGTATTATCTTTGTAAGAAAAGTGTTTTGAGCCACTAGCTTTACATTACATGCACGTTCTTGGCTTTGACCACAATGAATTTGAAGTAGCGCTTATATCTCCACTTTGAAATGCCAACTTTTCATCGGATTGCTCCTGACTTGCCATTTCTGCTGCTGCTGTGCATCTCTGTGTAGCTGTTGGGTGTGTGTGTGTGTGTGTGTGTGTGTGTGTGTGTGTGTGTGTGTGTGTGTGTGTGTGTGTGTGTGTGTTTGGCGCCGCTGGCGCGTGTGCCGGCATGTGTGTAAAAACACTGGCTCTGATTGGCTACCATGAACACATGACTCTGCCTTAACCATTCATAATCGCTTATCTCGTTTTTAACCCACCTCCACACTCGCTGTGTGAACCAGGGGTGCGTTCAGATTGCATAGTTTATTAAATCAATGCATAGTATCGCACCGCATTTAACATTCAGTAACATTAACGGCGTTGTAACGACGGGAAAAGTAATTAGTTAGATTACCCCGTTACTGAAAAAATAACGTTGTTACCTAACGCCGTTCTTTTAAACGCCGTTATTCCAAACACTGCTCACAACTGAATAGTACTGGTGAGATTCAGCTTGAATCAGTTCAGTAACGATGTGTCAAAATTCTTTAAATATGAATAAATCAGATTTGGCTGTTAAGCAGCTCTACAGAAGACCATAGTGTCATGTATTCAGCTCAATTCAGTTCAAGTTTTGTTCTCATCCAAAACATCAGTGCCATGAAATTAATAATATTAATGAAAGTGTCTTTTAGACCCCAACTAAGCAAGCCAAAGGGAACTGGGACAAGGAGCCCAAACTCCATCAAGTTAATGAAATGGAGGGAAGGAAAAATGGGCAATGAGAATCTCTATGTAGTACTTTAAAAGATCAAGAACTACATCCTGTATTCTATGATCTGCCCATTTGTCTTCAACAATCTTTTGATGCACAGAAACGGCTGTTTTTAAGATGTCTCTTGAGTGTTCATGAGGCTCTCTCTCATACAGAGCACAGAGCTTGTGTTTGAGGCTATATTGTTCCTTTTAGACAGTAAGCCGATGGGGGAGAGGTCAGCCATAAAGGTCCTCTGGTCCAAATGGAGAATCGTTTAAAGCAGTGGAGCTGTGGATCAGTCTCAGTTTGAGTCCATATGACCTGTGACCCTCAGAGTCTTTTCCTGGGGAAGAGGGAATGGATGGATGATACTGTAGTGTCTTTAGAGCTGCTGTAAGGGACTTTGACATAAGACTGTAGAATGTAATCTCTTATCTTCTTCTTTTTCCTTCTCCTACTATCTGGGGTTCTTTTCTGAGTTTTGCCTGCTTAAATTGTTTTCTCCTATTATCTAAATGACTCTCCTCCCCTTTGTCTTTCCTTTTCTTTTCTTTTTTCTTCTCCTTTCTCCCATTTTCTCTTCTCCTATTTTGTTTTCTTCCCCTACTCTTTTTTTCCTTCTTCTTGTGGTCTCCTTTCCTCTTTTGCCTCTTGTCTAATCTTCTCATCTGCTCTCTCCTTTCTTGTCTTCACCAATCCATCTGGTCTCCTCTCCTGATTACTTCTTTACTCCTTTCCTCTCCAGCTTTCACATCTCACCCTTTTTTATTGACTTCTCTTATCTCCATTATTATTTTGACATCTTTAGTGGCCTTCTTATCTGCTTTCTTCTTTCTTGTCTCCTCCCTTCTCCTTATTTCAGGTCTCCTCCTTTGCTCTTGTCTCCTCTCCTACTTTCTGTTCTCTTTATTTCTCCTCTCCTTCTGCTTTCCTCTTGTTCTCCATTCTCTTCTCCTTACTGGTCACCGTTGCACTTGTCATTCCTCGTCTTCTCCGCTGCTTTGTCCTTCCTCTCCTCCTTTCTGGTTTTGTCTGCCGTCTCTTCTCCTGCGTTCTGTTTGTCCCTCCTCTTTTCTTGTCTCCTCTCCCCTCTCCATGTCTCTTCTCTCCTTCTGTTGTTTCTCCGTTTTTCCCCTCCTCTATCCTCTTGTCCTTCCATGTACACCCTCCTCTCTTCCTCCATCTCCGCTGTTCTCTGCGTACGGCGATGGAGGGCAGGGGAGCTGACGTATGTGTCCTCTCGGCTCTCACTAACATTGTTTATCATCCACCCAATCCAGCATGGAGCTGAATGTCTGATGAGGGAGAGAAAGGGCCAGTAAATCAGTTAGTCTGTAAATGAGATGAGAGTGAAGGAGAAACGGTCTGAACTGAGAAGGGCATGAGGAGAATCTGGAACATAGACTGACATTGAGATGATACAACACACTAACTTAAACGCTCTCTGATCTATTGTTTCCTCAAAGTGGGCGCACACTCAAACGAAATCCTTTGATGAGGCTCATTCTGTCTTTTGATATTCCTCTTTCTTCTTCGAACCACACACACACAAGTCACACAAACATGCACACAGTATTCCTGCTCCTTACATTCACTGCACATTGATAATACGAGCCTGATTAAAGCGTTTTGCTTGAAGACCCTCAGTAATCGCTCTGTCTCGTTCCCCCTCATCCTTTATTCTCTCACTGTCCTCGTTCTTGCTTTAAGACTCCGCTGAGCCACTAAAGGATTATCTTGCCTTCTCCAAACAGGAAATGCATATACAAAGAGCCTTCATGCCTCAAACCTCTGGCATCTCAACGTACTCAGGAGAAGATTGATCAAGGGTTTTTTTTTTTTTTTTTGGTCATGTCTGAATTACAAAAAAAGTTGAATCTGTTGTCTGCCCCCCTAACTTTTCTTTATACAGTCAATGCATCTTTTCTGTGCTGTTATGTTGTTTGAGAGGGACAGTTCACAGAAAAATGAAAATTGTCATTATTGACAAACCTGTATGACTTATTTCTTCTGTGAAGCATAAAATATATTTTATAAAATGTCTTCTTTTCATCCATACAATGGAAGTCAGTGGTAACCAAAACTTTTTGGTTTCCAACATTCTTCAAAGCAGCATCTTTTCTAGTTTGCTAAAGAAAGTAAGTCATATAGGTTTCAAATGACATAAAACATTTTTTTCTTGAAATAACGTTCCCTTTAGACAGGCATGACACAAGTTTCCTTGTTTGTCCATCCATAAGATAATCATAAGGTGACTTTTCCACATGATGAAACCGCTTGTATTTCTTGTTCAGGAATTCAAACGGTTTAAATCTTCGAAATCAATGATGTTCCCTAAAACCATCTACATTAAAAACATTATTAACCTTGAGCGACTGAAAGTGTGTGTTTGTATGTGTGGATCGTTCCTTGTGTCCTTCTGTCATTTAAGAGATGTAATCGACTTTGTCTTTTATAAGCGTCCTGTCTCTGTGCGTAATGTCTCCCTCTCTCTCTGTCTCCTGCAGTTTTGGACATGGCGCGTCACGTCCCCCTGTATCGTGCTCTGTTAGAGCTGCTGAGGGCCATCTCCACCTGCACTAGCCTGGTTCCTCTGCTCTTGCCACTATCAGGAGACGCTGCAGAGGAAGAGGAGGATGAAGAACGCACCGAGTGTCAGACCTCCGTCGGCATGTTACTGGCCAAAATGAAGACCTGTGTGGATACCTACACCAACCGCCTCAGGTGAGCTCTTCCTTTTAGACACACACGCACACATTCAGTCCATCGGTCTGTCACGCTAATGGACAGAGGACAGACGGAGTGACTGCTGGTGGGTGGATGGATGCCCACCCTGTGACACGCACCGTCTCTGACCTCCACGGAAACACCTGGTTTATACCCACAAGCTGTAACCTGATGCTATAGGCACAAGTCAAAAGCAGTGTTTCACCAGAGGAGTAACACACAGTGATAAATGACTGCTAGATCAGTCAGTGCTCCTGAGCTGCCCCCGAAAAGCATCTAATCCCCAGTGGCCTTCAGACTGTCCTGAGCTCTCACCGTCCCACGCTAGACCATAATTTAGCTTCGGCTTTTTTAGTCTGTGTTTTTGCCAGGATTTTCGCTGAACCCATCACAAAAAATAAATCATGAACTTGATTTTTAGCAATGTATTGTGTATCAGAAATATTTTCTTTTCCTTTCCTTTTCTTTTGTTTTTCCATTCGTTGTCCCCCCCCCCCAAAAAAAAAATTGTTTTATTTACAAATGTTTTTTTTATTCTTTATTTCTGTAATTTGTTTATTTTTATTATTATTATTATTATTATTATTATTATTATTAAAAATGAAACTAACTTGTTTGTATAAATATTAATTAAAAATACATAATTATTATTTAATTTTTGATTAATTGATGAATTAATTTCCTTTTTTTAAGATTATATAGCATGTTTTATGTCCCTTCAGTATAAGCCTGTGGATTTATTCCGCCTTTTTCTTTTTTTTTTCATATTCTAGGTAAAGATTGTGAGTCTGATTGCTTCAAGTAATATCACAGCTGGATATGTAGAGTAGTGAGACTGTGATTTGTTATCAGCTGTCTTGTTTTTAATAATGGCTTAGTCTTTATGGGTAGCGTGATGTTTATGGCATTGGCCTGTAAGTCACTAGGCTGGCTCTGTCTGAGTGTCTCTGAGAATGCGTGCACCCTTGAATAAATGAACCATCTTAATTATTGTCCTATGCGTCACCTACAGGTAAAGGACATTTTTGCCATGCACCCTTTTTCATTTGTCTGTCTCTTTAATTTTCTCTCCTCCTGCTTAATGAAAGATGCATGTTGTGAGGATGTGTGCTTAGCCACGAGACAGATGGATGTTGTTTTTAATGGTTTATTTTGGGACAGGTCACAATCTGCTGCTCATTTGATGCATCGTGTATACTAGCACCTCTCAGGATGCGAGCCTGTGTGTTTGTTCTTGAGGACATGCACTTGTTTGTTTCTCTGCCATTGTTGTGGTCACTAAAAAATGAAACATTTCACGTGTACACATGCCAGATCCATAGTTAATTTGTTGGTGTTTACAGAAATGTGATTTTTTTTATGTTTATGTGTCCACCTTAGGTCGAAGAAAGACAAAGGTAAAGGGATGATGAAGAGTGAGACGTCTGATCCCGAGCCTGAAGGCCTCACCCTGCTAGTTCCTGACATCCAGAAGACTGCAGAGATTGTTTATGCTGCCACCACCAACCTACGACAGGCCAACCACGGTGAGAACATCCACCTTAACAGTCTGCTTTTCCCAAACAAAACATGCTTTCTGTAAGAACTGTTTATTAAATAATACGTGGGAAATTACATTTTTACTAACTTTAATTAAAATGCTTAACAAATTGTTATTTAACCTGTTAAATGTCACCCCGTCCCGTATACGGGACGCCTACGTTGACTATACTATATTACAATCAAATTTAATCTAATCTTGACAATTTATGACAAGAGTGCACCCTCAGAAATCTACATTAAAAAAGGAGCTTTGACCTTTGTTTAAAAAAAAGACTTCCTAGTTGCCTTTTTCTCTATCACTTTTTAGAAATCATCAGAAGCTATATATCACTTGAAAACATAAAATCTCAAAATTCATCCTTTAAAACCCATTTTTAAATCAGACATTGCATTACCATGAAAATGGCACATCAAAATCATGTTACAAAATGTTTTCAGTCATGAATTATAAAAATTTAGGTTTGTATCATGCACATTCATGTCTATCTTCAAAAACGTGAGTGACAGTTAACAGGTTAATGAATTTCTTATTTGGACACATTAACTCTCAATTCTTCAGTGTCACGTTTTAGAGTAACTTCATAAAAAGCTTCCTTTTTAACATTTATAATAAGCTTTTTTTTTTCTTTTTTTTTTCACCGAATCAGCATATAAAAATGATTTCAGCTTTTTCACCACAGGAATAAATTAAATTTTAAATATATAAAAAATAAAAGTTTTTTTTTAATTGTGATAATATTCCTTAATATTACTTCTGCTGGATTTTTTATTAAATTAATGCAGCCTCGATGGGTGAGTTTTTTTTTTTTTTGACATGAATCAAGTCAAGTGTGTCCAAACTTGTGACTTTTCTCCATTTAACTAGTCATTTCATAAAATTTTATAGATATTGAAATGATCTGACCCATGGATGTTTCTGCGTCATTTGAAGCACATTTCACATTAAATGCCCTTGTACAAAGCTGTCCATGCTCTGTGTGTCTGTAGGGCAGTATTTCTTGAGACTTGACACACAACAGAAGCCAAAGCAGGACAGTGCTGGATGTATAGTGGTCAGTCAGGAGAGGGATGGTGTGTATTTCACAGGCTGAAGACACTCCCTACTTATCCGAGGGCCTCGGGGGACATGGAGTGACTGTTTGCTTTGACAAAATAAGCCAAAGAGAAACGGCTCTTCAGCACAGAGCCGCTCTCTAAAGCCTGACCGGAGAGTCAGCTTTACTGGGCACTTTCGTTTGTCAGACTACACTTAATCTATGTTGTGCTAATTCTTTAAGATCTTCCATTTGAACCAGCGGCCCTTAGTCATAGTCAGGGATGTTGTGTGATCAGTCCCTCAGAAAAATGGATGTGACCGTGGCAATTCCTAATCCTGGGATTCAAAGCTCTTGAGATAAGTCACATCCGTTTATTAACATTTACAGATACATCCGTCTGAGGTCCTCTAGACCAAAGCTAAGAGAGCGTTTGCTCCTAGGCAGAAACCCTTGTGGTCATGAGGAGGTAAGGGTTGGTAATAGCAGGAATTTCCACTGTTACGTTGGAGAACCGCATCAGTACATCCAGATATAATAACCATCACCCTCCCTTGGGTATCTCATGCTCTCATTCTCTCCGGGAAGATGAGTGAAAGAAAGGGGCGTTAAACGTGGTGAAGCTGATCGATGCAGCTGTCACTATCCATAAGAAAAAGTCCATATGATTAGAGCAGTGAGACATTCCACGTACCACCCCGTTTAACTCCTTAATTAGTACTCCGGCGTCTATTCTTAAAAAGTACCAGAGACCGCTCAGTCAGGGTGTCTGATTGGTCGAAAGCGGTATCCTGTAGTTCAATATCGTGCGCTAGTGTGACGAGGTGAGGGTAAATGGAGCTATCGATGTCGGTGGGGTTTTATGTGGCTCATATCCAAAGCATAGCCGTTATCAACCCTGTTAAGCACAAAGCTAATTTGATCGGCTGACATGGAACATGGGTGTGCAGGAAGGGACATGTGTCTGCAACCAGTGCAAAATGGGCGGAAATGCCATAAAGCTCCTAAATATAGGGAGTTTAATTGTGTTGTAGCTCTTAACGGCCTCCATCCACTGGTGACGGTCTGCTGGTGTCGTTGTCATTAGTCTGACGCTGTCTCGATAAAAATCTGAATTGAGAGAACAGAAACGCAGCGGCTCATTTGTGTAACGACACGACTATTTGCGCTTGGTCTCATTTATCAAAGTAACAAATTTGCAGTCAGACACATCTCAAAGGAAGTCTATCATTTTTGCCGGTTGAGCTGAGCTTGAGCTGTATGTTTTGTTTACTGATAGCACTGTTACATATAGGCATTCAGGTTACTTTTCCGTCTTGTAGGGATGTGTTGGTTTTTCAGGGATGAGAGGATGGAAGATGTGACCTACTCAAACACACCCTCAGGCTATTGTGAAACACACATGCACACACTCTTGAAGGATTTTTTTGATGTATCTGTCTTCTGCTCTTTTTTTTTGTTTGTTTAGAGAGGAAGATGGCTGAAAGTTCTAAGAAAGCAGCAGTGAGGCCCAAACCACTGTCCATCTTGCGCTCAGTGGAGGAGAAATATACAGCAGCCATGAAAAAACTACAGTTTGGTGAGTCCTGAACTACATATCCCAAGTGTTTGACCCATTTCAGTTTCTACTGGGTAAGAGAGAATATTATAGAATTTAATTATTAACAAGAAATTTTACACTCAAGTTCATGGATTTTATACATTTTATTGAATATTTTAAAACCGTATATTTCGCAACATTTTCAACATTTTAAGGGATGCATAATACATTGCTTACCGGCCGATATATGAATCTATTTATTTTGAATATATGCAGTTGTTCATGCTAACTTTCTCAGTTTTTATTTAGATTGCCTTTGTGTCTCTTAAATTATCCTTTAAAACAGTAATAATAATTTAGTAACACTGTTAATAATAGTTAATAGTATTAAAATCTACTTAATCACTGGCCAGATTTATCACATTTTTACTTTAATATTTGTGCATTCACTACTTTACATTGTTTTTTTATGTATAATATATCCATTTGATATATTGTTGTTTTCCATCAGATGTTAAGTTGAGACTTAACAACATATTCATTTTTTGTTTATATTTTTTATGTTGATCACATGGCATACAGGAAAATCTAAAATATTAATAAAAAATGAATAACATTTTTTGTAGGGCTGCAACAACTAATTGATTGTTTTTGTTAATGAAAATCATTTACAACGATTGTCATCAATTAGTTGGGTCTGTCCAGAGTGCATGCATCAAATTGCTGAATAAGACTGAATAACGCATTTCTGTGGACAAAATGCATCTACAAATATTGGAGGAAACAGAATGAGCTCCTGCAGGAAAAGCACGTGATCCAAGCTGTCCAAAACATGATAAATCTTTATTTTAAGCTTCAAGCTGATGCATTAGCGTAATCAATGGCTTGCCTGTCAGGCGCTTAACAGATACGTGTGTGCGTCCTCGCGCGCAAAAAACTTTTAGTTAACGGTCATATCCTTCTCTTTAAATGTCACAAATTCACGCAAGCCTTTCCATTTTTGCATAAAGGCCCGTCCTGACAGTCTGCGTTAAGTTGGAATTTTTACTGAAAGAGCACCGGCGCGGAGGATACGCGCATTACAGATGGAACACAGAGAGGCGAGGGAGACCATATTCAGCGCAAAAAACATTATTTGTGCTGAAATATCTGTTGTTTAACATTATTTAGGTTTAAAAGTCAATATGCAGTGCGAGTAATTTATGAGAGTAGGAACTGTGAAGGGACAGCAGTGTGTAATTGTGTGAATATAAATATCAGATGCTTTTACAGGATAAAGAGAGGAGACGCGACACGTGTTCCAGCAGAGCATTACTGTGATTTTATTCGTCTTTATTGTTTTCATTTTTGATCTAGAGATTTCAACTATATTCACTATATAGCCTACAGTGATTAACAAATGTATTAAAACAAATGTATGTTAGGTTTTTAACCAGTTTTGTGAGGTTTGTGCCACTGTTGCTCTTAAAGAACAGTATTGGTAATTACCAAAATAATTTTATGGCTTTCTGTATTGGTTAGACCTCCAATATACCAATTAGTAACAGTAGTAAGCTATTTTTAATGCTATAGTATAATTATTGCTGTCATCTGTGAAAGGCAGAAAAAAAAACAAGATACCCAATTAGTCAAAAATTACACAAACAATGCAGCAAGCATATGAGCTGTTATCAAAGACAAAGGAGGCCATTTTTTTGTTATGTGAATAAATACTTTTAGTTGTATTTTTCCAAAAATAACAATAACATTTTTAGAATTTTTTTTTTTTTTTGACAGATTCCTAAAATATTTGTGTTTTGTCTTATGACAGGTGTATTATAAATTAAACACTGTATGTTTTTATAGCATTCAGTTGGCACATTTGTTTTAAGGACATTGAGCAGAATGTGGAATATTGTGTTTTTGTCAGTAAAATTAAAATAAAGAAAAATAGGGGGTTTAATCTGATTAATTGATTAATTGAAAAAATAATCGCCCAAATAATTATCAAAATAATCATTAGTTGCAGCCCAGAATTTGTATAATATTAATTCTAAATTTGATTTATATTATTTATATCATTATTAGCTTCTCATTAAATCATGAACCCCCAGGGAATTGCAAAACCCAGTTTTTGAAACCATAAAACTATTCTTCTCTTCCCCTTTATTGTTTTTTTTTTTTTTTTTTGCTTTTGTGCCACATACATAGTTGAATGAATGGATAGAAATAGCTGTTTTTCCTTTCAGCTGATTTTGTTTTCTTTAAGTGCACCAAAAAATTGAAGGAGCACAATGAGCAAAAATGGGGAAGATTGCGTTATCTTGCTGGGAGAATAGCTTTTCTGGTTGTCATTTCTCATCTGTCTTTGCTCTGATTGATGACAAGAGTTTTGTACTGCCAAAAATTGTTTAACCTAACCTCAGACGAATGAGGTAATCTCAACTGACGTGACTGTAAACAAGTTTGCATTGGCCTACACAAAACAGATCCTTCCGGAATACGCAGTATGGCTTTTTCTGGAGGAAATATGATGAAATGTTTATATTAAAGTGAGTCTGATGTTTATTTTTCATTGTGACTGCTAAAAATGAACTGTGTGTGTGTGTGTCTTCTCTTCCACAGACACGTTTGAGATGGTGTGTGAGGATGAGGACTCTAAGCTGGTGTTTAAGGTGAACTACCATTACCTTTCTCAGGTGAAGAATGCCAGTGACGCCAACAGTGCCGCTCGTGCTCGGCGATTAGCACAGGAGGCCGTCACACTCTCCACCTCCCTCCCTCTCTCCTCATCCTCCAGCGTGTTTGTCCGCTGTGATGAAGAACGTCTTGATATCATGAAGGTATGATTCGATACCTCTGACCCCTCAACTAAAACTCTTATATTTATAAGAGCTTATTGATTATTCGTAAAGCAGAGATCAATTTAAACCACACAATGTACTATAATAATGTGTCATAATATACCTGCAGCGAACTATGTTATTAGATCAATCTAGTTTGTGAACAAATCTTGCTTTTAAACCTATTCTTTCTGACGATTTGCTATTTATAAATCACGCTAAAGTGGAATTACGACGCAAAAATAAATGCAAAATCTAGATGATGAGCATTATTAATTGCATTGCATTTCTAAAAAAAAAAGAAAATATTTGATTGTACTTGAGTGGCAGTTGAAACAAGTTTCTGAATTAATTAATTAAATGAATCAGTCAACAAGAATCTGATATCTCCGTGCTGAATATGAAAGCAGACCATGACTGTCTCGAGCCTTGCTGTTTACTGTGGGTCAACATTAAATGTTCGATCTGTGCTGCATGACAAAACAACTGCAGTGAATCCCAGGAGTCCCTTGCTTGTCTTGCTGTCTTGTGTTCTCTAACACACACACATGAGTGCACACACTTCCTTATGGCATTTGAGATGTGCTTTTGACCCAGGCTCCTCTCTGAGTGTGTAAATGTCAGTGTGTCTGGCTTGAGCTTTATATCTCGGTCAGGCCAGACCACAGGCGTAGCCCCAGTCAGACTGGTCACTCACTCGCCCCTTAACAGCGGGCCAGGCCTTTTTATCTTCCTCCACACTTTAGATAATCTTAATGGACATTAATAGTAAACTGAGCTTTCCCGATTTAACCCGTACAGAGTGTGTGAGCACAGCTTTTGTGTGTGTGTTTAGTGTTGCGTTTGAATGGTCATGTCAAAACAGTCTTAACGCCTGAGTGCAGCTTTGCCGCCTGCAGTGGAGAGAGATTCACTGGATGGCATTGCAGTCCTCCAATCTTCTTCTCTCTCACTCCTTCTGTGGGAAGTGGGATGCCTCTCTTAGCCTGTATCAGTAAAACTTCCTGTATCGACCTGGTTTAGACATACACAATCATTACGGTGCTGTTTAATACAATGTTTTCTATTTTAATGTGAATGAATGGAGGTTTTCTTGGTTTTTGTGGCAGGTGTTGATAACCGGGCCTGCAGACACACCGTATGCCAATGGCTGTTTCGAATTTGACGTCTACTTTCCTCAAGATTACCCAAACTCCCCTCCTCTGGTTAATCTGGAGACCACCGGTGGCCACAGCGTTCGCTTCAATCCAAACCTCTACAATGATGGCAAGGTTAGTGTCACTTCCTGTTTTCATTTTGGGGAAAATAATCAGGAAATGTTTGGACCAAGACAGTTTTTTTTTTTTTTCAGTGGCTGATGAAAATACTGCAAATTAGACAGTAGATTAGAAATAAAAAAATTAAATTAAATTTTTATTATTCAATAAAAACGAATATTTTATTGTATAATTTTATTATTATTATTATTTATATATATATATATATATATATATATATATATATATATATGTATGTATGTGTGTGTGTGTGTGTGTGTGTGTGTGTGTGTGCATACAATAAAAATATATATATTAAATGCAATACAATATTTGTAAAAATAACCCTTTTAATGTTATATATGTTCATATGACTTGTTTAGTTTAATTGTTCTGTGTTGTTTTGTTTCTTTATATCCTGATCTCTTCGTATTGTCTCTCATCCATTCTGTAACAACCAGGTGTGTTTAAGTATCCTGAACACCTGGCACGGGCGTCCTGAGGAGAAATGGAACCCTCAGACTTCTAGCTTTCTACAGGTGAGCCAAATCCAATCCCTTTCTAGTTTCTCTTTCTTGTATAATCCTCTATCATTCTCGCAGCTCATTAGGCAGGAAGGATTTTGCTTCTCATACCAATTGCACAAATGGGGATTCTTTCCGGTTTATCCGAAGCAGTGGAATGCTGGAAAAGACCTAGCCTCATTTTATCAATTTCAGAGAATATTTAGTCATATCATATCATATCATTGACTATTAACAAGTTCTCATCCTGGTTTCCCTACAGTAATTATCTTCGCACATCTCAACCCCTTTCCCTCCCTCTCTCCATCATACCTCTCTGAATAATAGGCAGGGGAGCTGTTCCCCCTGTAATATTGATCTGATCAGGCTCTGCTCCTCTCTCTCCTCAAACTCGTGCTCATGTACTGCTGCCAGCAGTTCATAGAAATGTCTCCATTGATTAGTGCTACAGTTAGTGTCCAGCCGATCAATAAATGGAAATCAGGCTCGGGGACAGTAGTGTTACGGTCAGTGAGAGCTAGTGTGCTCTTCACCTCATCCACTTGATCCGTGTGTCATTCCTCCTAGGCTTTCTAAAACGTGTGTGTATTTGTGTTTTAGGTGCTGGTGTCAGTCCAGTCTCTGATCCTGGTGTCTGAGCCATACTTCAACGAACCAGGTTACGAGCGTTCTCGAGGTACCCCAAGTGGAACGCAGAGCTCCAGAGAGTACGACGGAAACATCCGGCAGGCCACTGTCAAGTGGGCCATGCTAGAACAGATCCGCAACCCTACACCCTGCTTTAAAGAGGTTAGATGTCATCCGTCACAAACACACAGACTCTTATTGGCTCATGAAAGGTTTCAGGATTCAGAGGTTCATGAGTTCACATATATGCAGTGACCGTAAAAAGTATTTGGAGAAGAAGAAAAAAAAATCAGAAAACGATATTATGGTTTCCACAAAACCATTTCTTGAGCATCAAATCAACATATTTAAAATTATTTAGAAAGGAAAATTAAGCTCTTTTCCTGATGAAAATTCAGCTTTGCCTTCATAGAAATAAACTATATTCTAATAAAATATATATTAAAATAGAACACTCATTTTAAATTGAAATTGTCAAAATATTGCTGTTTTTACTGTGTTTTTGATCAAATAAATCTAGCCTCGATGAGCATAATAGACTAATCCTATGCTTTTTTTTTTCTATCGACCCCAAACTTTTAATAGCCAGAGTATATATGCATGCCCCTGTGGTGATTTTTGTCTCAAGTTGTCCTATTTTACATGCACTTTTTTTTTTTTTAAATCACTTTCAGATAGATAATGTTTATTTCCACCCCCTCATTTTTTCCCCTCTTTGTTTTTGATTTCCTTTTGTCCTTGATATGGCCCCAGCCAGCAGATAACAATCATCCATATACTCTGTGAAAAGAAAGAGAGGAGGAGGAGGATGGGCGGCCTGAATCGGAATATAAATGAGTGGAGACATTGAGTCATTGAACAAGGCATACGAATCATGAATGCCCTGCAATGGTCCAAATATGTGCACTCATCTAATTACCAGACTTACTTGCAATTCCACGATCATACCAAAAACATGCACTAAACTCTGTGTTTAACATGTGTGTGTATTTGTGAGTTTTCACCTCATATAATCTCTGAAGACTCTCAGACTGTCACTAATCAGGAGCTTTTCATTTAGAAGAAGTCAGATCAGACCACCTGGCGTCACACTGGCATCGCTCCATGTCATCTTAGGTCTAGTATGGGCATTTCGGCTGGTATTTGAGTTTGGTGTAAAGCCTAACGGCTGCCACGCCACCTCAGGCAGTTATGAGGCTGGTACATTACCTCTGTATCCCACAGTGGACAATAAACAGGCTGTTGCCATAGCAACCTGAGCATTGTTCACAGGGATAAGAGGCTGTTGTTTGGGCAGAACCGAGCCTGGCCAATCATCGACCAGCTCATACGGGACTCATACTCACTGATGAATTGACGCACACGGAATCCGGAATAATTATGCACACAGAATAATTATGCAGAATTCTAACATTATTTGCTGAGAATATATAATGAAACTAGTCCAAATTAACAGTAAGGAGTCAAGGACATATAAAATGTGTGGATTTGTGTGTAGACTCTCTCGTCTCCTCAGACATTAGCTTTCAGCTGCTGTAGGAGAGACCTGTGACGTCATCTACAGGAGGTGGAAGTTGGTTTTGTCAGGCGCAAGTGCAGCAGAATCTTAAACAGCCTCGCACATGAACACTTTCGCGGTCTGTGCCAAAACTATGTTAGAATGGCCCTAAAATTCAAGATAAGGGGCAAAAATGAAAGAAATAAGTGGAATATCACAAGAGTCCAACTGTGATACTGATCTTGTACAACAGTTCAATAAATAAGAAGTTAATATTGTGTTATTTTAGCCATAATATTGTCTGTTTTGCTCAGTTTTTCCAACAAATTTTTTTAAGACAAAACATAACTTCTTGTCTCCTAGCAACAAACAACAGCATTTTATGTCTTAATCTACATTTTGAACAAACTGGGTGAACCATTAGGCTCGTTGGATTCGAAGCGGTGCTGCACAGACATCAAAGAACAGCAAGAGCGATTCAAAAGCATGCAGAGGTGTGTGCTCTCTCATCACGCTTGCGGTACTTTATCACAAACTGATCGATCTGATGGTGATGATCCGCTTCAAGTCGAACAAGCTTAATAATTCAATGGAACATTTATAAAGAGAACCATTTACTTCACTCCTGAATGAATCAGCCATTTGACCGAATCAAATAAATGAAGTGACTCAATCATTAAGAAATTTCCTACCACCTTCTGCCAGTTTTTGTTTCTTATTTGGAGTATAATTTCATTTAATAAATAATTTCATATTTCTATATCAATATTTTCCCATTTAATACTGTAAAGCTTTTTTTGACACAATATGTATTATTTAAAGCGCTATATAAATAAAGGTGACTTGACTTGATATTAATAATAATAATAAAAATTGTTCAAGGTATAGTTCACCCACCCAAAAATGTAAATTTTGTATATGTATATTAAAAAAATGTATGTGTTGAATTGAAAGAGGTATAACGGTGCACAAACATGACGGTTCGTATGCACCTCTGTTTTGATGTCATATTTCCATACGGTTTCGGTTCGGGGGGGAAATAACAAAACCTGTTTTTATTATTATTATTATTATTAAACAGTGGTTTACTGGATAAATAGGTAATTATTTAAATAAATTCAATTATAATACATTTTCTTAGGGATAAAAATCTAAAAATTCTATTTGTTGAAATATTACATTTACACAGTGGCTGTCATAAATTGTTTTGTAAAAGATTTTTTTAAACATTAAATAATAAAAAAATCACTAACAGGTAAAGTAAAATATCCTTGAAATGCTCTTCTCTGTACTCGGTTCTCTGGCAAACTAACAAGCTGTGGGCACTGTTAACTTACTGTATTTTCCAGACTATAAGTCGCACTTTTTTTCATAGTTTGGCTGGTCCTGCGACTTAATAGTCAGGTGCGACTCATTTATCAAAATTAATTTGACATGAACCAAGAGAAATGAACCAAGAGAAAACATTACCGTCTTACCTGTAGCCTAAATAAGGAGCATAGAGCGCCCTCTGGCTGTAGATGGTAATGTTTTCTCTTGGTTCTTGGTTCTAAATAAATGCGACTTATAGTCCAGTGCGACTTATATATGTTTTTTTTCCTCATCATGACGTATTTTTGGACTAATGCGACTTATACTCAGGAGTGACTTATATTCCGAAAAATACGGTAAATGAAATTCTGCGTGACATTTTGTTTAAGAGCTGTTTTATTGACGTCTTTTCATGGTTAAAACACTGATTGAGCGATTACATGAGGCATGAGATGTTCATTCATGTTTATTTTGCATTAAAATTAGGAGTAAAGAGGAGGAGATGATCACACTCACTCTCGCTCTGTGCTGCCGTTTGAACTGAGGCGTTTATACAGTGTTCTGTCGGGCCCATTGATCTATATATGACTGGATTGCTCATCACGTTTTAAACTGCCAACAAGCAGTGAAGCCAACGGAAGTTTTCGATCCGCCACCATTGAGTCACATTCAAACTGCAGACCTAAAATCACCCGATTTGAAGCAAATTAGTCAAATGGGACTCGTTTTTATATTATGTTATCTGCAGTGTTTACAGTCTTAAACCGGGGCAGTATAAGCGATATATCAAAATCATTTAGGTGGGTGTGTCTGCTGCGCACTGACGACACAGGTAACGATACAACACAAAAAGTAGCTTTTTTCTTTATGTACAGGCTAATTATTCAGGAATTATTAAAAATGAACATATTAGTATCAGAAATGGAATTGAATCTATTACAATGACTAATACATTTATGTTGTTAACATTGCTTTATAATGAAATGGAAAGCTTAACTTACTATCTTGGAAATAAAGCTTTATGTGTTTAAATCCGTACTGTATATAGTCAGTTATATCTCTGAATAAATTCAGATTTCAGAATGAGCAATTTGTCATTTGTTATATATGTTGAGGTCTGTTCATCATGTTTGCCGAAAAGTAAAAAAAAATAACTGTTTACATGCCTAGGGTGTTTGCATTGTAATAATGTAGAGAGATACTTCAGATTTATAAATGCTGACTTGTTAGATTGTTTTCTCATTAAAATCATACAATTTCCTATTAATTCAATGGAACATTTATGCACATGAGAAATTACCAATGTGGCGGCGCGACGGCTTGACTTTAATGACGTCATGAGCAATCCAGTTCTATATTATAGATCAGTGGTCGTGCCAAAATGGCATTTATTGTTTGAATTTACTGAAACAAAAAATGGACATCATTTGAAAGATGAAAATTTGTTTCTTATCAAAAGTAACAATATGTATAACTGGAAGTTTCAAATGAAGTTCCACTCATGCACTGGTTAAATCAATGCTGTATTTGTTCAGTACATGTGTACCAAATTGAAAGTCCCTTACCGACAATTTATATTTTTATATTTTGGAGTGTAGAACATCCACACAGGTTCACACATGCGATTTAATAAACAGCAGGACAAGTAGCTGTGTCTCTCTTTCTCTCACACACACACACACACACACAAGCGCACATACACACACAGCCAGTCATGCAGCGTAATAAATGGTGGGCTATTGACGTCAGAAAAGAGAGGAAACACACACACACACACACACACACACACACACACTTGCTCCTGCACAACAACCTTACTTGGTAAATGTTTCTCATGTTCATTTTCTTTTAAATGGCATTTCTGTTCCTAACCCTTTTTCATTTCTCTCTCCCTCTCTCTGGCTTTCCAATATGATTACAGATGTTCCTTTGGGAACTGAATGAATGAATGAAGCAAATGTGGCGTAATGGGAGAGGCTGTAACAGTCCCATGTCTGGTGGCTGGTGACCTTTGTATGTTTGAGCAGAAGATAGATTTATGAAGGATGGATGAAGCGAGACAGCAAACGAGAGAGATATAAGGCCGGTGAGGTTGAGCTCGGAGCCAGCGAGTGATGTGTACTGTAGTGGCCGCCGGGGTTTCCATGGCAACACTGGCAAGACCATCGATCACATGCACTCATTCCTGAATCCCTCTCGTCTGCACTCGGTCTTTTCCCCGCAGAAGTTTGAGCCGTGCAGCGTCTCGCTTTTACAAGCAGGCTAAAGTGCACATCTTATTCCTGAGAGAGATTTTGTGTGTTAGTGAACACACGACAGGTGGATTTTCCAGAAGCTGTTTGTAAGCGTGATTTCCCACTAGAGCTTCAAGAGGGTTCTGCATTTATTTAGTGCTTAATCTGTTTTTTTCTGCAAATGGTAGCTTGTTAAAATATATAACTATAACTCTATATAACTTTATATATATATATATATATATATATATATACATATGGTAACACAATTTTTTTTTTTTTTTTTTTTAATTCAAAATCAATGTCCTAATGTTTTAAGAATAAACACACCAAACATTAAATATTGTATAAAATATTACATATTCTCAAAACATTATGAAATGATTCCCGTAACATTACGACTTTGTTCAGTGAACATTGCAAATTTATTATTGTAGCATTAGAACTTCTCAAAACATGACCTATTTGTTCTCTTATAAAGAAAAAATTCGTTAAAACATTACTTTATAAAATATATAAATATCCTTTTGTGCAAATAAAATAAAATATCCTTTTGTGCAAACCATGAATTCTCAGATTCACGGACAACATGGATTCTTGCGATATTGCGACTTTATCCTCAAAAGTTTTGAATCTCAGTCCTATAACTTTATTCTTGCAATTTGGGCTTGCAAATTCGACAAATTCTTGCTTAAATGTTATAATATTATGACTTTTTTTCTTGACATGGCACTAAAGTGGCATCGTAAATTTAGTATTCTGTAAAATACTTTAGAATGTACTAATAACCACTATCATAACAGATACAATGAAAAGCCATGTAATGACTTAAAGTAGTTCAGAAGTAAAGCTTTCCCAAGTCTGTGGCCTATGGCAATATAATCAAACTTAGCCTACCAATTAAAAATCATGCCATGTTGTTTTTACTGTATTAAGCACACAGGAGAATCTGGAGAAACTATTCTGGGTGGTATGACAGCTGTTATCAACTCCTCACATCTGTTGTTTAGTACACTGTATGACGTGTTTGGAAAACACATTGAGATTTGAGAATATCTCAGAAACTGATCCGAATCCAGAATGAACACGTGATTCAGCTCTCGCCTTCGGACAGAGTCGGAGTACTACTACGAATTGTGTGTTTGTGTGAGCTTCAAGTTCTTCTCTTTCCTGCCTTTGGTCTTTGTCACCGAAAAGGTCACTTAGTTTATTCATATTAACAGGCACAGACAGGCAATGACTGCTGGTTATCTGGTCTTTTTGAATCAAATAGGTCACTGGAGTCTCAATCCGAAGATCAGCAGATTGTTTTCTAGTGCTACTAAAATAGGATATGAGGTTTGCGGTTGATTTATGGGCTCTGCAGTAAAACTGATACACAATTGCTTTTCCAAGAACACTGAGAGCGACTGTATAGTGCACTAACTGTGTGTGTGTGTGTGTGTTTGTGCAGGTGATCCATCGGCACTTCTATCTGAAGCGAGCGGAGATCATGGCCCAGTGCGAGGGCTGGATCTGTGATATTCAGCAGTACAGCAGCGATAAGAGAGTCGGGCGAACCATGTCTCATCACGCAGCTGCTCTAAAGGTACAACACCGTGTGTTCACGGTCATACAACTGGAAACTGTGCCATTTGTTGTGTTTTTCTGAAAGCGATTCCTTGTGTGTTTTTGCAGAGGCACACGGCTCAGCTCAGAGAAGAGTTGTTGAAGCTTCCCTGTCCTGAAGGCCTGGAGCCAGACGGGGAGGAGTTTTCCGAGAAAAGCACCTCGCTCATGGTGAAAGAGCTGCCCAGTCAGGATACGGAGAAGCAGGCGGACAGCCCAGACGCCCACTGTAGCGACGGCCAGCTATGATCCCCTCTCCCCCGAAGCCCCGCCCAACGCCTTTGACTATCCATTGATATTGAAAAAGGACTGGATGGCTTTGGTGATTAAGCCATCTTTTTGTCAATATTTGTATGTAAGAATCTAATTATGTAATGGCATAAAAAGAGAGGACAGTCAAAACCCGCCGACACACAAGACGAACCGCTGAAGAAAACAAAGGAGACAAGGAAAATCTTTTTGTTTACTTGTAAAAGAGTATAAAGTTTTTTTTTTGTGCTTTTTTCTTTTTTTTTTTCCGAATTGTTAAATAACCACTGATTGATATGTTATTAAACTTGTGTAAAACAAAAATGAAAGATGAAATCACCGTATATATAAGGGAACTGCCTTTAGTGGAGAATGTTTACCAAATGTTCAATTCTCTTTTTTGTTCAATTTGTTTCTTTTATTTTGGACTCTTAGTGCAAGGACAGTTTGTAAGTGAGAATATACTGGTCATTCTTTAAGCGAACTATTTAAAAGAAGAACGTAACGAACACGCGCCCCATACACACGCTTGAGTTCCCCGATCCTCTGGTGACCCTCTGACAGTGCTTTTGGTTTCTACAGATTTGTGTACACTTCAATAATAAAAGCCTGAAACGGACGTCCAGAAGAGCTCTGAAGACTGGATGCTCTTGTTCAGGCTGATCAATAGCACGTTTTATTTTTGCCCTCTCTCTGCTTTTAAGTGTAAGTTTAATAAATGCAACCTGTTTTACTTTGCTTGGAAATACTAATTAATGTGAGTTTGTAGATGGAAGATTGTGGAGAGTGTGTGTGCGTAAGTAGGGTTTATCTCCTAATTTCGTCTTATTGACAATGAGTTATAATCAGTTTTCAAGTCAGTTACAGGAGTAAGAAATCCTAAAATGTGCCAAGTAATGAGATGAATGAAACATTGCATGCATATAATGCACGTGGCACATTCCATCAATGTGGAAATCTTGACCATCTCAAATGAATCCAACAGTTTGAATCATAGTATCATTTAACTTTTTAACTTTGTTTAATTGATATTTAATATATTTTAGTAAAATCACTGTTTGCTTTTTTTTAAATACCAAAGAAATGCAATATTTAGTTTCCCCAAAGATTTGCTTGAATGTAAAATAAACATTACAATAAAAAAGGGGGGTCAGAAAGATTTTTATTAATACTTTCATTTAGGAAGTATGCATTAAATAAATCAAAAGTGACAGTAAATGCATTTCTAATTCAGTAATGTTCATGTTTTTCTATTTATCAAATAGTCCTGAAATAAACATGTCACGGTTTCCGACACAATTATAAATTACAAAATTGTCAACATATAAAAATAATAAGATATATTTTTTAAAGCACCAAATCATCATATTAGAATTATTTATAAAGGATCACTTGACACGTAAGGTTGGAGTAATGATGCTGAAAAACCAACTTTGCATCCCTGCGGGAAAAAAAAAAAAATTAACTAGAAAAGTTCTTGTAAATTGTAGTAGTATTACAGTTTTTACTGTATTTTGGTAAAAAAAAAAAAAAGTTTACCAAAATAAATACAGCATTGGTGAACATAAAAGATACATTTAAAAAAAAAAAAATACATCAAAACCGTAAAATCAGTTGAACCCTTTTAGCTACATTTACTCTCAAATTTCATTTTACAGTTGATTTTTTAATTTGATCAATTGTTTAGATTTCTGATACTTTTACCCACTTTATATGCCATTATATGTCTGTTTTTGTTCAGGGTTTAAATGTAGGATATTTATTGAATTACGGGGAAAAGATTAGAAATTTCAGGCCCTATTTTAAGAAAAGTCATGTGTCAATAAAGTGAAGAGATTTCAGAACTAGGCTACTGCAAATTAGTTCCATTGGTATTTAGTTCTGTTTCAGAATGAAAGAAAACGAAATCACTTTTCAGACTGACATCACACTTTGGTCTTGAGAGATAATCTAAAAAATCTTCAATTTTTCATAAAATCTATGTGGTTCAATCTTTAGTAAGAAAAACATGCTGGTGCTGTTGGTCTACATCTCAGCAATTCAGAAGAGATATTGATCAAGCTCTGAGCGCTTCTCTCCCTCGGAGTGGCAGATATGTAGGAATCCCACTGAGAAACACTAAGGAACGAAGGTGTGCATCCATTATTGATCGAGTGTATTTAAACCCAGAGCGTGACTGTGATCCGGTCGTGCCTTGACACGAGCGTGTATTCGCACACGTCGTGTTCACGTTCAGAGATGTTAGATGGATCCTCCCCAGTTGGCTGTAATTGCAAGGTCATGATGTTTTCTTGGGAGCCGTACGTGAGCAGAGGGGCTGTATCTGTCCGCTCTCTTCTGATTTATCACGAGAAAGTGGGACGCACAGCCGCGCTTCAGCGTTTTCCTGCAGCCTGCATTGAAGATTTGATCGTCAAATTGTAGATAAAACAGAGCTGTTGTTCTCAGGGCTGGTATCCATCTTTTAAACTAGCACAGTGACCTGTTTCTGTGTTTAGTGTGCGAGTTCACTGGTAATATAACGGCTCTGTGACATTTTCTCTAATTGGTCTTGTCCTTTAGCGTGCGTGTGTGTGCGTATTCCTTTGTATTGTTGTGGGCTGATGGTATGTGTGTTTATTTGTGTCATTGCCATGCACTGTATGTGAGAGGAGCTTTACAGCATTTATTTGTTTGTTAGCTGAATTTAAAGATTCAAATGAACATTAATATATTGACAAGAGAATAATGAACTTGACTATGTACAAGATACAGTAAGAGGTCATAAACAGTGTCAGGAAAACAGGCAGGCCTAAAAACTGAGATATCATTCAGAATTTATTATTATTATTTTATTTTATTTGTTTAAATGTGACTGTTATACTAGTGTTGGGTACATGGATTTGTTAACATTTTGATGTAACCAAAACCAGAAAGACCAGACTGAAAGGATTGTTCAATATTTTCAGCTGTGTAGAGTAAGTAAAAAAAATTGTTTAAACTAGCACAGTAATAAAAATTATTGAGTAAAAAATAAAAAATAAAAAAAGACCAGTGAGCAGACATTTTAAAGCCTGAGGGTTCTACAAATTTAAAGCTTTTTATTTTTTACGTCATTTTTATGCTTAAAAAAGGATCTCTTCTTGGGTCATTTATTGTATTTCTTTTGTAATATTGTGATGTGGTTTTGTAGAAAAAGCAAAAGTCACACTTATAGTGATGATGTAAGTGGTTGGCAATTGTGCTGCAAGGTTTCTAGGTCGTTCTGAGTGTTTGTTAAGATTTTGCTGTGTGTTGCTATGGGTTTTCTTATGCGGTCTAGGTTGTTGCTAGGATGCTTCTATGGAATATCTAGTATGATTACCTGGCTGGTTGACAGGCCTTTTCCAGGGCATTTCTAAGGCTGATGATTCAAAGGGCAACTTTTTGAGCAATGTTGCCGTCGACGGGCAACCAGGAGAGACAATAGATCTAAAGTATACAGACAGACATTTGTTACCCATTCTCAATGGGAAAGTGTCCAAGCAACATAGCTCCAAAAAATGTGCCTGGTGTATCATCAGCCTAAGGTGTTACTATGGGTTTTCTCTGGGGGTTGCTAGGGTGTTTCCGTGGGATATCTATGGTCTGGTTTATTGCTAGGGCACTGATATGGAATTTCTTGGATGTTCTAAGTGGTTCCTATAGGCATTGCTATGGGATATCTGGAGCGTTGTCATTTATTTTCTAGAGTGTTCTGGATGCTTTCTAAAGTATTGCTATGGTGTTTTTGGGGTGTTCTGTGGCTGCTTAGGCTAGTCTAAGCAGCCACTAAGTTTGTCATCCAATTTTTTCTTAAAGACAGCTCACAACTTTTTGAATTCAGTTATGTAAAATGGTATATTGGTCTAATTTGAATCTGAAAAGACTGGTAACCCCTTGGTTATCTGCTAGTTAGTTAAAGTAGCTCTTAAGACACAGTCTTAACATTGTCCAGCTGGCCCCTGATTGGATGCTGTGGGGGTTTCGTTTGGTTGCCAGAGTGTTGCTTGACAGCATACTTACAGTACTTGCCCAAGCCAAAGGAGTCCCATGTTTCTTACTCTTGGATATGGCTTGGGCACCTCCTTCAGTATGTTCAATGTGTTATTGTCCATCAGGCAAAAAAGCCAGATTGCTTATTAAAGTATCAGCACAAGCTGCATTGGTTTGAGGTATTATTCATGTTTCTAACACAAACAGGAACTTGCATGACAAAGTTTAACTCCTAGTATTAGGGGTTGTTCATTTCCCTAACCATATATGTGCAACTGTAATAGTGATGCTTGCCTCAGCAAACGCCATTTTTCAAAAAAAAAAAAAGAGAAAGAGTTAAATAAAAGCCTCATATCTGATGGAATAGCTGAGAGAGGATTTTTGTATAATCTTTTATAAGGGATCAACAACGGATGTTTTGTTTCAGTATTTTTCTACCGAGAGATCTTCTCTCTGCCTTTATCTTTCTGTCTGTTGGAAGCTACTTCCCTCCTCTCCTCCCTAGGGTGCTGTGTTTGTGTTGGAGCACGGCTCTTTGTGCCCTGCAGGTGTTGCCTCTGTTGTGTCAGACCGTTGACACGCTTCCCTTTGTTCCCCAAACAAGCCGCAACAGTCGAAGTCGCGGATTCAAAACCTTGAAAAATGGCTTCAATCATTTGAGAGCCGGTGTGTGGTTGACAGTTCGGTAAATTAGACTCCAGTGGCCACCAAGATAAATCACTGTGAGGGACTAAAGACGTCCTTTTGCGTACTTTTTCATGACTCCAGCAGCTACTCGGAGGTCTGAGCCCATCGATCGCTGGTGTAGAAATCCACACAGTGCTTAAGATTTAAATAATGCAAATTGGGAGGGAATAAGGGAGATGTAGGCAGAAAGAAAGAGCTATGTCCTCAGTTCTCCAAAAATAATAGACTGAGAGAGTTACCCATGCGTACTGTGCTTTCATAAGGCTGTTGAATCATTTCAGTGCTGTTTTCTCTTGTGTTTAATATGAGGCTTAGTCACTGACAGTCTCCAGGAGCTGGAAACTCTACACAACTCTCCGGAAGTTATTATGAAGGAGCTCCTCACCGCTGGCCTTTATTTAGAGTGATATGAGACACTGCTGATGTTTTACCTAGTTTCCTCAGTGGACATGGTGTGATTCAATTCATTTCATGTTGCATTTAACTGTAGACCAAGTAAATTAACTTTTACTGGCTTAGCAATAAGCACACTATACGATGAGACATTTTTTTGTGTTTTTAAAAGTTACTTATAACCATTCGTAATAAAACAGGTAGAAAAAAATAGGCTTTCCATAAACATGTAATTTAAAGTGTTAGCACATAGACACAAACCATCATACACAATATCACAATAAAAGTAAATAACATAAAACGTGCCATATAAACTTCATGCGTGATTTATAACAGAAAAAAGGAAGACAGATTGCAAAATATAAATAAAATATTATTGTGATGAATCACAGGGGTTTCTGAAAATTATATAGCCTCTTACCATTATTTTACTATTTCATGTTTTGTTGAATATAATTAGAAATTCCACAGTAAATTGTTAATGTGTGCCCATAACTTACATCTGATTGTGTCCTTATCTGTCAGAGTACTTCGGAATAAAAAATACATATGAAGATTTTGTTGCAGCAATACTGATAGACTTTTTATTTAAAGATAGAGCCAGTGTTGTAGTAATGCCAGTAATGCAGTGTTTAATAATAATAAAAAGCAATCAAATGCATTCTATATATATATATATATATATATATATATATACAGTCCAGACCAAAAGTTTGGAAACATTACTATTTTTTTATGTTTTTGAAAGAAGTTTCTTCTGCTCATTTCTTCTGCTAATTTTGTGATATATTATTACAATTTAAAATAATTGTTTTTAAATGTATTATACTTTAAATTATCATTTATTTCTGTGATGCAAAGCTGAATTTTTAGGATCATTATCACATGATCCTTTAGAAATTATTCTAATATGATGATTCATTATCGAAGTTGGAAACAGTTCTGCTGCTTAATATTTTTTCAGAACATGTGATACTTTTTTAGGATACTTTGGTGAATAAAAGTAATAAAAAAAGGAAAAAAAGAAGCTATGTTTTTAAAATATAAATACTTTGTAATAACAATATACACTACTGGCCAGTAATTTGGGGTCAGTAATTTTTTTTTCTTTCTTTCATTTTAAATAAAATCAAAAAATTTATTCAGCAAGGATGTGTTAAATTGATAAAAAGTGATAGTAAAGAAATGCAGTTCTTTTTAACCTTTTATTCATCATATATATTAGACAGCAGAACTGTTTCCAACACTCATAATAAATCAGAATATTAGAATGATTTCTAAATGATCATGTGATAGACTGGATGTTACATGTGACACTGAAGGCTGGAGTAATGATACTGAAAATTCAGCTTTGCATCACAGGAATACATTATTTTTTTAAAGTATATTCAAATAGAAAACTATTATTTTAAGTTGTAATAATATTTCACAATATTACTATTTTTTTTCTGTATTTTTAATAAAATAAATGCAGGCTTGATGAGCAGAAGAAATTTCTTTCAAATACATTAAAAGTAGTAATGTTTCCAAACTTTTGTCATGTTCTGTATATATATATATATATATATATATATATATATATATATATATATACACACATATACATACATACACACACACATATATATTGCTATGATTATTTGATTAAATTCATTGGAGAACAATCATTCTTTCATCAAACACATTTTTAGGAAAGTACAGTATAATTAGCTGACACATTATAATAAAATGAAGCAGCTCACACATAAAGAAACCCATGGTTTACATTGCATTCTGGTTCTATAGCCAGACATTTCTCTAGGCTAATGAGTGTTACAACACAGCCATATCTTGCCTGTAATTACCTTTCCTCTCTGCTCAAGAGAGAGGAAGAACGATTGAAAACAGCTATAGAATGTAATTAAGTGGAATTGACAAATTGAAGTGCTCAGTGTTAGAATCAGCACAAAAACAGCTTACACCAAAACAACAAACATACAGCAAATTTCCTTCACTAAATGAACGTGATCACAAATGCATTTGACCTTTAATGTCACGTTTGATGTAATGGGTCACATATACATCGCGGTCATTACACGTCTAATATGACATATTATTCTGCATTTGGCTGTGTGAATGTATTTTTGAGCTGTCCTCAGGGGTCTCTCCTTACATCTGACACGCATACTCACACAAATACGCGTTACACACTGCCAAACCTTCCGGACTCCAGCGGTCCTCTTCCACTCTGTGTAATCAAGACAAATCATCTGGCTGATTTTTGTAAAGAGAATGACCTTCTACTACCGCCAGAAGCATCAGAGGCATGAGAGAGACAGAACAGGAGGGTCCCAGGAGTCAACGGCCCCCTCAGGTTCCCTTATGCTAACACTCAGTCATTAGCTACAGATATATTGTTCATCTGCACAGGAAGCTTTCTATTCACAGATCTGTGCCTACTTAAAATAATCCAAATTTTATTGGAAAAAAAGGACAGACATAATATCTCAAAGTAAGAATGATGTGAGGAAAAGGGCTCAGTGAATAAAGGTTTCTTAAAAAAAGAAAAAGAAAGGAGTCATCTCAGAAATGCTGAAACTAGGCATATAGTTCTTCTTTTTCATATGCAAATTTTAGAGTTTTATGGTTGGCACAAATGAGCTAAAAAGTTATTTTTGCTCTGTTAAAAATACAAAAGAGGGCAGCGACTAATTAAAAAAATTAGGGAATCTGAAGTTGTACTAATTGTATTATTATTATACTATCAGGCTATATAATAGTATATAAAATAAGTAATGAAAGGTCAGAGGTGCAGTAATTTGAAAATATTAGATAGATAGATAGATAGATAGATAGATAGATAGATAGATAGATAGATAGCAAAAGGTTCGTTACTTATATCCTATTCTTTATTCTTTTACAATATAATGGTTAATTATACTTGGAATTTGCATGAAAACCATGTGTTGTTTCATATAATAGAGTAATCCAATACTGATTTTTATGTTGCGTCCATTTGAACGTCTGATCAAATCTCGACGTTCCCTTAGCGGCGCTGCCTTATTAAGTATCCCATAATGCACCACGTCGCTGTCATGGCTGCTCACTGATGACACTTGCAGCACATGGGCAGAAATCAAACACATCACAGAGAGCACACGAACCCTTCACACCTCACATTTACAGTCGGAGCAGGTCTTGAGCGACGTGACGCGTGTTTCATTTCTAAGCTGAGGGTCGACGAGGAAGATGAGGATGAAGATGCTGCAGCTCGAGGCGGCGGTTCTGGGCGGACTGAGTCCGGACTGGAAACAGAGCGGCTTCAGCCCCGCAGGTAAGAGACAGCAGCACATCTGCGCTGATGTAGTTTTGTAAAGATGATGATGATGATGATGTTGATGGTTTTGTCAAGCCGTCTTTGGATCTGCTCGGGTATGGTTGTGGATGTGTTGCATGCTGGTTGGTGTGCTGGACGCAGCAGTTACACACTCTCACGTGGTTTAACTGTGCCGCATGTGTGTTGAAATCGCCGCACCGACGCGCACGGGACTGTCCAGACAGGCGTGAGTTTCCGCTAACTGTGAACTGAGCGGCATTTGACAGCGTTCTAACAGCATGTATAACAACAGTATATGTGTATTAACTGCGCGGAGGGACAGTGTGGGCAGCTTTAGCGCGTCGAGGACAGACGCGTGTGTATCCTGCTGATGTTGAGGTGAGAGAAGATGCGCTGTTATTTAACTCTCAATTTTAGAACAAAGCCGGGCTGCACCTGCCTGCCTTACCTTGTTACACACTCCTGTGCGTGTTATTTTTAGTGGGCGTTCACACAGGATGCATAATGACAGCTAGAAGGAACGCAACACAGTTAAGATGTTATTATTTATGATGTTATAATATTGGAACTGATTTACTGATTGTCGTGATTGAAGGTTTCATAATTAAATTGTTGTTGTTGTTGTTGCTTTTTATCGTTCTTGAACCTGCTGATGCGGACGGTCACGGAACACCGTGTTAAATACGGTCAGACAGTGTTTTTTGCTCAGCACCGCAACATAGGTAACTTACAGGTTCTACGGCGCGAAACATACCAAGCTTATCGATTCTCTAACGCATGACTGTAATGACTGACTTTTTTATTGATTCAAAATCATGTTGGTGTAGTTCAATTACGAATGGATGTCTCTTAGTTGGTTCTGAGTACAATAAAAAAAAAAAGACATACAGCGTGATAAATGTAGCCCGATTCCGAAACAAAAAAGAGTCTTGAGAGCCGATTCTTTTAGTGAATCCATATAGATTGTGAACAAGTGATTCTTTTATCCGGTTCTTCTTAGTGAATCACAAAACAGCGGAGCATAGTCCGATCCGATTCCTGTACAAAAGATTATTAAGAGCCGATTCTTTTAGTAATGAAGCAAATACAGTGCAGTTCAGATACCGAACAAATTATCTTATCCGGTTCTTTTTAGTGAATCGAATACAGCGCTGCGAATGTAGTGTGATTCCTAGAAAGCCAGATCGTTAAGTGAATCAAGCATATACATTCAAGTTCAGTTCCCGAACAAAGGATGTTTATACGCTTTTTTTTAGGGAATCAAAATTCAGCACGGCCAAGATAGTCCGATTCTCGAACAAATAAGTTACTCATATAAAAAATATTTTTTTTAACTGACCGGTCTGAACCAATGACTCAAATGAACAACTAACGCCATAGAGCTTGGAATTTATTTGACTGACTTATTAGATCAATCAACCTCACTTGAACCACACGTTATTCATTCATCATGTCTGACTCGAAACTCGGAACTTGTTGTTGGCTTGTAAAAAGTATTTAAAATAGGCTGCTACTTTGGAGTACCCACGTCTTAAATCTACAACATCGATAGTGCATCCCTTCAAGCAAAGTCACACGAGAATGAACGCAGAGGGAATTCGTCCTTGTGTGAACCCCCCATCCCCCCCCCCCATTAGGCTAAATTATAGGATTTCATTATTGCTTTATTGCTTGCCTCTTATTTCATACGTTATCTATCTCCCCCATCTTTCTGTCAGTTTAATGTGCTGTTAGTGGCGTGATAAATAGCTGTGCATTTTGAGTATTGTAACTGTTCATTTGTATACATCCGACAATGCATATTTCATATCTCCCACTTATGTCCCTCTCTCTCATGCACATCAACCTCTGGAGTGATTAATGTGTAATTCACAGGATAATTTCTGTGATGTGTCGATCTGATCTTCAGTAAAGCTATTTCAGTCCGTCCTCATTCAGTCACATTTATTCACGCCAGTTTCTCCTCAGAAGAGATCAACGACTGAAGAAGTGACTGGAAGCGAAGTGTTCTTCTAGAAATAGTGCAGCTTTCTTCACTCTTATCAGAGGCGGCACCATTTTATATCTGCAAAGTGATGCACGCAATCCAAGATCTAAATTGAATTTGAGGCTGGTCATAAATATGTAATCAAATTAGATTCCCTTTATTTCAGTGTAGCTGGTCGTATATAATGTACTCATTGGTTTATTGTAGTGGTAGATAAAACTAAAATAACTTTGTTTTTTTTTTACCTTTTATAGCTCACACTTTTTCTGGTGAATGCTTCTGCAAATATGCTATGAAGTAACTGCAAGTTTGGTATAAATAAACTGTTTCTCTGAGGGAGAGTCATTTTGTTATGCTTTTTCAGCCTGGTGCTTTGTGTACAATGAACTATTTAATTTCACGGTTCGCACATTTCATGGAGGCGTACTGCTGCTCTTCTCCTTTTTGTTTATGGCTTTCCTTTTTTCCTCTTGTATGCAAGTGAGGGAGTAAATGGCTGAAACTGAATTTGACTTGGATCCTGAGGAGATGATGGTTGGAACTGAATTTCTGTTTCTTTTTGTGTGGTCGACGATGGCCGTTCGTTAACTCATTTGTGAGTAAATGGACATCTTGTTCGTATCAAAAGATGTAACAATAATTATATGCAATGGCATGTTTTATGCAGGGATTTATGGAAAGTGCACTCTAAGAAAAGTTAATAAAAATAATGCATTAATGTGAATTAATTTCTGTATTGATTTCACAGGTGTTTTACTTGTATATTGAATGATGCATTGCAAGTTTTGCACATTTTTGAATAATGTGTCGAAAACAAAAACACTTAAGACTGCAGAGTGTCATCAAAAGTGACACCGTAATCAATTGCAACATTAAAAATTAAGATAATTTATGACACATTTGTGTGAAGTCAACCTTAAGAAAAGTCCAATCTGCTCTCAAAACTGTATTTTTGTGATCTATGGTGTGTGACTTAATCTGAGGCTATTCCCTATGGAAGCATATGGGTAGCATTATTCAATTTGGGATGTAATATGCAAAACGACAATGCAATATGTAAAATGGCAATGCATTTCTGTATTTACATTTACATTTTCCAATACATTTGTGCAACGTTTGGTGCAAAATGAAAATGAAAATTAAATTACATAATTTTCATTTGCCATTTACTACACCAGTTTTAATATGTAAAATGAATATTAATTTTATCGCTTTATAAGTTGCAAAATTAAAATGAAAATGTATTACAGAAATGATTAGATATGTTTAACATGTTAAAGCAAAAACTGTGGCAAAATGATCATTTAAATGCTATTTTTCTTAATTGCATTAACACTAACAGTCAAGACACTTACGATTGCATTTTCATTCGGTGTCCCGCAATGAATGTAGCAAAACTCAATGTGCACATTGAAAATGCATTCCGAGCCGATCACGTGTCCCCGCCCTCGCGCCACGTCAATCATTGTGTGAACAAGGCGGGGCTTACAGAAGGTCAGAGACCCAAGTCTCAAGAAGAGGATTCAATCAAGTGGGACAACATAGACAAGACAGTTGGTCCGTGTATGTTTTGATCATTTCGGTTTATGGCTTCAATATTTCATTCGGACTTGTGGGCGGAGCTGAAACGCTGCTTTCATCTGATTGGTCGAATCGGAGCGGTTTTCATCTGACAGCCTTCAGCTGAAATGTCTGAAACTACACTCACTGTTAATTAGCATAATATTTGAATCAGATGTAGCTGGGCACATAATTCGTGCTGCTGAGACCTGCAAATTATTTCTAGGTTGTAGTATTGTATGAATATTGTCCCACTGATAAAAACAGTGCAAATAGTTCTGTCCCTTTGGATAACAGTAAAGTGGAAATAAATATAGTTAAATTTATGAAATAAAATTAAATAGGATTTTTTGGGAAGGTAAGTCTGGCCAGTTATACAAGCAACACGAGTCGGACGAGTCTAAAGATATGAGCTGAATTGGGTGAAACATTAAAGTTCTAGTCTGTGTCAATTACTCTCATAATAAATAATAATAATAATGTTAGCTGTATTTTTCGGTATAAGTTGCATCAGTCCAAAAATACGTCATGACGAGGAAAAAAACATATATAAGTCGCACTGGACTATATGTCACATTTATTCAAGACCAAGAGAAAACATTACCGTCTACAGCCGCGAGAGGGCGCTCTGGGGTAGGCTACAGGAGCACTGAGCAGCATAGAGCTAATTTTACTATTTTTATTTAGAAATGTAACTATATTCATTTTTACAATTATTTATTAATGTCACACACACACACATACACACACACACACACACACACACACACACACACCTAGTGCCTTATGACTTAAAAGATGAGAGTGGTAAATGTTACAGACATGGAACTGTTCAGTCTATTATTGATTTTAATTTCCACTTCACTGTTATCCAAAGGGACAGAACTATTTGCACTGTATTTAACAGTGGGATAATATTCATACAATACTACAACCTAGAAATAATTTGCAGGTCTCAGCAGTACGAATTATGTGCCCAGCTACATCTGATTCAAATATTATGCTAATTAACAGTGAGCGTAGTTTCAGACATTTCAGTGCTTCACTCGCACTGACTCTTATTTTGCCTGAAAGAATGACAAGACCGAGCTGAAGGCTGTCAGATGAAAACCGATCCGATTCGACCAATCAGATGAACGCAGCATTTCAGCTCCGCCCACAAGTCCGAATGAAATATTGAAGCCATAAACCGAAATGATCAAAACATACACGGACCAACTGTCTTGTCTATGTTGTCCCACTTGATTGAATCCTCTTCTTGAGACTTGGGTCTCTGACCTTCTGTAAGCCCCGCCTTGTTCACACAATGATTGACGTGGCGCGAGGGCGGGGACACGTGATCGGCTCGGAATGCATTTTCAATGTGCACATTGAGTTTTGCTACATTCATTGCGGGACACCGAATGAAAATGCAATCGTTAAGTGTCTTGACTGTGAGTGTTAATGCAATTAAGAAAAATAGCATTTAAATGATCATTTTGCCACAGTTTTTGCTTTAACATGTTAAACATATCTAATCATTTCTGTAATACATTTTCATTTTAATTTTGCAACTTATAAAGCGTTAAAATTAATATTCATTTTACATTTTAAAACTGGTGTAGTAAATGGCAAATGAAAATTATGTAATTTCATTTTCATTTTGCACCAAACGTTGCATAAATGTATTGGAAAATGTAAATATAAATACCGAAATGCATTGCTATTTTACATATTGCATTGTCATTTTGCATATTACATCCCAAATTGAATAATGCTACCCATATGCTTCCATAATTCCCTGCAGTCTAGGAGCCAGTATCATATTTTATACTACGGGGGCCATTAAATACTTGAATCTGATTGGCTGTTGAACGTTCTGAGGTGTGCAATTATTTTCTGGGAAATGCATGTTGTCAGTTATTCCTTACTTAAACCTCTTTGCACACAAACTGTACACCTAATGGTCCTAGTTGAGTTCTTAATAAAGAACTTGAGAACAGCGTGTTCTGCTCCCGTTTCAGTTTTAAAATGTGACAGTGAGCTGAGAGTCGTGTTCCTCTGTGTTTGAGGCACTGGGTACTTGAGAAATTTGTGCTAAAAAGCGTCTTTCTGGAACAAACCATAAATGCTTGGGTTTGTTTGAATGTCTGTCTTTAGCTACTCTCTCCTTGTGTGTGTGTGTTCAGATGGAGGGGTGTTGCTGCAGTTGGTGTGTGAGGGTGATTTCGAGGCCGTGCTCTTCAGCGCTGCGGTGCAGGGGCTGCTTGGAGGTGCTCCTGAAGAAGATGACAGTATTGAGGCCTATCTGGAGAGACAGGTGCTGTCTTACCTGAGCAATGCCAATGAAGACCAGAGGAGCGACAGGTAAGGATTTAGAACATATGGGCCATGTCTCATAGACTGGGCTTAGCCTAAACCAGGATTAGACCAGAGTTCAATTAGGACATTTAAGTAAGTTTTATAAACATGCCCTAGAAAAAAGCATTACTGCCGTGCATCTTAAGACAAAATAAAGCAATATTTCTTTCAGTTGAAACAGCTCAGATTTACATTTTAGTCTAAGACTAGGCTTAAGCTAGGATGATGGCTGTTTCTGTTTTTAACTGTGCTTGTATAAAGAACACAGAACATTTAACTCAATGATCTTCACCATAATGAGAAATATGCATTGTACTCTTAAATTCTGAAGGCATATACATGTTCTGTGTTTTAAATGTGAAATTTCTGTGAGTTAATTAAATTCATTAGAATCTAAATGCAAATGAGGACTAATTTAATTAGTGAGACTCAAATACTATTCATTTAAATTACACTACTGCCTAAAGATGTCCTCAATTAAATTAGCTCATTGTGACTGTTAAATTAGAAGAGGTTTGGTCTTTTATTGAAGTAGATTTTCAGTTAAATAGCTATTTAAATGAGTTCTGTTTTATGGAGTGAAATGTCTTTATTTATTGTGATTAATGGTTTTTATTTGTACTGTCTAATATAATTGGCTATGAATTATTTAACGGGAGTTAAGCTCATATCCCACCCTTGAGATTTTTTAAGTCTGTTTACAGTGTTTTTGTGAAAGAATTAATGGTGGAGATATACTATATATATATATATATATATATATAGGACCTCACTGATTTTGCCAAAAAAAAAAAATGTGACAATTAAAATATATATATATATATATATATATATATATATATATATATATATATATATGTATATATGTATATATATATATATATATATATATATATATATATATATATAAAATATATCATCTTCTGTATTCTTCAGTAGAAAGACATGCAGTAAATGATGACAGAATGTTTATTCACGCAGAGTGAGAAACACAAAGCTAGAATGCTTCCATTATAATCAAGGAAGCTGACTGCACTGCAAGTGCGTTGTGTAGCGCCACGTAAGGACTTTTAGTGGGTTCATGGTGGCTTCAGCTGAGTGGAGCTTTTTATTGTTGAGAATGAATAAAACCATAAAGAAAAGTTCAAACACTGTCCCCCTCCTTTCAGACATAAATTATTAATTTTCGATAAGCCCACTTTAACATTCTTTCTCTCCAGAGAAAGACTGAGTTGAGGAAAGGGGGGTGCGCTGTGCTGCGCTCATCAGCCGTGTCTTTCTTCAGAACTCTCTTCGGCTTGATAACGCTCCCTCTCGCTTTATTTTTCTTTCTATACAGCCTCTCTCGTTGTGGCTTCTGTTAGTGAGGCAGAGAGTAGTTGTAGATGGGTGGAGGGGCTTGAATAATGAGTAATGCTTTCTGGTGAGAGATTAGATGCAGGTAGATTGATGTTTGTGTGCTGTTGAATGCAGAGAGATGTATGTCATTTGTTTTTAGTTTTTTTTCCTCACCTTCTCTTTCTCTTGTGTTCTTCTGCATTCTCATTTATCTATAATGTATTATTTTAAAGTGACTAAAATGTACAATGAGATTCATGACTCGCAGCCATTTCTCTCCTGTGAGAATACATCAGCACTGTAGATTGTAGTGAAACATGAATGTGTGGATGTGTGTGCATGTAAATATGTCCTTTCTCAATGGCGTCTGGGGACTGACTCCACCGTAGAGCAGAATTACAATCTCAGGTCTTTGATTTCAGAGAGCAGCACATTGTTGCCACCCAATTCATTCTTTCAGGTTTGTACATTTGCATCAGTCGTGTAGTCCGAAGCCACAAAAGTGTGGAGATGTTTTCAGAAATAAACAACATTTACCTGATAGATATTGTGTTGGTAGTCATTGTATGTGTATTTCAGATGAACAAATCCAGTGGCTATAATGACATTACATGTAGCTCTCAAACATGCATGTTTCTGAACCTGGTCTCTTGTCTGCTGTAGAGAAACTGCTCTGTTGGCATTGGCAGTGGGGTGTCTGAACCTTTTTGCTCAGAGTAATTGGACCGGGCCGCCAGTTGAGCTCCACGTCTCTGATTTTCTTCCTGAAGCCTTGCTCCAGAAATTCTCACAGGTACAGTACCAAGATGCACCTCTGATTATACACTACCAGTGTTATTGTCTATAATTGTCAGAAATATTCAATGTGTGCGTGTGTGCGCGTGCATGCATACATGAACAGTATCACATGAGTAGCAGTGCGAAGTCGCTGTATATTGTCAGGACTGAGTGCTGTAGAAAATCACAGCGTGCAGATATACAGTCTTATCACACAGCTAGGAGTGTCATATTGCATTTATACAAGTTTTATGGCACGACTGTGTAAATACATAAAATAACAAAGTGTCTTTAAAAACCCTCTTTTGTACGAATTCCTTCCTTCCACCTCTGATTCAAATCTGAATTTGACAGTTTAACAGCTGAGCCCAAGCCCCTGTTACTAATTAGAAAATGTCCCTTTCGAGCTAGTAACGAAGGAACATTTGAGTTGCTTCATTGAAAGCTTATTGTATTATTCTGTTAAAAGCTCATTGTATTGTGTGAAGTAGAGTATTATGAGAGAGACAGACTGAGTGTGATTATCTACATCTGATACAACATTCATTCTTCAGATAAATCTCATATTCACAATACAACATAAAAAAAGAAAGCTTCTCGGCACTGTGCATTCGTTGGCTCTGTCTTTGAAAGTAAAAACAACTTTCTTGTTTCCAACCCTGTTTCAGTCTCTTTCAATACGTCTTTACACCTGGCTCACTCAAAAATGTCCTTTTGTCGCTATCTAATGGCAGAACAATCTATCTAAAATAGGGGTCGACCGATTATCGGCGTGGCCAATTATCTGCGCCGATATTAAGCATTTTTATTAGGGCTGTCAAAAATAGCGCGTTAACGGCGTTAATTAGTTGTTTGTTGTTAATTACGTCAAATTTTTTAACGCATTTCACGCATGCGCAGTGTGACAAATTATTCAGGTTAGGAAAGTCTCGTCGTTCTCTGAATTCTCAAGATAATTAAAAACAGCGGCGAGCGGCGCGGTGAAAACACAGAAGAAGCTTAAGGTTTTACCTCAGTTACTCTCAAATACATTCATGCCAAGCTCGATAAACAGAGACGACTTTGGTAGTTGATACGCTGGAGCTTCTTCCTGTTATAGCGTCCTGTGTTTCACACTGCGCATGCGCAGAACGCCTACATGCAATGCAGCGAAAATTACAGCTGTTTGGGAAAGCATATGCATTTTACTTGGTTTTACTCTCACTTGAAGCCTTCAGAATGTGAAAATATCGATCCTAAAGTATTGTGGCAGAGCAAGTGCCCAGACAGAGTGCTGCTTATGTGATGGTGGCGCATGTTTGTGTTTCTGAGTTCATTATTTCGAGTTTCTCTATGCATAATTTCATAGATATGTGGCTATATTTAACCACTGGTTCACCTAAAACTCTTACACTATCTGTAGTTAAATGGCATGGTTTGATATAGTGCTCAGGTAAATTTGATCTAAGTAAATGTTAAACTTTTGAAATTCAGAAAAAAAGAACCACATATTGATGAATCAATACATGAAAATTATGTATCTGTGTCCTGTTATTTATCTTTTGGTATGCATTTCAGAAAAATGGTTAGGATTCAGGTGTAATTGCAAATAGTGATTAATCCACTGAAAATTCTGATTAATTTGCTAAAAAATTTTAATCATTTGACAGCCCTTATCGGCATCGGCCATTTTCAAAACCGATTTGCCGATAAAACCATTTTATTTTGAAATGCGCAATCTGGCACTGATCCAGCCACCTCAGTCAGAGCGCACCGCTCTGTGGCCTAGACTAAGCCCCGCCCATCGTTTGTCTGATTTGTTGGGAGTCACGAGCCTGGCCAATCAATACGGCTGGCGTGGCTGGAAAATGTTCTGCTCTCACCCCGAAAGCACAGGAGCTGCTTTTTTGTTCCAAAAATACCTCTTTCGGTTTGTCACAATATTCGGAAAGTTTTTTTCGAGTATGGGTCTCTGTGTTAGATGGAGCAGAATTTCCTTATATGGGTCCTAAGGGCACTTCTCCCGGAAGAGCATGCGCTCCCGTAGAGCAGAGACATTCACTGATCAGAGCGAGAGACTGAAATGACACAAAAGAAGTGTGTTTTTGGTTGCCAGGGCAAGACAACCCTGCACAGATTACCACAAAAAAAACAGCATTAAGGGACCAGTGGATGGGTTTATTTTTACAGAGCATCAATGGAGTTGTGCAAGTGTTTTTGTTTGTTCCCTGCATTTCGAAGATGCTTGTTTTACAAACAAGGCCCAGTTTGACGCCGGATTTGCATATCGTTTATTTCTTAAGGATAATGCAGTCCCAACGAAAAAGGGTCATGATCGTGTGTTGGAACCGCAGGCGGTGAGTAAAACTGCTTCAAATATCTCTGTGTTGTTAACTTGGCTATCGGCGCGTAAGCACATCAAGTAAACAACATGCGATGTTGGCATCAAACTGCACTTTCCACATGTACACCTTAAAAAAAAAAAAAAAAAAAAAAAAAAAAAAAAGACGACATAAAGTGGAACTTAGTCATTTTCCAAAACCGCTAAGCAAATATATACAGTTTCAATACATACCACATAGAGACGTCGTTGCTGCTGCTGCTCTTGTTAAATTTCAGCCTCTGGATCTGATTATGGATCATAAATATACGGCTCAATCTGACTGTTAGCCATGGTTTGTTTTGGATGATGTTTTTTTCCTCACGGTAATGTCACAGCTTCCAAACGCTCTCAACGCAAAAGCCTACTCGCGCTCGTGGTTATTTAGCTCCGCCCACACGTCACGTCTCCAAGTGCTCGTGTTTTTCCGGGAAAAAACGGTAGAGACTATCTTTCTCTTATAAATATAATAAAACTAATGACTTTTTGGAGTTATGAAAGATGCAGTACTACTCTGTAGGTACTCAAGATTAACAGGATATTGAGTGAAAATGAGCATTTCACCCCCCCCCCCCCTTAACGGATCATCACATCAGTGCTGAGATAGTGAAACTAAAACCTACTTCTCTCACCATTCGGCCAATTTAACGTTATATTCTGAATAGATTATCAACACGAATGAATTCACTCACGTCTGCCGCGTTTTTTTTTTTTTGTGTGTGTTGTTCACATAGCTTCACTGAACAGCGTCCGTTCCATTTAGTCAAAAAAATTGCGCATATTTGGAGAAATATTGCTTTATTCTAACATGATTGCAAAATAATTTATCATACAGATTCAGAATAACCATTATGCAATTTTGAAGAGCTGAAAGGGCATCAAGCAAGAGCTCTGACGCCCTGAGGCGACGCGAGCTCCCTATTCCCGATTCAGTTATCTCCAAGGCTACGCTCTCTCATTTGACTATTAACCCTATGTTAATAACGTAAATTGTCAATAATCTCACATTGCACGTTTCTGGATGACGCTGTCCTGTATACTTCCTAGTTTGTATCGCCGTGATAAACAGTCAAACAAACATTTAACACATCAAAAAAAAAAAAAAAAACTATTACAATAAGGGTTATGTGTAGGGCTGCACGATATTGGGAAAAAATGACATTGCGATATTTTATTTTTCTGCGATTTATATATTGCAATATTTTTTCTTACAAACAAAAATGGGGTGAGCACACTTACATTCTCATTTTATATGCGCTCGGGTTGTTTGAAGACGGATCGCTCTCTCTCTGTATCTCTCGCACGCGCTCTCTCTCGGTCTCTCTCGCGCGCTCTCTCTCTCTGCCCTGTTAAACTTGCATGTGTTTTCCAGTCCTGTCAATGATAAACGTTCACTCTATGATGGTTAAGCTGTGCAATTAATCCGTGAATCACATTCGGATTAACTAAAAAAGCACACACACACACACACACACACACACACACACACACATACACACATATATATATATATATATATATATATATATATATATCAACAAATTAGAATATGGTGACATACCAATCAACTAATCAGCTCCACACACCTGGAATGGACTAAGGCTGGGGTCAAGGCATCAAGAGCCACCACACGCATGCGTGTCAAGGAATTTGGTTACAGTTGTCATATTCCTTTTGTTAAGCAACTCCTGAGGCGTCTTACCTGGGCTCAGGAGAAGAAGAACTAGACTGTTTTCCCAGTGGTCCAAAGTCCTCTTTTCAGATGAGAGCAAGTTTTGAATTTCATTTGAAAACCAAGGTCCTAGAGTCTGGAGGAAGGATGGAGAAGCTCATAGCCCAAGTTGCTTGAAGTCCAGTGTTAAGTTTCCACAGTCTGTGATGATTTGGGGTGCAATGGCATCTGCTGGTGTTGTTATATTGTGTTTTTTAAAACCAAATCACTGCACCCATTTACCAAGAAATTTTCACATTCAGCTTTTTGAAGATGCTGATTTCATTTTCCAGCAGGATTTGGCACCTGCCCACACTGCCAAAAGCACCAAAAGTTGGTTAAATGACCATCGTGTTGATGTGCTTGACTGGCCAGCAAACTCACCAGACCTAAACCCCATAGAGAATCTATGGGCTATTGCCAAAAGGAAAATGAGAAACGAGACAAAAAAATGCAGATGAGCTGAAGGCCATTGTCAAAGAATCCTGGGCTTCCATAGCACCTCAGCAGTGCCACAAACTGATCACCTCCATGCCACGCAGAATTGAGGCAATAATTAAAGCAAAAGGAGCCCCTACGAAGTATTGAGTTACATGCACATAAACAGTAAAGTGCGTTCAAGCGCCAGCAAAGACAGTGTAAAGAAATACCCTTTGTGAATCAGCGGGAGTTTGTTTGAGCACAGATTGTAAGTGTATTTATTTCTTGTCTCATTAGTGTTTAGTGCAGTTGTCGTTGCTAGGAAACACTTGTTTATTTACTGTGTTGTGACATGCTACGTTTGGTCTCGTACTCTATCGCATACGTTGTCAGTGTTGTGCGCTTGCTTTAGACCTTTGTTGTGATAAACGGTAAAGTGCGTTCAGCTGAATTCAATTTCAGTTTTGTCGGGTATAAAAAGGGGTAGAATACCACGGCAGCCCTCCAGTTTAGCCCTCCTCGTGTGAAGACCGAAGAGTGTAAAGACCATCGACTCTACTGCGCGACTCCACCGGGCAGGGACACTGGCAAGGAATATAAGTATTGTTTTGATTGATCTCTTTTTCTTTCTATTTGTTTCCTCTCGGTTTCAGTTTTTGTTTATAACCAATTCTTACTATGTGTTTCCAGATCCCTACGATCACTACCACTCGCAAACCACGCATCACACAACGTAGACTGCGCAATCTTAATAACCTGCACACTTTGCCTATGTCTGCTAATACACTACTTTCTTTGTCTACAGCAGACTGGTAATTCCAAAGACCAATAAACAAAACATTACTTCTATTATTAGTCATTCAAAGCTTAATCTCATGGCCCTAACAGAGACCTGGATCAAACCACAGGACACTGCTACACCTGCAGCACTCCAATAATTTCTCATTTTCCCACTCCCCCCGTTTGACTGGAAGAGGTGGGGGTACTGGTCTGGTCATCTCTAATGATTGGAAATGTAACCCTTTACCATCTTTGGGTATCAACAGCTCCTTTGAATCTCATTCAGTTACTGTTACCTACCCTCTTAAAATACATTTTGTAGTTGTCTATCGACCCCCAGGACCACTAGGTAACTTTTTGGATGAATTAGATGTGTTGCTCTCAATCCTTCCTAAGGATGATACTCCCCAGTTATGCGTGGAGATTTCAACATCCACCTAGATAAACCTCTGTATGCTGATTTCCACACTCTGCTTGCCTCTTTTGATCTCAATCGAGTAGAGGTGTGAACCTACACTGGTCTCACGGTTCGGTTCGATTACGATTATCAAGTCATCGATTCAGTTCGATTCGATTATCTCGATGCATCACGATGCATTGATGATGCACTGCATCCTTATTTTTCAATTTTGCTTCACATGTATACAATTTTGTCAATAAATACAAGCAGTCAGATATATGAACTGAACCTTTAATTTTACCTGAAACACGCTTCTTGAATGTATCAAACATCAAATAAAACTCAAGTCTAGGCACAGAAGACAACAGCAGCATTAGATTAGAACACACAAATGTAAGTACTAAAAGTGCATAATGCAGGGAGTGTACTTAAATACTTATATAGTGTAGTGTACTTTATTGTAAAACAACATTTAAATATTGACAAATGTATAAACATGAAATAAAATTACAAACCAAAATAAACAAGAGGCAAAACCTAATTCAATATAATCAATATACAAAAAACAAAATCTGCACTTCAGCAGTGTTTCGGATTCTGCCCAAAAGCCTGGAGAGCGCGCCCACTTTAAGCGCGCGCTGGGATGCCAGATTCAGCGTATGCGCGAAGCATGTTACGTGAGGGAATTTTCCGAATTGAGCTGCAGCGATCATGTTCTACGCATTATCTGTTACAAGCACTACATCCTTATGTGATAGCTGCCATTCATCCACGACACGAGACATTAGCTCTGCCAGATGAGCACCCGTGTGAGACTCATAAACGGCTCTCGTTTGCAGCACATGAGACAAAATCTTCCAGTCATCGCTAATGTAATGTGCCGTTTTCCACTACAGAAAAGGGCCGTATATCCTTTGCAATAGAAGATGACACTGCTCTGTTAATTCTCTGCCCTCTCACTGAGTTTGGCGGCAACGTTGATATAAGTTGATCAATTTTTGGCTGAGCTGAGCTGGATCCAAAATGGCACTGACAGGCGTTTGCAGTTTGGCGTGAAAACGACTGACGTGGTTTCTCATGTTGGTGGTATTACCCCCTGCATATTTATTTTTGCGTGACATGATTTGCACACAGCGTGTGTCTTGTCAAGGTCGGGCTTACCGTGTTGTTGATAAAAGCCGAAATGTGCCCAAATGTCGGCTTTTAAAGTGGTTGGAGCATTTTTTTATTGCACGCTCAGGCGTTTTGCCTCCCTCTGCCATTGTATGCCGCGACTAAGCACGCGGTGCTGACGTCAGAAATGCATCAGTAGGCTACATTATAACCGGTTATGGGCTATTACTGAACCGAAACCGAATCGTCCTCGTCTGCATCGCGATGCACCGTAGAAACGATTAATTTTGACACCCCTACAATCGAGTATCAACTACTGCTACTCACAAATCAGGCAACCAACTGGATCTTATTTATACACGACATTGCTCTACTGACCATGTACTGACCACTGCACACATCGGATCACTTCCTCCTCACTGCTTAACCTCAACATGGTCCCTGACACATCGCTTACCCCTCCACGTGTCATCTTTCGACGTAATCTATGCTCACTCTCACCCTCCGTTATCTGCAATGGTTTCATCTTCACTTCCTTCCCCTAAACTGTTAGCATCCACCCCTTCTGCCCCTTGGTTATCTGATGTTCTACACGAACACCGTTCTAAGCTTAGAGCTGTTGAAAGGGTGTGGTGCAAATCCAAAATACTACTGACCTTAATGTGTATCACTCACTCCTATTCTCCTCCTCTGCTAATGTCTCCACTGCTAAAATTACATACTACCATAATAAAATCAACAATCCATCAAACCCTTGCATGCTTTTTAAAACATTTTCCTCACTTCTTTGTCCTCCCCCTCCTGCTTCATCTCTAATAGCTAACGACTTTTTATTAATTTTACTAATTTTATTAACGTGGCAATTTTCCACACCACAATCAGTCATATCACCAACAAACATACATTCATTTACATCCTTCTCTTCACTCTCTGAGGCAGAAGTCTCCAAACTCATCCTTTCTAATCATCCTAGTACTTGCCTGTTTGATCCTATTCCATCTCATCTCCTTCAAGCCATTTCTCCAGAAGTTGTACCTGCACTCACTTACATCATTAACACATCCCTCCACACTGGTGTTTTTCCCTCATCATTTAGACATGCTCGTATAGCTCCACTACTTAAGAAACCCAACCTCAACCCATCTCTTTTAGAGAACTACAGACCAGTTTCCTTTCTTCCTTTCATTGCTAAAACACCTGAACAAGCTGTATTCAACCAAGTCTCTGCATTTCTCACACAGAACAAGCTCCTTGACGGCAACCAATCTGGCTTCAGAAGTGTACATTCAATTGAGACTGCCTTGCTCTCAGTTGTTTAAGCCCTAGGACTGGCAAGAGCGGAATCCAAATCTTCAGTACTTATCCTGCTTGATCTGTCCGCTGCTTTTGACCCGTTTAACCACCAGATCTTCCCATCAACCCTACTGGCAAAGGGCATCTCAGGAACCACACTTCAGTGGTTTGAGTCTTACCTATCAGATAGGTCCTTGAAAGTATCTTTGAGAGGTGAGGTGTCCAAGTCACAACATCTAACTACTGGGGTGCCTCACGGCTCAGTTCTTAGACCACTTCTCTTCTCTGTCTACATGGCATCATTAGGTTCTGTCATTCAGAAACATGGCTTTTCATACCATTGCTATGCGGATGATACTCAGCTCTTCCTCTCATTCCATCCTGATGATCCGACGGTAGCTACTCGAATCTCAGCTTGTCTAACAGGCATTTCTTGCTAGATGATGGACCATCTCCTTCAACTCAACCTTGCCAAGTCAGAACTGCTAGTGGTTCCAGAAAACCCATCATTTCATCACAATTTTACCATCAAGTTAGGCACATCACTCATAACTCCTTCAAAAATAGCCAGAAGCCTTGGAGTTATGATTGATGATCAGCTGATTTTCTCAGACCACATTGCTAAAACTCTTCGATCCTGCAGATTTGCTTTATTCAACATCAAGAAGATCAGACCCTTTCTTTCGAAACATGCTGCACAATTCCTTGTTCAAGCTCTTGTTCTGTCCAGGCTGGACTATTGCAATGCTCTCTTGGCAGTTCTATCAAACCTTTACAATTAATCCAGAATCCAGCAGCAAGATTAATTTTGAATGAGCCAAAAAAGAATACACGTCACACCTCTGTTTATCTATTTGCACTGGCTAACAATAGCTGCTCACATAAAATTCAAGGCATTGATGTGTACCTACAAAACTACCACTGGCTCTGCACCCATTTACCTAAATTTATTACTTCAGACTTATGTGCCCTCTAGAAGCTTGTGTTCTGCAAGTGAACGTCGCTTGATTGTGCCATCCCAAAGAAGCACAGTCACTTTTACGGACTTTTAAATTAAATGTTCCCTCCTGGTGGAATAACTTCCCCAACTCAATTCGAGCAGCTGAGTCCTTAGCTGTCTTCAAGAATCGGCTTAAAACCCATCTCTTCCATCTTTGACTCTCTAACTTTAGCACACTCTATTCTTTAAAAAAATATTTCTAACTAGCTTTCTAATCTTTTTGTATTCTATTTTATTTTCATTTATTTAAAAGCCCTTTCTACGTGTACTGTTAAGCTAACTGAGACTTGTTATAGCACTTGTATATCATTGCTCTTTTTGTTGTTTTTGATTGCTTCCACTGTCCTCATTTGTAAATTGCATTTGATAAAAGCGTCTGCTAAATGAATAAATGTAATGTGCATGTTTTTATTATTATTATTTTTTTTGGTCTTATAAAGTATTCTAATTTGTTGAGATGGTAAATTGGTGGGTTCTTGTTAATTGTGAGCCAAAATCATCACAATTAAAAGAACCCAAGACTTAAATTCAATGCACACAGACTGAAGTAGTTCATTTAATACACAAGTTTCACAATTTGAGTTGAATTCCTGAAGTGACTTTTCCACAAGATTCAACATTTTATTTTACGTGGATATTGGAACACGAGTGTAGTAGGCTACATAATAAATAATTAGGCTTTCAAATACATTGCGAATACGGAAACATTTGATTTTGTGTCTGAGAGACCCAATGTTGGTTTCAGTTTCATTTTAGCCTAAATTAATTAGTTTTGGCTTGTTTATAAATTTCTTCCTAAATGCCTATTTTTAAGTCTTGTTCTTTTCTAAATACTGTTAAATGAAAGGATTTGTTGTGCATTTCGCGTTGGCATTAGGCTTCGAATGAAATAATAAAATATGTCGTCTTATACGTTTGCATTTCAGCCAAAAGTACAAAGCAGTGCTCTGATTTACAGCGTTAATATTGCATAAGTAACATGAAGAAATTTTGCCCTCATCCAAAACTATTTGCTCTGAAATAAATAATCGATTGAGAACAAATACTGCCCATTTAGATTTACCCAAAACAAATCATCTCCTATTTAACCACAATAGAGACATCAGAGCAAGCAGCAAATTCCAGAAAATCTGGCCGGGGTGAGGGTACTTTCGGTGAGTTTGAACTCTGAACAGCCGCTGGCATCCTGGAGCTCATATCTCCAAAAACATCCATGCAAATTTTCATATAGAATATAGTTTCATATAGTTAATGATCTTTATTAACATTCTACAATGTTAATGTGGTCTAAACAAGTACATCCTTATCTAAAAATCTACTTTATAACGAAAAAACAGTATTATTTATACAATTATAGTGTATCTGGGCATCTGCGGAGCAAGCGGAGTGATGCAAATGGTGAAACACTTGTTGGAGTTCTTTCATCACTAGAATATCGAACCTCCTATCAGCCAATTAGATTTGAGGACCAATAGATCTACATATGAGACTACATATAACTACATATATTCCTTAATTCCGATATTTTCTAGATTTAATTATTTTTAAATTATCTAATTAACTTTAAGAATCATCAAGTGTGTGTATTCTTTAGGTTAAGTAGTATTTTGTTAATATCAGCACATTTAATGAGTGAAAAAAAAAACGCTAAAAGATAATGTGATATGTGTGGGGGAAGTATGTATGTGTGTGTGATGGATGGAACGGAAGGAGATGGCGACTCTGGGCAGGTCAGTGCTCTGGATAATGAGTGTGTCGAGGGCTGCAGGGTTGCTAATGAAACCTCTTAGGGCTCCTAATTATGCAGAGGTGAAGAGATTCTTCTCCCTAATGCCCCACGAAGGCCTAGTAGATCCCTGGAGAGGCACTGCGTGTGTGTGTGTGTGTGTGACACTTTCTGCTGCCTCACACCTTTCTGAAGCTGCTGATTTATCAGCCTTGTCCCAGAGAGCACAGGCCCTCTAAATTAGACTGAGAGCAGCACACATGGAGAGAAGATGGATGGACTGAAGGCACTTACCATCAGTAGGGTCTGAATATAAGCCTCATAAAATGAATTCAATAAATAAGGGCCCAAAAATAGGGCCTGCAACTCTTTAAATGAAGTTATTTTGACTTGTTTATTCTGTTGAATTAGTTTAATGTGTGTTAAGGAATTTTATGTGTTTGTGACCCTATTACTAAAATGTGTGGAATGAAGTTTGTGGTTTAATTAGTACTTTATTTACAGTTTAACTCAATACCTTGGTTGTTGCAGTTTTCATTATTATTGTAAAACTATGATAAATTAATGTAAGATGTCTCTAATATTTTGAGAAGATTTAATTTTCTCTAATCTGGTTTCATTTCTCTCTCTCACTCTCACTATCTCTCACACACACACAGCCTGCAGCTCTGAACACGGCTTTGTTGTCCAGTCTTCAGCTGGATGGAGAGTCTGTCTACAGTCTAGTGTCCAACCCCCTCCTGCTGCTGCTGACCAAAGTCATATTTGTCAACTGCGGCGCCAAACTGGAGACCCTTCAGGTGAGATACACAATCACTTGCACTGACTCACAAGACGACACACCAATGCACTGCAATAGCAAGACCGTATCACTTGATGTACCTAGTAGATAATGTATATATTGATTGGAATTAATATTAAAACAAGATAAGGGTAACTGAATATCAGTGTGAAACTGGTGTGAGGAGCAAGGAGTGTTCTGCAGTTTTCTTGAACAGTTACTCAATAAGGCACGGTGTGTGTTGGTAATAAGGAACTGTCACTTTTCAATTTCTCTCTCATATGTTTGAGGTCGTTGCTTCATGCTCCTGTGTGCATTACTGAGAGAGACAATGAAGAATTATGAGGCTGTCAGAAATAAGTTAAATTATGACCAAGGTTTCTTTTTGGCTCTGTGTGTGTGTGTCAAGGCCTAACCCATAACACAGCAGTGGATCATTAGACCGTTTGTGTTACTCAGTCCCACATTTGTTACATGGTCCTCGTGCTGCTTAATTTATTTGTGGAAATGTTGATGTTGTTATGATTCTTTTACAAATTAAGTTCAAAAGCACAGCGTTTATTTGAATTATAATTTTTTTAAAACGGTATTAATGTCTTTACGGTCACCTTTTATTAAATGAATGCATCCTTGCTGAATTTAATAGAAAAAGTTCTTACTGACCTCAAACTTTTGAAGAGCACCTTAGATAAGTAAATGTATTGTACTAAAGCCATCAAGCTCCATGCATGACAAAAAAAAAGTCATAAAACAGCAAGAATCATCCATACAATTTACATAATTAACATTCTTCACTGGCCCTACAGTTGTTTTGTGTGAAGAACCGACTGCTCTTTAAAATGTTTTTCTCAGATGTCACCTACCATGTGGCAATTAATGATTCAGTTCTGTTCTAAAACCACTGATGGCTCATTACAGCAAGAAAAGTAACATCCCAGATACCATTTTATCGCCGTGCACAGTATAGCCATTAATTGTGTTAATTGTAAAGTCACAGGAGTTCTGCAGCCCACTTCCACAGGAGCAGCCTGTCGATAACGTCAGCCATTGATTTATTATACATTAAATGTGCTTCCCACTTTCGCAGAAACCTTAAAAATCATCATTAGCAGAACTGAAGGTGTAGTTCTTACGGTTTCATGTCGTCAGTCAGAATAGGAATATTTCTGTAGATGTGGCTGTCATGCATTTAAAACCATGAGTCTCACTATTTTCTCTCTCGATGCAGTATAGTACAGCCTTAGTCTCTTGCAGTTATTTGGATTTGTTAAATTGTAAATATTAAACTGTTTATTTTCCCAGCAGGGCTTGCACTCTCTTACAGTATTATAACTGTGATGAAGCCACGGTGCAGCATGTGTCTTTTTTTTCTTTTTGTGAATATTTATGTGGTAAGACAGGCGTTACTAATGCATTTATATATTTATTATTTCTCCTCCTTGTACGACTACAAGCACAGGGATGGAAATCTTTCTGCCGCGATTAGTTGAGGGAGAGGCGCAGCATGTCACAAACCCCCCACTGCTTCATGTTCCAGAACGTTATTTCATTAGAGCAAGAACAAACAAACACAAACTCTGACTCTGCGCATTTACAGGGCAGATACACCAGCATACAGATCGACTGTTTGCGTTGTGTGGAAACAAGTTAGTAAATGCTTCTCTCTGAACATTACAGCTTTGGGAGTTTGTTTGCATGCACAGAATGAAGCCAGGTTTCTCCTGTTTCGTTTCTTTTTAGAAACATAAGTTACAATTTGGATCATTTCATCCTTCACTGAACTTTTCTTTAATTAAAGGATCCTGGAAAAAAAAAAAACATATTATGGTTTCCACATATTAAAACCTTTGCTTGAGCATCAAATCAGGATGATCATGTGACACTGAAGACTGAAGTAATGATGCTGAACATTCAGCTTTGCCATCATAGGAAAAGATTTACATTTTAAAATGTTATTTTAAATTAAAGAGAGACGCCTTTCAAAAAACATGAATATAACCAACTGCAAACTTCTGAACTGCAGTGTAAATGGAACTTGTGTTCTTGTCTCTGTGTTTGCGTGTTTGTAAATAGCTGCTGCCCTGGTGGACCCTGCGATATGTCAGTCTACATCAGCAGATACTAGAGGAGAGATCCCCACAGCTCTTCAGCCTCGTGCTCAGCTGCATCGAGAAAGGCAAGAAAACACGCACGCACCTGTTACAGAGTTCTTGTTAGCTGAGATTGCATTGCTTTACCAAATATAGTGCAGCAAGAGAGTCCTGGAGGTAAAACGAATTAATTCCCTTTTCTTCCAAAAGAAGTAGATTTTTAGAGATAATATTTTTATCCAAGATAGTTTTTCCAAGATGTACCAGTCAACAACAAAGATTGTGCTTCTGTAGAAGCCAAAAGACAGTGATTTAAATATCCCAAAATAATATACCCTACTAATAATCTCGATGATCCACCAATCAGTGAATTTGTGGTTGCCATGAAACAAAAAAGTTTTTTTTTTTTCTCTCTCTACTTTAAATTTTAAATGCATTTTTGGCATCAAACCAAATGTTGTGATTAATCTCAGGTCAGTTTTTTTTTTTTATGCATGTGAAGAAAATGAATGATAAAAATACTTCCTGGTGCTGAAAAAGTGAATGCTTACTGTTGTGCTATATGCCAACAAGTTTTAATGAAATAATATTTTATTGACAAAAATGTTCTTCACTGTTGAAGCTGAAGAAATGATCAAAAAGCATGTATAGGAATAAAAATGTTATTTTCAGTACAATCTTTAAATACAAAGGTGTAATAGCTCAGCATGGCAAAGCAGTCGGCATCAACAATATTTTTGTTGTTTTCATTAGTGGCAGTAAATTATTATTCTTTTTTTTTTATTCAAACAATCTTTTTGGGCCTAGTATCTGTTGTAATATATTTTATTAATACTTCAGACTGGGGTGTGGGCTTTTTTTTTTTTTTTTTTTTTAAAAAGTCCTTAGAGGGAAATAGGAAATAAGAAGTGTTTAACAGGATTTCAGATCCCTGCACTGCTTCAGATTTCTTCACAGCTCAGATCCTGACGTCACTTCAGCTGCTGAAGGCACATGTCAGCGACGTGAGATGCTCTTTAGTGGAGAGATGACACAGCTGTCAGCTCTTATTAAGCGGGTCATTTTAAAGGAAGCTGATGTCAACTCGTGGGTGATGTGGAGATTCAAGCTCTCTGTGTGTGTGTTTATTTCTCTGCGGTGACAGTAACAGTGTTAGTATGAGCTGATGGTGTCAGCACTTCATGTTTGTTTGTGTGAGAAATAGAGACGCAGTGACACCAAAGGTGGGGTAACTTTGAGGTTTCACAATGCTTGTGATCGGTGTGTTGTTGTTGGTTGTGTTGGATTAGATTTTGCTTTCTGTAGACCATACCTACTCTCAGTGATCGTAAATTGTGTACCTTGTGAAAAAGTGAATGTACGCTAAAGGAGCCTCCCAAGGGTGCCCACGATAACCACTTAAAAATGGCAATGAGGATTAACAACATAAGAGTTCTATAGATTGACCTTATGATCCTAAACATATCAAAAAATAAATATGGAAGAAACCTTTTTCGGGGGCCAGTTTTGGGATATTTCAGTATTCCATTGAAAGTTTCATTAAGTGTGTGTTTCTCTTTAGGCTAATTCATTACTTCTGTTCATTTGTTGTTCGTTTCAGAAGGATTTGGATTTTTAGGAACAGGATTTCACACTCATCAGGATTATGTCAGCTCTGACTTAACATAACATGACACCCTTGTGTCAGACGGCCCTCCTTCAACTCTCACACACAGTCAGATCTAATAAAAGTCTTTATGAATTTACACAGGAGGTCAAAATGTTTGGATCAGTAATACATTTTTGGTTTGCTTGGCTGTTCCTGTTGTAAATAAACCTTGTTCTTTTGAATAAAAAAAAACAAACATATTAACCACTAAACATTTTGTAAACATTGATATAAATAAGTAATGTTTCTTGAGCACCAAATCAGCATTTTAGAATGATTTTTGAAGGATCACGTGACACTGAATTGCCTCTACATGCCTCTATCTCAAAGAGTTGATTGGTTGCTCAGATAATAAAAAGCCTGGGCAGAGAACAAAGTTTTATGTTGCCGATAAGCTGCTTAGTTTATATTTATTCATCCAAGATTGAAAATGCTATGAATTGCAAATGTATTAAACCATTCACCATCCTGATGAAATTAAAAGGTCTTTGCATCAAACATGAGGCAGCACTTTCCTTTTAATACTTAGTGTGATGTCCTTGAAATGGTGTCTGAAGGAAAAAACGGAGTTTTGCATTGCTTTAGTGGCAGGATATAGTTTTGGATGTTAATGTGGATTCACCAGGGAATCACAGACCAAATGATGAGCTCTGCAGCAAAGCAGCATCTTAATTGGGTTCCTGTGCCTTCAGAATGAGTTTCCTGTGCTGCCTTTTAATCAGACACGCATCAGCTACACCCCAATATAGATAATCAGCAGAGATGTTAAGATGCGATATTTACAAGAGGATACAGGCCATAATTCTGTCTCGTATTGGCGAGTGCATCTGCTGTTTAGAAGACCCCAACATCATGCCTGTCTCTCATGGCATGCAAGGCTGAGTTTGCAGAATGATGTTATATTTGTGAAGCTTTCAAAGCTGGAATAACACCTCGCTGAGGTGTGTTGTCAGTTCCAGTATTGACTGCCAAAAGCATTCACTGTCCTTCACAGAGAGCTGTGGGGAATTTAGGGGATGGCCAGGGATTCACATCTGCCGACACTCTGACTGCTGGACCTCAGAGACATTTTATACCATCTTAAGTGAAAATAACATGCCGTGGAATATCTGGACGTGGACTTTCTAACATACACAAGGTAGTGCAGGACTAATGCCTTTTAAGGTTTCCATATCTTCGTTCATTCTTTATTTTCAAGTATAGCTTAGGTCTGTGGCTTTCAAGTTATGAGAACCCATATTTTTGAGGGAAATTGAAATCTTACGTCTGCCAAATCAAACCTGGCATTTAGACAATACATTCTGGAGCCTATGAAGTTTCTGTTCAGCTTCCTCCTATATTTGACTTGGAATGTGATGAGCTTATTGCATACGAAGATGTTCTTGCACATGTTTAGATTCGCTATATTTTGGTGGCTCAATGCAGGATTTTATCTTTTAAACTGTTCCTGACATATGTTGTATAACTTTAGCAAACAAGTTGTATGGACAATTTGAGTGTACCTTTTTTAGACAAACTAGTATTTAAACCTCTTATTCAGCTTTGTTGTGTTCAGCAGGAAGACCAAATTAACATGAGGGTGAGTAGACTGCCAAAAGTGTAATTTTGGGGTGAATTATTCCTTCATTATCAGAGCAATGTATTGGTTTATAATTTTAAAGCCATTTTCTCTGTTATGGATTTTTGCAATTTTAATTAAAGTTTAATTTGCCTTTCATTTTAAACAAAGCAGCAAGAAGTACACATCCAGTCTTTTTAAATAGCTTTTTTCATTATTTAGCAGAAGCATTGACAAAGTTGGAAGTAAATGGCAAAAAGCTCATTTTACTTTGGGAAAACTTTTTGCAGCAGTTTGATCCATTATTCAGAATGTTCAGGTTCAAAAGTATTGATTAGCATTCATAAAAAAGGGGTCTTATTTTCTAGTCTTCAAGAGGGCTTGAAAAAATACGGAAAAAGCGTCTCTGAAAGAGCATCTCTCTAAACCTGAATGCCTGCAGAGTTGTAAAATTAGCATTGACTAACTGCTAGTTGTTCATGGATTACCAACACTGTGAAGCAGAGTGTATCGACCGGCAGTAACAAACAATATCTAATATTCACTTCACAAATAACAGCAGTCTCGCAAACGAAATGAATTCCTCTCCAACTGCTCGAACGTGACCGTTAACGTGTGCCTTGCTTGGCTTTGTGCAAGTCTTGTAGAGATTTGGTCACTTTATATGATGAACAGATTTAATCTAGGCTTTTATTTACATCTAAACAATGGTGCACACACAAACATGGAGCACATCATTTGAAATAAACACGGAATGTCAAACGTTAAGCATGAGAGGCAGTGAGGTTTGTTGACACAAGCTTCTGTGTTTACCATATGTGAAGAATTCGATTTGCATTATGCCTAAATTAAATATTTTCGTTCTATAAAGTGATTGTATTTCTTCACAAGACTTGGATTAAAAGGGGATTCATTTATTCATTATTCAACTTCATGATCTTGGCCAGCTGGACTTAGCTGCTTGGGTTTCATTAAAAAAATGCCTGATGTTTTGTGTTTTGAAGATTAACCAATGTTTTATTTGTCTTGTAAATAATGAAAGAATGTTTTTCCCTTAAATTTCTGACCAGGTCTGCTTTGTTAACTTCGAATTCATATTTGTGCTATGTTGAAAAAAAAAAACTGTACTAGACAAAAGGTTTTATAGTAGTTCTGTAACTGTTTTTGTGATTTGGATACCCACCTTTACATGCCAGTTTACCTTTCATGCATACACACACACACAATCTTCTGGCCTTCAGGCATCAATTTGCTGCAGGAATGGCTACATCTAAACAATCAACACACCTGCCTCTGAAATCCTCTGGACTGTTAAATTCATTACACAAACAGCTATACAGGTTTGCTTTGTCCTTGATCTGACTGGCTGAGCTGTGTGGAAGGGAATGTCTGAAATGGCTGCATTGCGATTGCTTTCCAAGACTGACCAGCACTGCTGGCTTGTATACTGGGCCAGTGGCACCGGAGCTCTGGGAAATTTGTGTGCTTGAATGCATGTGGATGTTGCCACGTGTGAAATAAACAAAGTGATATATGTTCATAACCCCCTTTTTCAGCATTATTGCAGCTTTGTAGTTGTACTATTCGAGGTATGTTGTTCTCTCTTTCACAATGCTTTCCTCTTATACAACATTATATCTTGCAATTGCTAGTTTATTCGTCATATTTGCTATCTAATCGTATTAGTACGTCTCCCACTGAGGGCCTCACAGAAACATAATCCATCTTTGCTGACCAGATGTCATTATGGAGCTCCTAATGGCAGGAATTGAGACTCCCACAAACAGAATCTGTTACTGAAAGATCTGTTGCGGCTGAAAGCCCACATACATTTGAACTGAAACATGGTTTTATATTCCAGCTAGAAAGTCTTATGATCTTAGTTGCAGACACGAGTGAATCAATGCAACATCACATGCTGATATCTGAAGACCTTTTTAATGCAAGCTCTCAAAGCTGGTACATCGTCTGAATTTTCTTCCAAAATGATTCCGAGTGCATCTGTGAATAAGAAAAGCTGATGTTCTACACAGTTTAATCTTAATAAAAGTACACTGTGTGATATGTTTACCCTAGCAGTCATTATTCGTGCACCCACAGAACATGGATTACTTTTGGATTTCAAAAACGCTCAGAAACACAAAGGATTTCTCCGAATCGCTTCAAGAGCTGTGCTCGGGCATAACCACCAAGATGAGATTTCAGTTTATGTTTGGAGCAAATATGTCCGAGCAGTTTTTTTTTCTTATTTATCTCTGACTTTGAAGTCAATGGAGCATTTTATGAGTTGGTAAATTATAAAGGTGAATTATTTTTTAATCAGCATTACATTCAGTGCGTTACATGGGTGAGTGGATACTGGTCCAGGTCTTTCATCATTGTGGTTAGTAAATGTCAAGCCCATACTGGGATTTCACTGGTCCACTGAAGAAGGTAACACAGCTTTCATGAGGGCATCTGTAGCAAACTGATTTGGTGGGGTTTTTAATATTTAGAGTAGCAAAGGTTTAGGTGTATTTGGTAGGGGTGTCAATCAATTAAAAATTGAGCTGTATGATGCAAATTAATTTAGCCATGGCTACTTTGTCATAGAGTCTACGTATGTTAAATTACTTAAAATGTGTCATTGTTACATATTACTTGTACTTACTGTTATAATAACAATTTATTATGCATGATTACAAGTAGTGTTGTCAAAAGACCCGGTACTTCGGTACCAAGTAGGTACTAAAACTTTTTAAATGTGACTGTACCAGGTTTCTTTAAGTACAGGTAGTACCGAGGTCCCGTTCAAACCCGGTTCTGCGCTGTTTTAATTTTAATAGCAAATCCCCTTTATTTACCAAAAATAAAATGTTTAAATTTCATAAATTAAGACAAATTAAATTTGGGTGAAACTAGTTTACTGTTTTTCATAATTATATAACTTGTAGAAAAACTTAAAACACAATTGTAAATAAATATAAAGAATGGCATTGGTTTTATTTTTTTGTGCTAAAAAGTTTTTTTTTTTATTAATTAGCATATTTTTGTGTTTTGCTTTGGTACCAAAACTGGTTCCGAGAACCGTGGATTTTCACTGGTATCGGTACCGAATACTGAAATTTTGGTACCGTGACAACACTAATTACAGGCAAGTAAACCGAACCCTAACCATATAGTAAACATACATGTAGTTCATAAATATTACTCAATACTTAAATGTATAATTATAGTGTAACCAGAACACCTTAAAATAAAGTGTAACCTAACTTAATTATAGAAAAAAAGTCCATGTTATTCAGAGCTTCAATCTGAGAACAAGATAATATTAATAGAATTATTATAATTATCTAATTATAATAATAATCTTTTTTTAAGTAATATTAATAATAAATGTTCTTGTTGCTGTTATTAACACTAACTCTACTAGTACTGCTACTAATATTAAATATGTGCTCAGTTGTATTCATTAAACATTGTTGAAGAATTTTTGTATTAAGAATTAAGCCCCTACTAGAAATAAAATACGATCACTTATCATGTCTGTACCCAATTAGTCATTGCTTCCCCTTTCTAGAATAAATACCTCAAATAGGGTTGTATTCTTTTTTTCTCCCTCTTAGCCTCCAGGCCGATATATTTATGCTTTAATAACATTGGATGACATTTGAAGATTTGAATACATTGAAGGTTGGCTGCATGTATGATGAATTCAAAATTAGAATTTCATCTATTTTAGTCAGCGTACACTTGAGGCTCTTTTGTGATATTTTTACGACTGCTTTTCTCACAGATTTCTTTTGTTGCCATGAGGTAATCACTATTTGTGTCCCATCTCTTTGTGAAGGGAAAGAAATGAGCGCTTCTCTTTTGTTCTGCACACACAGATACATGTGCGTGACTGGCCCATCAATGATCTGGAGCTGTTAGTGTATGCGAGGAAAGGTGCTGCTTTCCCTTGCTAAGTGAGCTTTAATCTGCAATGAGGGGACTTTAAAACACTCAGATCCTCACGCAGATCACGCTGAAGGTCACAGTGAGCGCACCTGCTCTGCTTTATGAGGGCCTTTAGCATTCACAGTTTCATACAAATACAGTGCCTTGCGAAAATATTCATACTCCTTCATTTTTTTTCACGTTTTATGTTACTGGCTTTTGCTAAGCTGCTTTAAATTACTTTTTTTCCCCTCATCAATCTACACTCCATACACCAATGACAAAGCAAAAATAGAATTGTTACAAATGTTAAATGTATTAAAATAAAAAAAAAACTGAAGTAAATTACATAAGTATTCATAAATATATATTTCTACAATATGAATGCTCCTGAGCTTAATTTGTATCTGTCCCAGATAAGGATATGAATACTTATGCAATGGATACTTATGCTATGGAATAATTTAAGTGTTTTAATTAAAAACCTGTTTTCTGCTTTGAGATTAATGTGGAAGCAGTTCAACATGAGGCAGCAACATAACAAAAGGGTGGGGGGAATGAAGGGGTGTGAATACTTTCACAAGGGACTGTAATACTGATGAAAGTGGATGTAGAGCTGTGGACTGAGAGAAAACTATTGAAATTATCCTTTATTTATTCAGTTGAGTTTCCTTCCTTCCCCTTTCAGTTTTTCTCACTGCCTCCTGTCTCTTTTTGTCCGTCCTTCCTGCCTTTTCTTCATCTTTCTTTCGCCTTTGTCAATTTTCCTTCCTATTTTTATTCCTTCCTTCCATTTTTGTTCTTTCTTCTTTCCATCCTTATTCTTTCTACTCTTCGCCTCCTTTCATTAATTTTTCTCCTTTTCTCTTCCTTCCTCTATCCCTTCTTCCTCCTTTCATTTTTTCCTTCCTTCCTTACTTCATTCCTTGCTTCCTTTTTATTCCTTTCTTTGGTTTTCTTTCTTCATCCTTTCTCTTCATTTGTCCATTCTCTTTTCCCATTCTTATTATTTCTACTCTTCTCCTCATTCCCTTCTTACTTTCTCTGTCTTCAGTACTACCTTTCTTCCTCTTTCATTCTTTCTTCCATTTTTCATCCTTCCTTCATTCCTTCCTTACTTTGCTTTTCTTTCTTTCTTCCTTCCTCTTTTTCAATTGTTTAATGTTTCTTCCTAGATTTCTACTCTTCTCCTCTTTCCTTTTTTCTGACTTTCTCCTTTTTTTCCTCTATCCTAAGTTTCTCTTTCATTTGTTCTTCCTCCTTTTATTCTTTCTTTCTTTTTTTCTTCCACTTTTTTATTTCATCCTTCCTCCTTTGTCCTTACTCTTCTTCATTAGCTCATTCTCTCTTCTTTGAATCCTTTTTCTTTCTACTCTTCTCATCCTTCCCTTCTTACTTTCTATTTCCTGTTTCTTTTTCTGCCTCTTCTTCCTTTCTTCCTCAATTTTCTCTACCTTCCATTTTTTTCTTTCATCCTTTCTCCTTGTTCTTCTTTTCTACTAATTTATTCCTTCCTATTTTCTCCATTTCTTCCTAATTCTTCTTCCTCCGTTTATCTTTTGTCCTTCCTTCCTTCCTCCTTTCCTTTTTCTTGTTTTCATCATTCATTCTCTATTACTTCCCCTGAAGCACTGTTTGGGCTCCCTGTGGGTATCCAGCCATATCTTAACCATATAGGCAATAGGTTTGTTCCCTTTCATTGCAACCTCATACTGTATCTATGATAATCATAATGATTTTACATCTATAAATATTCAATGCATTATACATCCATTTGACATTGTCCTCTGGAGATATATTTCAATGTAATAAATGCTGAATATATAGAAGAATGTGTAAAATCTAGATGGTGCCTCTCATGAACTGGTCCTTCCTCTCTTTCTGTAGTGAATAAATGTGAGGAGCTCTTCACCGACACCACACACAGGAACCTGGCCATTCAGTTCCACCTGGAGTGCAGTTATACCTGCCTGACCTACTACGAGTATCGCAGGGCCAAAGAACACCTGCAAACGGCCCGCAATCTGTCAGGACTCGATGTTAACATGATAGGTAAGAAATCGAATGTAATGTCAAGAAAAATGATTGTTCTGTGCAGATGACTGAAGGAGGGATAAACGGCAGTGTGTGACCGAAGTAACTGGAAGATGAAATGAATGAAAGAGAGAAAAATGGATGACCCAGCATTATTGATGGAATGCATGAATGGTTAAGTAATTGTTGTTCTCTCTCAGGTGCTTTAGGAAAGAGAACTCGTTTTCAAGAGAACTTTCTGGCTCAGCTCATCTTAGATGTTAAACGGAAGGACAGTTCACCTGTTCCCAATTCTGAGAGTCCCTCCCTCACACCAACACCTAAAGAACTCTTACCAAAGGTACGTAAAGTGTCTAAAATTATCTTCATTTCATTACAATGGCAGGTGAATTAAGATAAATTATAGACTTTCTATTCTATTTGTACGGTTAGTGTTTTTTTCAGTTTTGTTTAATTGTATTTGTTCTGTTGCAATAAATGTATTTAGCTTTTGTCACTAGAGCGTCATGTGCAAAAGGAGTATGTTTAATACGAGTATTATTTTCTTTATTGTACTTTTCAAATGTCATTTGAATCACTTGCATCACTTAACTGAAAGAGCCTTAATAAAAAATAAAAAAAAAATTACAGTTCTTACTCTCATTTGACACTTGAGTAATAATTTTGGCCTCTGGGTACATGAATACCCATCACAGTCCCTGTTGGGGCAAGAACTGTGCAGTACTTATCCCATCCATCAGGGGGCGACATTCATTCTTGTGTTTACAGCAGAAGTGACATTGAGCTGCAGTGAAGGTCGTGAAAAATAAATTTTATACAGATTTCCATCGGTCTCATTCTTTCCTGTCTTCCTCACTCTCTCTCTCCTCTCACCCCGAGGCAGTGCTTTACTTTTATTGCACATTTTTGGACGGCGGTTGAGTTTTATCTGGTGTTTGGCTGATCTGTGCAGTGGCATTGCTCTGTCTGGTCTTATCTGCTTTGGCTGCAAATATGACAAATTGGGGACAGACAAAGATTTCACAGAAAATTCCCGAACCTTATCTGTTTCCCTTTAGCTGGCCCCGGTTTCTGTGTTATGGCCCTAAAAAGTGCATTAAATAATTTTTCCAGGATGACTTGAGTTTTTGGATTAACCGTGATAAGATCAGTATTGCTTACAAACTCTGAGCTGATGGCACTCCAGTGGGTCTTAGTTGTCCATGTGAAGGCTTTCAGGTAGAGTGTCCGTGTGTGAGAGCCAGTTAGACTTCATTTCATGGGAATTGAATTTGAACATCAACAAATTAGATTTTAAATAGGCTACAGCAGAGGAACATGTTAATTTGCATATGCCCCGCCCTAGCTAATGAGTATCAATGCTGACTATGATTGATTTCTTGTTGCATGAGCTAGCATCATTTTCTCATTTGAGGTAATATCTGAGGAAATAACCCTTCTAAAGGCATTAAAGAGCTAAATGCTTGTTTTATGACACTTTAATAATGTAAAGTTTGACAGCAGGATGGGCTATAAGTTATAAATGCGGTTCTTAATGCAATAATAATGTCATGTAGCCATAACTGAAAAAATGGTGTTTGAATTGGTTACTCTGTCTCCTTTTTCTCTCGTCTAAACTGTAATCTGTGTTTGTCATACACATATTTTAAGGTCTTTTGGGGATCTGCTCTGGTTCTCATGCCTGTGTGTTTCTAGGATCATCAGTTGAGTGATGATACAGTCCTGAACCAGATTAACCTGGCAGAACCATCTGAACATGAACTTCCAGAGCTCAGCGCTGAGGAACAGACCCTTATACTGGCCACATGGTGAGTGTCTCCGTTGATATGGATATGTCCTGTTTCACAGGTCGGTGTAGTAACAGGATGGGCACCAGTACCTAGGTACTCTTAAGTGACAACCGTTGACCGTTCATGTTTTGTTGATTTCAAAACATTGCATACAGATCGAAAAAGCAGTAATGACTATACACAGATGCACAAAAGTGGCCTCTTTTCTAGTTTCTAGTTGTGATTGCTTGCCACTGCATTTTTGGCAGTATGTTACAGCCCAATTCACCAGACAGCGATTTGTATCAGTATTGTTCATGGTGACTTTCGCTCGGATGTGTTATCATCAGGGCTCAATACTAAGACATTTTTCTTTTCAAATGATGGTAGACCATATGTAACATGATGAAAAAACTAAGAGTTTTTCAATTAAAACTACGATTAAAAAAAATTAAAATACATTTATTTATAATATTTATTTGTAATATTTAATACATAAAAGTATAATGTAATGTTTAATATTTAGGTTTTGGTATTTGAGGTAAAATCTGCAAAACAGTAACTGTGTGCTTAACATCTTATTTATATCATATAAATAATATTGATATTTAAATCACCATTCCTCTTTTATTAAAACAATATTTTACATTTATTTTAATTTAATCCACACATGAATTTGTGAGTAGCAAGGATGTTGCTGTGAAGTTAAAAGTTTCACTTTTATAGAAGTTTTCAATCTTGCAGAGGAATTGCATATACTGCTACTGTCAACAGTTAAATGAAACACACATCCCTTTTTGCCACAAGTGTGTGTGTGTGTGTGTATGTCTCTTGGTTTGTGACACTTTATTAAATGACTGTTTTAAGAGTCTACCTTGTGCGTGTGAGATTAAACATACTTCTGAAAATCAGGTTGTCAAAGCCCGAGCCAAACCGTTTTACGAGTATGACTTCAACAGGTCCTCTGGCTGAAATGTGCTTCAAAATTCATAGACGCAAAAATCCAAGGAAAAAATAGTTTCCTCATCCTTCAGATTAGTTTTAGTAGCTGTAGTATTTTAGTTCCTGACTTTTAAAGCCGCAGCTCGTCATTAATCACGTTGGTGACGTGTAAATCATTGTTATTGCTGAGAGTCTTGTTTTATCTTAGCAACTTTGAAGTGCTGTGTCAGGCCTTCATCTTGCAGAATATGGTTTTTGTGCCCAAGTGCACACTGATAACGGTCTTCTCCATCCTGAAAAAAAAGTGGATGGTCACCCACCCCCATCTCAGCCCTGGGAGGAGGTGCGGGGTTCTCCTACACTGCTCTCTAATTAGCTTTGTTACCGGTCTGTGCGCCCTGTTTGTTGTGGAAAGGTCATCATCCTGCCCGACTGGCTGCTAGGAGACAAATTGCAGGCGTGGAATAATTAGCAGGGTGTAATTATGCAGGCCAGGATCCTTAATTGGGCTGCGTGATGGTTGAAGGTGAATTATGGGCCGTCATTGGTGCAGTCGAGCAAAACCGCACGTACGGTTTAACGGCATTCTGTTGGAATGCGAACAGCCCACCATACATTTATTATCCTCGGCTAATGTAAAGAAATCTGAATTTAAATGAGAAATTCAGACAGTTGCACCTTGAGGAAAGGAGCTGAAGTTACCTAGAATATTGAGTTATGGGTATAATAATAGGATTAAATAATTGAACTAACTGCTGAGTGAGGGTTGAGATGTGCAAGCACATTTTATCCTTTTGACTGTCTGTGACAACTTTGTTTTAATGCCTCTACTGCAATGGATCTGGTGAATTTCATGAGGTGTGGGAGTCATATTTCAACTTTTATGCATTACATTCATGTGTCATTATGCAAATAAATCATAATGGAAGGATTATTTCATAGTTTTTATTTATGAAATGTCTCAATTCTCAAATGTTTAAAAAGCTGAAAGAATTATGGACGAGGCACAAGATCTTGCATGCCATGGGATTTTTTTGAATGATCGTTTTTTGTGTGCTTGACTTGTGAACTAAAAGAAACGCACTTTATTTTTTTTGATTGATCGTGGTTTGTTGTTTTGCAGCATAGACTTTCAGAAGAATAATCCAGTTCATAAACTAAATGATGAGGAACTCCTGGCCTTCACGACGGTAAGACGCATGTTTTTCTGTCTTTCTCTCACTGCCACAGTGCAGTTGACACATCTCTTATCAGTACAGATGGGGTGCATGTAAACGGCTCTCTCTCATTTGGTGACAGTTGTGCACCTAGAATGTGTCTACACTAACAAACAAAAACCAATGAAATGGTCTGTCGCTTCTGTTGCTCTGCTAGGAACCTTTAAAATTAATGAGGTGTCAAGACCTTGTCATTTAAGATGCACTGATCAAATCTAGCACATAAGTTTGGTGAATTTAGTTTCAAAAGTTTACATCAACGCAAGTCACTTTTAAAAAGATTTTTAAATAATAAAACCATAAGTTACAAATAGATAAGAAACTCTGACATGTTTAACAGATATTTACCTTTATATATAAATTATAAATAAATTGACATTGATACTATCCGGTTTAAGATGAATTTATGTAGAATTTGAGAACAAGTAAATGCAAAGAAAATGCAAAGAAATTATCCATAATGTGCATAAAACTATATATAGTTGATGAAAACATGCATAAACGTTCATGAAAGGTGTGGTTTTTGTTCTCTTAAACACATGTGAAGTAAATTCTACTTTTATTTACAATACCAGTGTTCATTCTTTCATTCATTCATTCATTCATTCATTCATTCAATAAATTAAATGTGCAACTTGGGGGGAAACAGCTAATTGACTGCTTGTAGTCTTTAGCAATAATTTTGCATAAGTCTCTGGTTTGCTTCAAGTCCTGAAATTATTTTAATTTCCCAACATTCTCTGCACATTTGAAATAGTCCCCAGACTTTTGAAAAGTTTGAACAATCTGGAAAATTGAGGGGCCTGTACATAACAAAGCTGTGACAGACACTTATTTGTGTGGAGACAACGCATAATATTAAAAACCAAGAGCCGATATTTTATCTAAGCTGCAAATTTAAGTTAATGTATTGTAGAATATATGCAAAATCCCTTTTTTTCCAAAAAGAAAACATTAAAAATGCCAAACACATTCTGCAGGGATAGGTAAACATATGTGCTCAGTTGTACAAGTCTTATTGTATGCTGTTAAAGATTTGACTTCCAGACTTTGTAATGTCAGAAAGTATGAGATTTGGTATGTTGACACGTCTTTATATTTTTCCATGTAGCGGTTTATGACAGCTTGGGTGAGAATGATAGACAGATTGAAAACTGCCCATTTCCTTTAAGCTCATTCACTCAAAACTCGCATTACAGAAGAGTGAAAAACCATTGGAAACCTAAACATCTGGTCAGTTATGAGGAGATCAAAACCCACTTACTGAAACTGAGCTAATCAAAACACTTCTCCGCCAGCAGGCCATAGTGTCTTCCTCGATTATCTTTAAGCCACTTCCTGTTAATTTAATTAGTTCAATGTTTCGGCCACAGACAAACAATTTGGAAAGTTACCCTGAGGGTCACTGCTTGTAATCTGTAGCGAGCGTCTCCCCATTAAGGTGTTGAACAACAATTTGGTTGTTCTTATTAGCAAACACCCTAAACTGAAGCACTGCATATGTTCTGCTTAATCGATGTGTACCGGTATACTGCAGATGAAACCCTGCGGTGGAGACGTGCCTGTAAGAACAGTCATATGCTCAACGCGACATTGTCTACATCTGCTGTGAACATCATTTTTAACCAGCAGCAAATTAGCATACAAAGAGTTTCTAAATCAGCAACCTGTGCCCACCAACAGCCTCAATTATTTATAGTCTGTTATTGCTGAGGACAGTTGTGTGTGTGATTTATATCCGTTTACAAATGTCTCTGACAGTAAAATCAACCACGTCAAAATCACAGTTGTGCCTCTCACTCTATTGTGGAGGTGCCATGTTAAACCGCTTGTATTCTAAACACATTCCATCTTATTTATGTAGCTAAAAAAAAGGGGTGTCAATATGTGAAAATGTACATTTTTCAAGTAAAATATTAACATGAATGAGAAACAACTGGTCACTAATGCATTTTTCCGTTTCTGTTTTGCATTTTCCTTAACTGGCCTGGAAAATGTTTCATATTCAACTATTTAAGTTGCATTTGTAATAGCATTTCCTGCATTTGAATGCTTTTATAAAAACTAGTTTTATGTAAATGCCGTATTTTTATGTATTTTAGGTTTTGTGCTTTTTTTACCATGTAAATATTGCTGTCAATATTAAAAAATTTAATAAAAGCGTTTATATAAATACTAAAGAAACAAGAAAATGGTTCATAATTATTATTAAATGTATTTAATGATAGGTTATCTGTAAACCATTGTATTCTACTTATTAAAAAAAAAAAAATCTTGGTGCCTTATGTGCTGTATTTACTCACAAACACACGCACACAAACACCTTGTATCGTGTGATGTCAGTCGGGTTGAATCTGAATTCTCCTGTTACTTCTTCTGCTTGTGTAACTGTGGCTGATGCTGTTTAACAGTTCTTTATCTCATTTTCAGGGGTGATGTTTCAGCTTGTCCTCCTCCTACTTTGTTTTCTTCTCTTCTAATTTATACTTGGGTTACTGCCCTACCCATCTTCTCAGACTCTGAATCTATTTGCATTCATTAGAAGTTGCCTTTCTCTGGCTCTCGGAGGACCTCGGCTGCTCCGCCTGGCCTCGCTGTTCAAAGCTTGATATCTTTATTTGTACGAGCAATGAAGTGAGTCCTCTGCTCTCGTACATTCGGCTGTGTGCACTGCTCTCTAAAACTCTCCCACGTCTTGGAATGAGGTCAATTCTTTTCAAGTGTTTCTGTGTTATGGCCAATTGCAATTTTCCCTGAAGTATTAAGTGACTTTCCCAGACAACTTTAACCTTGAGAGGACATGTTCCAATGCTTTGACAAATACCCGCACCTGTTTTCATGGCTGTAGCGCTAAGATGTTGGTGGTCTCTCCTTGAAATGAATCCCTCCTAATCAACACCTTTTAAGATCACAGATTGTTGCGGAACCCAATTAGGTGTGGTACTGTGAAATATGGGTTTAAATCGGTGGAAGGTTTGACTGTCTGACAGCTTTTGGCAAACAATTCAAAGCCAACTCCAATGTGTCAACACCCACCCCAGAGACGTCACCGCAAGTCATCAGATATGCCAATCTCAGGTTTGCTTAAGGTACGAGGCTCTGACGGACAGGGCGAAGCAGTGTGATGGATTGGAAATGAGCAGCTAAAAGGGAAAGAGAAGGAAAAATGTGTCTCCAGAGTCTGACCCAGAGGTTTGCATCATATTCAGCAAAAGCTGTTAGAGTCAGGTCCCTCTGGAAAAATAATCTACACTTCGAGCAAAGAGTTCAAACAGCACTTTCCTGTGCCTGATGGAGCTCTGCTTTCTGCATGAACTCTAGAGTCCATATTTTAAGCAGGTTGGAAACAAAATTAATGGGGTAGAATAGGCCTATGAGTCAGTTTGGGATGAGGACATCATCTGCCTCTGGACATAATTCAATAGAAATCACTGTAGTCACTGTAGTTGATGAATTTGTGCTCATAAACACTAGAAAGAGATGAAATGATGATTATTTGGGTGGTTTTTCAGTATGGTTGGGAAGATTGAATCATTTCAATGCTCTACATAATACTTGCCTCATCAGAAAGATTAGCATTTGTTAATGCAGTGTTAATTTTGACACAAAATTTTAATTTAGTTTTAGTCTTAGTCTTTTGACTATAATTCTTTTTAGTTTTAGTCAAGTTTTAGTCATCTGATTTGTTTTAATTTTAGTCTTATTTTAGTCGACTAAAATTGCTTGGTATTTTAGTCGACTAAAATTGCTTGGTATTTTAGTCGACTAAAATTGCTTGGTATTTTAGTCGACTAAAATAAGACTAAAATCAATAACAGATTTACTAGACAATTTTTTACAGCTGGTATAGGAAACAAACTTAACCAAAATATATAAAACACAAATTCAACTTTATTTCAACACAACTGTGTCTTTATTTCGATTCAAAAGCTTTTATGCAGCAACAAACACTGTCATGATAATGTAAACAATAACTAGCTGCCAATTGACCATCAATAAAAGAAAAATAACGTTAGGTCCAGGACCTTAAAGCTTACAGCTGAGCTGAACAATAAGTGCATACATTTAAAGTAAATATTTAATAAGTTGGCAGCTAGGTGGATAAAAAAAGTAACAAGATTTTATAAGGTATTCATTTGTCTAGCAATATTGTATGTTTTAAATACTACAATATTGCTAGATTTGTATGTATAATGATAGGATGTGAACATTCATATTTCACATGACTAATATAGAAATATTTGTGATATTGTCAACAAGTAGAACATTATAAAATATACTAAACATTAGTATTAATCAAATGAATTTATCATGATATTACGTATTAGTATTGTGCTCGCATCTAATTTGAAGAAGGGGCTATTTTACAGTACTTTTCAGTTCGTAATATTTAATGCTACAACATCTACGCACTGCACTATTCCAATTTTGCTTAGCTCAATAAACAAAAGAACATCGTTGTGAAATTACATTTGAGAAAATGTCCGGGTGGCTCGTCTGTAAATGTCTTTTCAAATTGGTTGTGTTCTTGCCACGAATGAGCGCTCCGCGTGCTTTACACTTTGTTTTGTTTTGTTCGTCGTCAAACGTGAAGTGAGCTGTTGACATTTTGTCGCTCTTTTAGACAGTAGGGACTTTAAGCAACAGCTGCGAACGGCTACAGCGACCGGAAGTTTGCCGTCACACCGCTGTAGCCAAGAACGTAAAAGTCACTAAGCAACGGTAAAACAGAACAGCGCAACGCAGCATTAATTCATTTATTGAGATCCAAAAAAATATATAATTTAAAAAAGCAAGAGAAGGATTGCTTTTGGCGTTAAATGACAATCTTTTGTCAGAAGAGGAGTTTTTAATATTGTATGATGTAAATAAGTCTAAAAACATAACATTTATTTACCTAACCTCTCACGTTGTAGCGACTCTGGCAAATCAGCTGTTCTCCCGTAGTAGACCGTTAAATTAGAACGTCACAAAGTAGCAGTTAAATTCGCGCAGGCGCAATACAACGCCAGAATGGCGTTGCCGTTCCACCAGAGGCTGTTGCTTAAAGTCCCTATCACCTCTTCGAATGCCGACTTCCCGGGAGCTCATAAAAACTGAAAACCTTCGCTTCACGTCTCAATAAGTCAGGCTCTGATTGGTTCTCTTCTCTCATGCAGTCTGTTCTGTTTTGCCGGTTCTTTTGCTCATTCCTCGTATCTCTCCCGTCTGCTGATTTGATTTTCGTCACAGTCTATTTTCGTCTCGTCCTTTATTCGTTGACGATAATGTCAATCAATTTAGTCAGTTTTAGTCTCCATCAGTGCCTTCTATTTTAGTTTTCGTTTCGTTTTCGTCAGCAAAAATATATTCGTGACGAAAATAATGACGAAAATATTTAGTCAACGAAATTAACACTGTGTTAATGGAAAAAAAAATCACCATAAATCCTTATATAAACACCTGTATACATGCAAATGTTTATCAAGTCAATTCACCTTTATCTATATAGCGCTTTTAACAATACAGATTGTGTCAAAGCAACTTTACAGTATTAAATAGGAAAGTAGTGTGTCGATAATTTAAAATGACAATAGTAAACACTTTTCTGTTAAAGGCAGTTCACTGTTGAATTCAGTGATGTCGTCATCTGGCTCAGTTCAGTTTAAATAGTATCTGTGCAAGTTGATGATATCGCTTTGGATGTTAAGTGTCCCCAACTAAGCAAGCCAGAAGCGACAGGGGCAAGGAACCAAAACTCCATCGGTGAAAGAATTGAGAAAATACCATGGGAGAAACCAGGCTCAGTTGGGGGCCCAGCTCTCCTCTGGCCAGACGAAACCAGCAGTTCAATTCCAGACTGCAGCAAGTCACAATTGTGCAGAGGACTCATCTGTTTACCGTGGTCTTGTCCAGGTGGCCCAGGGATCTGTGTCTGGGGTCTCACATCTAGTTGTCCTTGTCTCTGCTGACATTCAGGGCTGGAGGTCGTCTCTAGGTTGATAGATACTGAATAAATATATATATATTTTAGACTTTATATAAATCTTGATAAGCTATAACATTTGTAAATGTATGTGATTTCTAAAATATAAAAGGAAAGCCTAAGAGAGAATAATTTGTAATTTCTGTATCAGATGGTTTGAATTTGTTTTCCAAAGACAAAATAAATTAAAGCTGCAAGCAGCGATGAACGGGCCCTCGCACCCGGGCTCACCGACAGCGAGTGGCTTTAGTTAATAGGTGAACGGTGAGAAATATGCGTTTAAACTCATAAATATAAGTAGAATATATCAATGTTTATTCCATATATGTGCCAATCTTCCTGTTGCCAGCAGGTGGCGCTATCATTATAATGGAATATTGGCCTTCAGATGTGTTCAGGGCAGGACTTTTATCGAATATGTGAGGTTTGGGGAGGATTGGACATTTTATGCCTGAGTTACAACAACATCCTACTTCATGGCGAAACATCGAAATTTGTCAGGCCGCCATGGACACGCCCTTTAACGAAACCTCAAGATCTTCGCAATTTAAGATCGCAGAAGGCTTTAGATTACACTGACCAAGTTTGGTGTTGATCAGAATAAATATCTAGGAGGAGTTTGTTAAAGTACAACCCCTGAAAATGGCCAAAACAACACTAATTTTGCAGAGAAAATTCGAAATAACTGACTTCCTGTTGGGATTCGGATTTCGTACCAAGAGACTTTTTCGTAGATATTGGTGTGTTACATGTGTGTACCGATTTTTGTACATGTACGTGAAACATAGCTTGAGGCGTACTCCGTTTAAAGTGTATACGCACTCCGTTGAAAGTGTATAGGTGGCGCTATCGAGCCATTTTGCCACACTCGATGGAATATTGGCCTTCAGATCTGTTCAGGCCAGGACCCTTATCACACAAGTGAAGTTTGGGCAAGATCGGACATTTTATGCCTGAGTTATAACATCTTTTATTCCCATGGCGAGACATCGAACTTCATCACGGCGCCATGAACACACCTTTTAACAAAAACTCAAGATCTTCACAACTAAACATCACACAGGTATTTAAATTAGACTGACCACAAAAAAGACATTGATGTCATAAAATTTCTAGGAGTAGTTTGTCGCAGTGTAAAATATGTAACTTCCTGTTGCCAATAGGTGGCGCTATGACTATAACTGAATATTGGCATGTAGATCTGTTCAGGTCAAGAGTCTTATCCAACATGTGAAGTTTGGGGCAGATTGGACATTGTATGTCTGAGTTACAGCAACTTCCTTTTTCATGGCGAAACATCGAAATTTGTCAGGCCGCCATGGACCCGCCCTTTAACGAAACCTCAAGTCCTTCGCAATTTATTATCGCAAAGGGCTTTAGATTACACTGACCAAGTTTGGTGTTGATCTGAATAAATCTCTAGGAGGAGTTCGTTAAAGTACAACCCCTGAAAATGGCAAAAACAACACCAATTTTGAAGGGAAAATTCAAAATAACCGACTTCCTGTTGGGATCCGGATTTCGTACCAAGAGACTTTTTTGTAGGTATTGGAGTGTTACATGTGTATACCAATTTTTGTACATGTACGTGAAACATAGCTCGAGGCGCACTCTGTTGAAAGTGTACAGGTGGCGCTATAGAGCTGTTCTGCCACACCCGGTGGAATATTGGCCTGCAGATCTGTTCAGGCCAGGACTCTTATCACACATGTGAAGTTTGGGGAAGATCGGACATTTTATATCTGAGTTATAACATCTTTTATTCCCATGGCGAGACATCGAACTTCGTCGCGGCGCCATGAACAAGCCTTTTAACGAAAACTCAAGATCTTCACAACTGAACATCGTACAGGCCTTTAGATTAGACTGACCACAAAAAAGACATTGATGTCATAAAATTTCTAGGAGTAGTTCGTCGCAGCGTAAAATATGTCACTTCCTGTTGCCAATAGGTGGCGCTATGACTATAACTGAATATGGGCATGTCAATCTGTTCAGGTTCGGAGTCTCATCAAACATGTGAAGTTTGGGGCAGATTGGTCATTGTATGTGTGAGTTATAGGAACTTCATTTTTCATGGCGAATCATTGAAATTCGCCAGGCCGCCACGGACACGCCCTTCAACGAAAAGTCAGGATCTTCGCAATTTAACATCGCAAAGGCCTTTAGATTAGGCATACCAAATTTGGTGTTGATTTGAAGAACTCTCTAGGAGGAGTTCGTTAAAATACAACACATGGAAATGACAAAAATTACACAAAATATGCTCATAATATTAAAAATAACCGACTTCCTGTTGGGTTTAGAATTTCGCTCCAAGAGTCTTTTTTGTAGGTATTGGTGTGTTACATATGTGTGCCAATTTTCGTGCATGTACGTGAAACATAGCTGGAAGGCTGTTGATTTTCTTGGTATAGGTGGCGCTGTCGAGCCATTTTGCCACACCCTCTTCTGAATCCTATATCAGACGAAAATTTTCACCAGGTTTGACGCGTGTGCAAAGTTTCATGACTTTTTGAGCATGTTAAAGCCCTCAAAAATGCGATTCATTCGGGAGAAGAAGAAGAAGAATAATAATAAATATAGCTGCAAGCAGCGATGGCGGGCTCAAGCCACCAATGCCATCGCCACCCCGGTGGCATCAGGTAAACTGTGCCCAGCGGGCACATGCATTCACAATATCCCTCTGGCAGTGAGGTTTTAAAGGATACGGCAGTTAAAGGGTTAATCCGAATCATCTAGACTTTAAAATCACATTCACAGAACAATATATATATATTAGTAACACTGTACAATAAGATTTCATTTATAAACATTATGTTAACATGAACAATATTTATATAGCATTCATTCATGTCAGTTAATATTCCAAACTTAAACATGAAAACATTGTTTTATTGTGATTTTTTTCCAAGTACATTTTACCAATTCCAAACCATATAAATCTTAATAACTACCATTATTTTTTATTTAATCATTTATGAGTGCTATACAATAGTCCAGGAAAGCTGGAAGAGAAAAACTCCTTATATTCATGTGTGCAGAATTATTAGGCATGTTTTCTTTTACAGATGAAATGCGCTAAAATAGACTTTTAACTCAAACTGTAAGGTCGAAAATTATGAAATACCCATGAGAAATATCAAACACAAATGCAATACAGAAATGGATAAGTTAAGACTTGACCATTGTACAAAAAATACTGACTGGGTCATGAGGTCAGAAAAGAAGAAGAAAAAAGCAGGTCAAGAAGAACTGACAAAAAGAATTGCAAAATAATTAGTAATTAATGTGAAGATTAATTTTTAGTCAATTCTGCAAGACAGACTTTTCAGGAAAGGAGGTGGAATAAAAATGAGCTCCTAAATCTTAATCCTGGATTCTGGAAGATATATTCCTCAAACCATCGAACAAGAGGAGGTGGTGCTGGTCCTTCACGAGTCACTCTAATCTGTGCATAAAGCCTATATATAAAGACTTAATATATAGTATTTCACAATACTTCATGGTATTCTAATTAAATCATTTTTTGGAATCTTAAGTCTCTCAGAGTCCGACACCGAGTAATTCTGGAGACTCCAGGAAAGTGGCAGTTCTGTAAAATGTTGGCGCTGGAGACTAAATGCACCCTGATAGTTTCACACCTAATTCACTTAACACACACACACACACACATTACCCACAGTGACAGTGGGACTGAGTGACATCAGATGTATGATAGTTTTTTTTTAATTTTCTATCATCCATATAGTGTTGTATAGTCATGAAACTATGGTCATGAGACCAGTCATTCTGAGGAAATATGCCTCAGAATGACTGGTCTTCTATGTGTACATTTTTTTTTTTAAAGTGTTTAGAAGCTGCACTTTAAAAAAATAAAAAGACATTTACTGGTTCCTTTTTTACTATTATTTCAAAAAACATCACGGCAAAACCATTCAAGCTATCCAAAATTCATTCACACCTATTCTGTAAGATTAATTCTTTAAACAGTGGTAAAAGAGGATGTGGTGCTGATGCTTCAAGAGTCACTCAAAACGTATCTGTCCATAAAGCCTATAAAGAATTATTCTTAATATACAGTTCAAAATACTTCAGCTTGTTATTCTAATTAAGTGAGGGTCATTTTATCAGTAAAATATATACAATTCATTTTTTTTTGAAAGATTTCTATAAATGATTTAAATCATACTCGTTTCTACAATAATTATTTAAAAGTAATCCTATAGCTCCCTCTGGTGGCCATTATAGGTACTAAGAATTGCAAGCTTGATTTATAAGTTATGATAGTTTAAATTTTATGCTGGCTCTTGAAAGTGATAAAGCTATGAAACTTACTGTGCTTCCTTCAAATGAGGACTTCTACTTATATAAAAAATTATGAAGATTTAGAATGAAAAATTGTAAAGATATAGTAAAATAACTATTGTATTTTTTTATGTTACTTTAATAAATCTCTATGGCAACACCATTTAAGCTATCCTAAACCCATTCACAATTTAACATCTCAGTATATTGGCATCATGTTGAAAAAGGAGTATGGAGTAGTATGAGTAGGAGTATGAATTCATTTGCAGGCTTTATCATAAATCCACAATAAAATTTCTGAGTTCTGTATCAATCTGTGTTGTTGTTTGTTTATTTTTATCTTTTATTTTTCATAGGAAGATAACTTACTCTCATTTTTAATAAATGTGCTTATAAACCAAGGACAAGCTATTTATAGCTGTATTTATAAACTGCTTACTACTGACTATTAATATTGGGACAAGGCTTTATAAAGCATGAACTGACTATTTAATAATGAGTGCAGTTATTATAAAGTGTTATCAATGAATTTGCTAATGTTAACAAATTAGACATTATTTTACAGTGTTATCAAATCCTTAAATGACTCATAAGCATTTGTGAAAGTTCTGCTTGTATTACAGCTTAGTATTGATCTGTGAGCTGAACAGATTTACTGTTACATCCATGAGATTATGTAAATTAAAATAAATATAATGTCACAGGATGTCATAGGTCAGTATCAAATGAGTTTGAAATTATTATTTGCAGCACAAATAAGGTTTTTTTTAGGATTATTAAAAATCCCTAAAACTGTCAGAAAAAGGTTAAGGCCTAAGCTATTTCTATGTGAGTGGCTAATTTTATTTTTGTTTTTATAATTGTAATACACAAACTATGAAATTATACAAAATGTATAAAAAGATAAATAAATAAATACGCACACATTAAAAAAGCAGCCAAGTCGAATGAGTTTCCTTTTTTATATAGATTAAAATTGAAGACAGAAGCAAGTGGTAAATGTGGTCACTTTAATATTCAAATCCAGTAGATCCAGTTTATGTTCACGTGGCTGTTTTCGTTTATAGTCGCCAAGCTATTATGTGTTTTGAAATAATCTTGTCCGTTATGTGTTCGTTCGTACGACGAAAGGCAGAAACCTGCAGCTCGAGAGATATGTTATTCTGCCAGTCGCGCTTTCAAATAGTCTTGCACACTTAAACAGGTCACAAACACCTGCATTTAGCTCTTGTTGTGTTACAATGGGTTTATTGTGTGCATTTGTGGTAATATTTTATTTAAAAAAGCTCTTAAACAAGAATAAATTCGTTTGTTTTGAGCTCGACACTGTACGCGCTGATCGGAGGCGGTGATTTCAGATAGGCAGCTGCAAATATTTCATTTTCACACAAACAGTTCAAAAACATCTTAATTTAGCTCTTGGTGTGTTCTAATTGGTTGATTGTGTGATATCGCTGTAATAATTTATTTTTAAAAGCTTTAAAACAGGAATAAATTCGTTTTCTCTGAGCTCTTTACTCCAGACTCTCGTGATCACAGCGGTGATTCATCTCTCCTATTTCTCACGTATCTCTGGCCAGAAATAATTTATCCATGAGCCCTGAACCGGTAATAATCAGATATGTTGGTTTAGCTTGTCAGTGTGAATTAAATCTAAGTATTTGTTTGTATTTTTAACCGATTTAAAAGTGAAAGTAAAAGTTCGGGAATTGAACCTGTAGGGGCGCTATTTCTCTCAGACAATGGAAGTCTGAAGCACATATACTCAAACAGAGGGACAGAGTGAGATGAGATGTCTGACAGTTTTTTTAATTTTCTGTTATCCATACAGTGTTGTAAAGTCGTTAAACTATGCATATTTCCTCAGAATGACTTTTTCATCTGTATGAAAAAATTCTTTGACGTGTTTGGAAGCTGCAATTTAAAAATACAATAATGATTCCCTTTGTAAGGTCATTTAAAAAAATCACCACGGCAAAACCATTCAAGCTATCCAAAATCCATTCACAATTTAAGTTCCTATCAGAAATACTGATGTGTGTTCAGAGTTTTGTGAAATTCTAAGTATGTTATTTGCCTCAAAATCACCTGAGAAGTATTCCAGTTTGACATGTTGCCACGGCAACAATTTTTTAGATATCAATATCCCCCTTGCAGATTTATATCAGCTGTGTTTTAACATTATTCTGATGAAGTTTGAAGCAAATCGAGTTATAATAAGATGCTGAATTCAAATCATTTTGAAAATGACACACTTCCTGCTGCCAGTTGGTGGCGCTATAACTTTGACTCCTAATAGTCACATATATGCGATCGACATCATACAACGAATAATCTGATGAAGTTTGATTAAAATCAGGAAATGTATGTGGACGGTATTAGACACTTCCTGTTTCTCATTTCTCGCCATAATTTCAACGCCTCGCCACGAGCAAACCGTTCGAGATATCAAAAATCCCCTGGCAATTTTTCATCCCCAGTGTCTTGAGATCATGTTGACCGAGTTTGGCGGCAATCGAGAAAAAAACCTATGACAAGTATTTCAAATTCCAGAGCATGCGCTTTTTACATAACTCTAAATAGCTGACTTCCTGATGGGTGGAGCCTATGACATGCAATACGAAAGTTGTTCGGCACGATGAGATCTATATGTTTACTGAGTTTCATATGAATATGTGCAAGTATGTGTGAGCTATACATCAACATTTCTGACTGTGTTCCAGGGGGCGCCGTAGAGCCCCTGTGCCACGCCCGGGTCCCAGCCTCTGCAGGCTCCTAAAGGCCACAGATTCCAAAGTGTGCGCAAATTTTCAAGAGTTTTTGAGTATGTTAAGGACCCCAAAAGCCCCCACAACTTTGACGAAAAATTTGAATACTAAACCCTAAATAGCCAACTTCCTGTTGGGCGGAGCCTATGATATGCAATACAAAAGTTGTTTGGATTGATGAGATTTATATGTGTACCGAGTTTCATACGTCTACGAGCAAGAATGTATGATATATGGCCCTCCATATTCCAGGGGGCGCTGTAGAGCCCCTGTGCCACGCCCGTGTATCAGTCTCTGCCCGGCCCTAATGGCCGCAGGTTCCAATCTGTGTGCCAATTTTCAAGACTTTTTAAGCACGTTAAGGGCCCCAAAAGCCCCCGAGACGTTGGAAAAAAAAAAAAATAATAATAATAATAATAATAATAATAAAAAATAATCCTAAGGAAAACAATAGGCCTCTCGCCCTTTGGGCTTGAGCCCTAATAATAATAAAAAACAAAGCAGATACAAGAGGGTCCTCGCACCTCGGTGCTCGGGCCCTAATTAAAAAATTTTCCCTATAGTTGTATTCTTATCAAAACAAATTGTCCATTTAGACAAGAAGCAGTCATCTAATTGACGTGTAAAACAACAAATCACAGTTAATTAGCATTTTCACCCAATTGTTTGTCGTCATAGGAAGATTAAACTATTTGTGGTGCAGTCACAGGGTATGAAGCCTAAAGCTGATATTTAAGCTGTAAGCGTCACTTTCATGGCAATGATAGATGGGTTTACAGACCTCATTGTGATTAGGTTTTGCTCATGAATAATAATTAGATTATGGTTAAGTTAAAAGTACAGTGATTTTCGGGGCTATAATAACCTTGTTCATTAGTAGTCTGGTGTGTGCCAGGCTCTTTCTTTTCCATATTCTGTTCTGTTAAACTCTCTCCTGAATGTCGTTTCTGGATGTTTCGTTTTACTGAGCTTCGTTTTAAAATGCATGAGCTATACAGTGTTTCCTGTTTAACCTGCCTTATAGCACTCGAGCCATCCAAGAATAACCAGTGAGATGGAGCGTAACGAAGGGTGGAGACTATCATTTATATGTCAGGATTATTTATTTTCTTCATCCTCAAAATGAAGTCTTTTCAGGGAAGGAAGGGAAGGGGACGTGTTCGTGGCTGAGTTAGCACTTCTGTAGGAACAGCAGGGAATACTTTCATAGCCTAGGCGTTTAACGCTGCAAACACTCTTTCCTCTCATTTAATCATTTCTCGTGAAGGGTGGGAGGATGATAAAAATGTGTGCTGTCAGAAAAAATACATTGACGTACACTCTCAAAAGATGGGGATGTGTTCTTTTTTTATGTCGGAGAGCTCATTGCCGTAACTCATCGCGCAAATGTCCTGTCGCCCAGTGGATGACTTCTGGTGGTGAATTCCTATGGTTTTAATGATCAAGAGTCATCGATTGACCTCAAATACGGTTGCACGTACAGCCGATAATGATTGTATTGAATGGAACGGTCCTATCATTGTCACGCCAAGTGGTAAATCATTTAGGACTTCTTTATCATTGCACATTCGCATTACCGGGATCTGTTGGACATCAATAGGCATTTGCTGCATCATACACTGAATCTAGTGCTCCTAGAAATCAATCCAATGCCATGTTTGGCTGCGTTCCCAGATGCATATTAAGCCCAGTGTAGGATTACACTGGTAATTGGCAAATCAGGTTTGAAAAACCTTGTTTAGTTGACAGTATGTCCAGGGAAACTAGCTCTTTAGATGATAAGCTTGTTGTGATACTGTTACACACTCCAAGTCAATAAAGCATTTGTTTGTGTTCAGTCCCATTTTTAGCCATTTTTATCATTTTAATAAAGGAGTTTGCTTCGTACTGCTGTCTTATTTCTCTTCTTGATCCTTCCTGTAAACCGCAGGTCTTGGCCTTGGGAAGAGTAACATCATTCGCATTAAAATCCCCCTTGTAAGTGCCAAACCCGCTTCGGTTTCAAAGAGCTCCTCATCTGAGATGAATCATATGGGTTTTGAGGCTGTTCTGGTCTGATCTCTTTGGTTTGTGATGTTAAAATGGAGCCCAGCAGTTGGCAAAACCACCTGGGCGGTTTGTTCTTCCTCTATCTGTCAGTGCTTTCCCGCTGTTTTGGCCACTGGGCCACATGTGGTCACCTCCAGGGTGTGGCATTTGAGCTTGTGTCAGCGGTTTAGTTTCCGTTAGTCATTGAACCCCCATTAGGGATCTCGACCCCTCCCACTCCAAGTCAATGTAGAGATGGTGTTATGGACCGTATGTAATTTGAGCTTGTGTTTGTTTGGTTGGATTGGGTCGTTTCCTCGCTGTTACCCATGAGGCCGATGCTTGTGTTGATCTCACCAATGATCTCTGGCCAAGGGCAGTGCACTATTGGCTGCATTGTGTGCCTAAATCCAGTGCAGCCGAGTGTGAACACATTGGCTCTTCCATGGCAGTGTGACCTGTCAGATCTAAGGTGAACACCTGCAGTTTAACTCATAAATCTTTTGTTCAGTGAGATGGGCGTCTTCATTGGGAAAAGGCAGGCCTGCGCATCTTGAGAGTACTTCTGTCAACGGTGGCTAATTTGAGCTCGGATATGGAATGGTTGTGTCGCTTGTTGTACATGATGTCATTTTTGAGGGTGTTTCTTAAACTTTTGGGCACTTTTACGTCTCGGGGGATGATATTTAGTAAAAGCAACCGGTACAACTTTTTTTTTTCTTTTTTTTTCTTTTTTTTTTTGTAATATGATTACCTCTTATAAACCATGCCTTCATTCAGTTTGGGTATTATAAAAATGGGTATAGATTTTAAGTCTTGTCCCAGTCCCATTTCTTAAATAGTGAATTATATAAAGTCTTTTAAATGTTTCAATGTTTGTGTGAACTGGGTTCGTTTTAATAATTGTATACAAAATGTATCGATTTTTAAAACGCATCAGTTTTTTATTTACCCTAATAAATGAAATGTACAATACAATAGTGGATTTAACATAAAAATTGTACGTTTAACCTTAAAATGCATGCTTTTTATGTACCCTTCTCACTTTAAATACTTTAAGTGTTAATAATCAGTAATTAGGAGAATATTGAGGCTAAATTCATAGTTAATAGTTAAATGTGAGAATTGGACTGTTTCATGTCTATCCTTGTATAATTCACTTGTCAAGGTTGATATAGGATTTTGAAAGTAATTACATTAATTTTTGGAGATTAGTCTAATTACACTGTTGAAGATGTATAGTAACTAGTAATTTACTTTTTTTAGAGTTACCCATCACCGGTTAAAAATGCCAGTAGTTGATAAAAACACCCTCCGACAGGTTCGATTTGGAATCCACTTTTTCCTAGTTGCCTAATTCTTTTCTGTCAAAATGAGAGAGCATCTGGTTTTCACCCGCTGTGAGAGCATGTTGATGTCAGCTTAGTGCTTTGTAAAACATGCAAACCACAGTTGATATTTTATGTGGAACAGAGGCAGATTTAAAACATTCATGTGCATCTTTCAGTTCCAGCGGGCTGTATATTTGTATAACGCTTCAAAAGTAGTTAATGTGACTTGAATGAGAAGATGCCTTACACTCAGGGCAAAATCAGCTGAAGTTAAATGAAAAACATTACCTAGATCTATGGGTGACTTTCCTCTACTGACCTTTCAGATTTAAGGGTTTGAGGATTAGACGTTAATGAGACGTTTCCTCATTCACTGTTGAAATATGCACCTGACTCGGATCTAATTTGTTTTCCCTCCCTCCGTCATGTCTCTGTGCGGTGAGAGTTTATTTATGAGAAAACAGGGCTGCGTTGTTAGGGAAGTGATGTTTATTTTGACCCCCCCACCCCACCGTCTTTGGTGACATGCTCATGTTAGAAGTAACCACAGCCCTTTTGTGTAATTTTCCATAAAGTACACTCTATGTGATTTGTCCTTGTCATTGTGCCTTCCTGAAGGTCAAAAGACAAGCTATGAGGATACAGTGAGAGAACAAACAAGCCCTTTCCTTCCACTTTACAGATTTATTTAATTCTCCGTGACTGATTGATTGCACCGAAGCTCCGTTTGATTTCACATCTGTGTTGCTCCAGCCCTTGTTTTTCTCTAAGACATCATAATAGATGTTACCATCAGTTCACTGAGGTGATTTGCCACCAGTCTTTCCATCTTCTGCTGATCTGCAGTCTGCTGTTGCTGGTCTCCACTGGCTGGTTGTGTGTGCAGGCATCTTTCCAGTCTACATGTGGATCCAGGAGTCTGCAGGCTGGTTAGATGGTTGTCACGTACCCAGCAAACATCACAGAGATGTATTGTCTGCTTTTTATCTTTAAGAGTTAAATAATTTGGTACGAAAGCCTGAATTGAAGTACATTTTCATTTGGCAGGCGGTTTTATCCAAAGCATTGCATTAAAAGTAAACATTTTATCATGCATTTCCTGGGAACCCATGACATTGATAGTGCTATGATCTGCTGATTGAGCAACAAAAATATATATTTTTATCTCATGTATTTTTAAATCATGTTTTATTTTCTGCAGTGTTTTATTTTATCGTTTTGGGGCGTGGTGTCTACAGTCTATCAGTGTACGTCGTAGTAATTCTTTTTGTTGCGAATTCAACCCCAGAAATGTTACTTGTTACGTAATCATGTAATTGTTTTTTTGGGGGTAATCTGTTGTAAATGTAAAAGAAAGGGAGCAGATTCAAATACAAATTACTTTGTGACATTTAAGTTACCTAAAATTTTTATACACTCATACTCTCAACAATGATTTGTTTGATGAATACCAGAGAAATAACTTTCTCTCCCCGGATCTTTGCTTGTTGGGTGCGTCATCGGTAATATGTCACCTGACAAGCAATTTCAAATAGTTGTAAAGCTGAAACCATGCAGAAGATCATAAATGTCTTATATATATATATATATAAGCAATAGTTAAATAATAATAGTAAAATATTAAAAATAATAGTTATTTACATTTATTCATTTAGCAGACGCTTTTATCCAAAGCGACTTACAGATGAAGACAGTGGAAGCAATCAAAAACAACAAAAAGAGCAATGATATATAAGTGCTATAACAAGTCTCAGTTAGGTTAACACAGTACACGTAGGATGGGTTTTTAACTAATATAATAAATAAAAAGAAAACAGATAGAATAAGAAAAAAAGAATAGAGCAAGCTAGTTAGAGGTCTTTACACATACACACACACATACATATACAATTGCATAATAAATGAAAAGAAGATAGAATACAAAAAGATTAGAAAAGTAGTTAGATTTTTTTTTAAAGAATAGAATTAGAATAGTGAGTGTTAAACTTAGAGGGTCAAATAAAGATGGAAGAGATGGGTTTTAAGCCGATTCTTGAAGATGGCTAAGGACTCAGCTGCTCGGATTGAGTTGGGGAGGTCATTCCACCAGAAGGGAACATTTAATTTAAAAGTCCGTAAAAGTGACTTTGTGCTTCTTTGGGATGGCACAATCAAGCGACGTTCACTTGCAGAACGCAAGCTTCTAGAGGGCACATAAGTCTGAAGTAACAAATTTAGGCAAATGGGTGCAGAGCCAGTGGTAGTTTTGTAGGCAAACATCAATATTTGCGTCTAATATGCAGTTTGTTCTTTGCGTAACTAAATTAATATACCTTTTATGATTTGATTTATATTTAATTGATTTCTGTTTTTTTTTTTATCTGTATTATATTTAAATGATATTATTATTAAAATAATATAATCAAAGTATAGTTTTTGTACCAGAATTGAACCATTTCTTGGAGTTTCTGCAGTTATTGTGCTTGGATGGATTGGATTTGGATCTGTATAACACAACAATGTTTCTTGCCATTTTCAGCTTCTGTTTATAAGGTGCTAAAATAATATTTGAACCACAAAGGTCTGTCTTTCGTTTTGTTGATCGTTTGGGATCTTCATGTGGCTCTTCATTCCCTGAAAGGTTTATGTTTCTGAAGCACCTGTTGTAATTAGAATGACATCATAGCGGCCCAGAAGCGCTGGCACAAGTCATCTTACTGGCTTCAGAATGGTTTCCAGGAAGAACTGGCCATTTCATTCTGAACTTGAGCTCTCAAATATGTTTGGAAAGTGGAACCGTTCTGATTGAAAGCGGGTCGACTGCTGGGGTTAATTTATAGCTGTGCCGTTTATGTGGCTGTTTCACCATAAATCTTCTAGTTCCACAAGAGCCTAATGACTTTACCAGAGTCCTTGCTTTCCATGTATATCTCTAAATAAATACATGTAAAATTAGGTCTTTACAAACTTTGTTACGGGATTAAGTCATTGTCTGTTAATTATTTTTGTTAGGTTTTTACCCTCAATGTTGAATTTTCCTTTTGGACCTTCAGGGCTTCTCTTGAAAGATTTCCCAAAATAACAAGAAATGGGGCGTACCTTTCATCCAGCTACTAAGAAAATTGAGAAGGACATTGTCCTTCACGTTTACCTGAGTTGTCCTGTCACTGTTGTAGGCTTTTACATGCTTCATTGCTCACCATTCAGCATGTTCCATAGGGGGTAGGACTTCTTTCCTCTTATATGTCTGCTCAACTCTGATCAGCAACTTCAAGACCTCACAACAAATTATCTTTCCTAAGCCAAAACCTTCTTTTTCCCAACTCTGTTCTTTCGCTCAAGGGTACATCTTGGACTAAAGACATATCACACCACCCTATATTGCCAGCACTAGGCTTGTGCACATGTAGAACCTGGCGTATCTGGGATTTCTGTCTTGTTGAATTAGAGCTGTTGTTCACTGTTTAGGGACCCTTGCCATATCCAAACACCTTGAGGTGCTTGAGTCATAGCAAAGCTGGTGCACCTTCAGAGCTGGTTATTCATGTTTTCATCGTCAGCTCAGAGACACTGACATTGGATATCGAATGGTAACCTCACAGGACATCTGCTGTCCACCTTTAGTTTTAGTCATGAGGCTTTATTGTCAACATTGTTCACCAGAACGAATTTTGAAAGATGAGAATTTCATGGTAGATTATACAAGCATTGACACAGGGATGCTTTGACTCTTTAGTAAACTGCATTTAGGTCAAAAAGGATTGCATGTGTTTTACAAATGAGCTAAAGCGATTGTGACATGATAGATTCATTCAGACGCAAGAGGACTTTAGGGAAGCTTCTTTAAACAATGTAGAATCTTGGGACTGTTTCAACAGTCAGAAGTCTTCAGCATTTTCAGTGGATGATGCCTTGACCAGATGTAATCAGATGTGTTTCGAGGTTAGCACTCAAGTGGTTTCAGGAACAGGGTCAAATTGAAGATTTGGCTCCTTTTCTGTTTAGATTAGAATCGAATTGGCTACAAAAAGCAGGAACTTGAATTGGAATGAACAGAACTGGAATTTAAAAAAATAAATATTTATTTTATTTTTTTATTAAAATGTTATTTTATCAAAATAAGCATACTTTTTTTCTATTGGTGAGATTTCAAAAAAAAAATTTTTTTTAATTTGTCTGAAGCCTAGAACTTTAGACCTTTTTGAACCTCAAACTTTCAAGAAATGACACTTACCGTTTGAGTTTATTTACATTCTACTTCATTTTGATATTTAGAAATCAAAGTAATTCTAATATCCTAAATTCAAATTCGATTCTGAATAAAATTGTTTCTCTTTAAATCCTCAATTCAAAGTCAGTTTAAATTCAGAAATTATGGACTTCTAAATTCTTCTAAATTAACTTCTAGCATTCCCCCTTTTGTAAGCCTGCTATTGAAGAGGTATTGCATCAGAACCAATAACGTAGCCACGGATGATAAACTGATTTTATTATTTTTTTCTTTCAGCAGTTTAGTGACGCACCGGTTCCCCATGAAGTCATGGTGTTTCATTACAGCTGTATTTTATTTAGCTGTCATCAACAGGTTTAAATGATATATTGCAAAAAATAATCATTTTTCAGCCTGTGCTGTGCATGGCATCATACTTGGGCCACCTGCTTTAGAATTAATAACATCTGAACTGAAGATAAAGATGTTGACGCTATGAGATCATGTCTGACACTTTGTTATTCGGAGTACCTTAACGCTTCTGTATTGCATTTGTAGCCATCTTTGAGGTTTTAAGCCACACACCTCACAGATTAAAGTAATCTACATGGAAATATTTTGTGGCAGCCAGATTGTGTTACAGTAGCAGCTCTCCTAATAGTGACTGTCTCTTTTTCAATGTTTTTCGCCATAGATATTGTGCAGATACAGATTAGTGATCTGACAGTGAAGGACTATTTACACAGGCTCACAGACAAGCCTTGGCAGTGTAGCGTGCCAGTTGGTGAAAGTTGAAATGGTAGGATATCCTTTTCAACAGATGATCACTTACATCATCTGTTTGGTAGACATCTATACCTATAACCTTTTTTTTTTTTTTTTTTTTTGAGAAATACATATGTAAAACTAAATGTTAACTGCCTCTGCTTCTAAGTAAACCACGTGTTCAATTGTCACATGGTACTTATAACTGCTTTTTTCTTGGAATTTGAAAAACTGTCAAAATTGTAATCATACGTAAACACAACATACTTCTTGCAAAAGGACTTTAACACTAAATTTAACATCTTGTGTAATCCTTGTGCATTTGTGCCCCAAGAGAAATTCATTGTTGACGTTATTTGTCACACAAAATGATCTAATATTCCCTCTATTGCTCAATTGAATGACATCTTAGACTCGGAGTCTCCTGCTCTCCGCTCTTGCCTTGCGCCACTTCAGCAGTATTAATATGAAATATGCAGCCCTTAGTGAATAAGGAACTTTGTATTATATTGCTGGTGGTTTTGTTGTAATTAACCGGTAAAAAGCAAAGACTGTTCAAGGAATTTCACAATAGCGTTTCAGAGTCAGTCATGCCTTCATATTCTACAGAACGTTTTTTATTAGCAGAAATGAGGACATTTTACTCTTTCTTTGTGCAATTAAAGTAATAAAGGTAAAGACTCGGCCCACTGAATACCTCATTTAGGCAGCTCTTAAATTTCCCTCTCCCTCCATCTCACATGGTGCCTCTCTCTCTTGGAAAGACCACCAAAGAGCTGTGCTGCTACTGCTCACATCTATCGGTCTGTGCCTCGTCTTTGGACGGGTGTCTCTACAGGCAGCTTTAGCTCATTTATTATTCCAGCTGTGCTTTTATTAGTGATGTCAAGCTTCTGAGTCGCTCACAGAGCCGTCCCTCTTTTTCTAGTCTTTTACATTAGGTATCCAGAAGACTGGCAATTAATTTAAATTGTACTTTGTTATAATTAAGAGTGTGTGAATTTTGTTGACCCAAGTTCAAAAATTGGTTAATTTGGTTAGTTTGAAAGTTTTAAACTTGAAATGGTACGCTCTAGGGTTCATCAGATGAAAAATACTTTCAAAATTTGTAGTTATTGGTTATGACCCCATAAATATTAATTTCTTCAATTGAAGTTGAAAAACTAGACTGATTTCATCCACAAATTTGTATTTTCATATATCAGTTTCCAGGTGCATAAAGTAAAAAAAAAAAAAAGGAAAGCAACATCTATGTCCCCCAGGATAGTGACGGTAGACCCTGCACAAGTCAAAATATTACTTGTGTGTACTGTATGTTCTCACGGTGCTGAGAGAGACCGACCCAAATGAGGTCTGCTTTGAATTCGGGTCTGGAGTGAAGATACACAGTTCCTCAAGAATCAATGTCTTTCATCTGGTCTGGAAGCTTCCTGAAGGATTAAAATCACCAAACTCTTGCAGACATCTTACAGATAACTATTGTGAAAAGAAAATCACTTGCTAAGAGAGGTTATAGGGACTGGTGAAACTTGATTATTGGTGAATGATCAAGGGTTTTGAGCCAGTAATGATGAATGAGAGTTCAGCATTATTATTATTTTTTTCCATCTTCTAAATGCGCGTTTTTGATTTTGTGAATGATTCATATATGAATATTTAATTTTTACTTTATTTTCTTGAACTTGTGCTTCCAGTCAAACAATTTCTCTTGCTAGACTTCTTTCGATTGCACTTTATTTTACAGTACGTGTACTAACATGTACTTATAGTGCACTTACAGTGTATTTATCTAAGAAAGTTCTGGTAATACAAGGTAACTACATGGGGTAGGGTTAGGTTTAGTGGTAGGTTCAGGGTTAGTACCTAGTTATTACATAGTTATTGTAATTACTATAATAAGTACATAGTATGTACATGAGGAACAGGATTGTAAAATAAAGTGCTGCCCTTCTTTCTCTCCACTTAGTCACCATATGCCTACATCCAATCAATCACCAATGAATAAAACAAAGTGCCCGCCCTGCATTTTTCCTTTTTTGATAATCAGTTTCACTCGTATGATTGTCACACTGCAGAAGAAAATATCCATGGCTGCTATCCACAACATAGAAAGGAGATCTTATTACAACCTTTTTGGTACCATAGTTATGCAAGTTTTCAGTCACGGCACCACCACTGTATTTACACAAGCAACAACAGTGTGCCAGTCCTAATGCCATGGTGAAAGTTTGCGTAAAGCCTGCTGACCGTCTTTGGCTGCACTGACAAGCACACAACACTATATAGTGCTATATAGTGCCTCAATGGAGATGAGAGCAGTGGATTTATTGATTTATTTACTGTACGCTACTGCCACACATATCTAATCTAATATAATCATGCAATTTATTTCCCAGCTGTTTTCCACCACAGACATAACCAACTGTTTTTGTAACTTGTGTTTTTTAGCATAAACGTGTATGAACTTGACAGTTTAAGTACAATAATACATGAACAAAAGCTTAGTTACTCATGTCATGTGACAGATGCTTTCTGTGCGTGTGCTTTGGATGTGAGAAATGCTTCGGATGAGAAAATTGTACATCAGAAGTTTAAATTAATATGATTTAAAAACTGCACACAAACAGTATGTTTCTGCTTCCACTTAAAAAAAGGCATTTTCAAAATGATAAAATAATTGATCTGTGGGGTGTTCCGGGGACACTTGATACCTATAGTAAAAAGGCACATAATAGGTCTCCTTTAAAGCGAAGTCACCCAAAATAGATTTTTTTTATCTGCATAGAAACTAACCATACCCTCTCTCAGTCTTGGGCTGGTCTGGTGATTAAAATGCTTTCCCTCCCATTTCCGAGCCCTGATACTGTTACCATAGCAACAGTGGTTTTTCAGAGCAGCAGAAGTGTGCAGAGAGGAACAGAGGTGCCATTCTGGAAGGAGTGGGAGGGGTCAGCAGCTTGAGAAGTTTCTGTTTCTTGGTGGTGGTTCTTCCCCAGGGAAGGAAACAGCTTTGTGATAATCATCTTGTCAGCTTGGCATTGCAGTGAGCAGCGAGACCTCTTGGGGTGGGAATTTGTTTTGTGCAACCCCAAAGTACACACACACACACACAATGTATACATGCGTGTACTATATATATATGAATAAGTATATATGTTTACTTTATAATGTTGCATTTCTCCCTCAGTTTTTTGTGTGTGTATTCACAGCATAGGACTAAGTATCACCCACCGTGCTGTGCTGAGAACAGTTTCTATTTCCTTTACTTTGTAAGGTTTGTGCTGGTATCACACACAATCATGTTTGTTAGATTGATATCTATCTTCAAACCAAATGAGAACGCTGACTTATGTCTGGAAGTCCACTTTCTTTTGAACACACCAACATGTTTTTGGTTTCAATTTTGTGGATCCCAGTTTAGTTATGGTCTGAGTGAGTTTGGGTTTTTTCTGACCTCGGGTGGCGCTGCGCGTTCTTCGCCCCCTTGGGCATCTTGTGTTATCAGGTTCAGACCTCAGATATGCACCCTGGGTTATGCTCCCCTGAAAGAAAGATAGCACACACATAGAAGGAACTTGCTGGGGAGAAAGACAAAATAATCCACACATTATCAGCTTGAGTTTCCAAAAGATGGACTGCCAAAATGCTTATGTCACTAACAATTTCTGCCCTTCCATCTGATACACTCGGGCCGTTTAGAGACAGCCGAAGTGTCTCTGTTATTCATTATGTTCATCAGACATAGCCTTCAGAGACATAGCCAGGTTTATTTTATTGAAGAATTGTGCAAAACTGAAAAATGAGATATTTCTGGCTCTGTACCAAACCTTGAACGTTTTGCTCTCTAGTGTATAGAAGATATTTTCTAATATGGCATCCTAACTGAAAAGTGACTTGGGCTAACATAAACACTGTGTATTTGTACTTATTTTGTCTGAGGACCATTGTTCCTTTTGTAATTAGAAAAATCTGTTTTCTATCAATTCATTTACATTTGTCATTTTTTTTAAATGCTGAGCTAGACACAGTGCATTGAGGCTGCCTTATCTGTGATGATACATGCCATAAGTATCTTATGAGGCAACATTACTTTTCTGTCTACTGTTTGGAACAACCTTTGCATTGTGAGCTTGCCAAAGATGCATAAAAATGCGATTCAACTTCAGTTCAACTGGCTACCCACACTCTCACTCTGTAGTCTTTCTGGAGCCCTTGTGTCAGACAGACAGAGTTGGGGTAAGGCCTGTTACAGAATGGGTGAATTTAAATATAGATGTTACCACGCAGATAAATATAGACCCCCACCATACAGTAGGCTAACACACAGTGAGAAAATGGACCACAGACTGGTGTGTTTCTTAAAGAAACATAATTCCTCAGCAGGGCCCACTTTCCTCCTAAAAATAAATCCGCTGCCATTTTGCTGGTCTTGTAAGACAAATACATCAACATTAGCAGCATATTTAAATGTCAGACTACTTAGTTCGAGTTTGTGCTTTGTTGTCTATAAATGATTTAAAATATACTGGCTCGAGGACCTTTCCCGATTCCACCCACATCTCTCTTTTCCACTTTGCTTCCTGTAAGCTCTAAACTGTCCTATCACAATAAATTTTTTTAAAATATATATTTATAATATTAGACAGACAAATAGATGCTGCCTTAATTCTTCATGGCATAGATTCAACAAGGTGTTGGAAAGCTTCCTCAGAGATTTCGGTCCATATTGACATGATAGCATCACGCAGTTGCAGGCAATTTGTTGGCTGCACATCCATGATGTGAATCTCCTGTTCCACCACGTCCCAAAGCTGCTCTATCGAGTTGAGATCTGGTGACTGTGGAGGCCATTTGAGAAAAGTGAACTCATTGTCATGTTCAAGAAACCAGCATTAACCAGTGAGATGAGGCCGGATGGATCCATGCTTTCATGTTCTTTATACCAAATTCTGACCCTACCATCTATATGTCGCAGCAGAAATTGAGACTCATCAGACCAGGCAAAGTTTTTCCAGTCGTCTTTTGTCCAATTTTGGTGAACCTGGGCAAATTGTAGCCTCCGTTTCCTGTTCTTAACTGACAAGACCCAGTGTGGTCTTCTGCTGCTGTAGCCCATCTGCTTCAGGGTTCAATGTGTTGTGCATTCAGAGATAGTATTCTGCATACCTTGGTTGTAACGAGTGGTTATTTGAGTTACTGTTGCCTTTCTATCATCTCTAACCAGTCTTCCCATTCTCCTCTGACATCAACAAGGCATTTTCATCTACACAACTGCCGCTAACAGGATATTATCTCTTTTTCAGACCATTCTCTGTAAACCCTAGAGATAGTTGTGTGTGAAAATCCCAGTAGATCAGCAGTTTTTTAAAAACTCAGATCAGCTCGTCTAGCACCAACAACCATTACATGTTCAAAGTCACTTAAATCCCCTTTCTTCCCCATTCTGATGCTCAGTCTAAACTTCAAGTCGTCGTCACCACATCTAGATGCCTAAATGCATTGAGTTGCTGCCATGTCTTTGGCTGTTTAGCAATTTGTGTTACCAAGCAATTGAATCAGTGTACCCAATAAAATGGCTGGTGAGTGTGTTAGGGCTGTAAAGTGATTAACATTTTTAATTTAATTAATTACATGATGTGCTGATTAATTAATTGCAAAGCTGAGAAATTACTCCCAAAAGATAATTTAAAGTCATTGTTGTGTAAAGAATCAAACAGCTATTACAAAAAGTAGCTTCAGCAAGAAACTGTTTATTTGATTCAACATAAAATGTAATGGTTCACCCAATTTGTTTAAAACGTAGTTTGAGAAATGAAATGCTGCTGTGTGTTGCTCGGAGACTAACGGTTCTGCTTTGTCTTTATATTTCCGTTGGCTAAATTTAGCAAAACAGGTAACATTGTGTCTAAAATAACACAATTGTTACTTTTCTGTTGTGAAATGGTTTAGAATAGTCAGTAGTTCAAAACTGAAATTGAACAACTGTAATTGGTAGAGTTAATTTGTAAATATAGATTCTCTGTGTGTTCTCAACAGATATCCTTATATCAATATATCCTTATATCCTAAATGGGTGAATATAAAAAAAGCACATTTCTTCTGTGTTGATGTTGTAGTAAAATGTATTAAATTGTTTTACACAAATTAAATTGCTGTAAAAGCAGGAAGGATAAGGGTGAGCAGAGTGTTTCACAGCATATCTGATCTTTGAAGTTAAAATGGGAGATGGCAAGGCTTTGAAGTGTATGTCGGGTTTAAGAGCAGGAGTTGATGAGTCAGGCTTGAAGTCCTCATAAATCACATGTAAACACTCCTTTGCTTTTTTCCTTTTCCTTTCTTCCCCTGTAGGTCAGGGTAACCCTTTCCTGTAATAAATGCTTTGAGGGGAGGAGGCCAGATATAGTTCTTGAAATCATGAGGCATATGTATGTATGTGTGTATGTGTACACACCGCAGGCATACTGAGGAACTAACCTTTTGTTCATTGACTACAAATACTCCATTACTCATACTCTTTCTTGCCCTCTAAGAAGACCAGGATCAACCCTTCCTCTCCCTTTCTCTTCTTCCATCTCAACCCAGTTGGCTACAAAAACAGAGCTGATCCTCACACAGCTGGTGATGGTTGAGTATTTCTTATTGATTTACTGTATTCCTGGTAGACTCACAATCTTACTCTTATTATTGGTGCTGTGATAGCATTATCTGATCTCTGCTTCTGCCACGAATTCATCAGAGCCTCCATTTATGAACCAAATAGCAAATTCAATATCCAATAGCAAATTCTCATTTTTAAAGCCTTTATTTCATCCATGTAAGGAATATTTTTGGCATTTCATGTGCTGCCAGGGCTTGTATTAAGTGTACTGTGAGTATTTAACTTTTTAAAAATTAATTTAATCTTTTAATGATCCAAAAGCACATATTTGAATTAGATATGACTTGGGTCTATATACAGATCTATTTTTACATTTTAGAGTTGATCTTTAAAAACACAAGTTTAATAACACTGTTATTAAGTTAAGCACCGGTTTAGTTCCTCTTGGTCCAACAGCAGCATGGCACTAGCAAAGAACTGATTTAAAAAAAAAATACTACTTTGAATGCATCATAAGTCACTTTCTGCCAAATGCAAATATGTAAAGGTTTGCTCAACCATACTTACCAATTAAAATCCTTCTCCCAGGTACAGATGTATACGTCTTGATTTCTTGAATGCCTTGTGCTGTTTAAATCAGACACCTCATATATTTTATTTTAGTATTGACGTGTCGGTCTTGCTCCAGTTAAGACAGGATGCTTTTCCAGTAACGTGTGTCGGAAAGTATTTCCATCTGAGTCCTCTAACCCTCGCTTACCTGCCGCTCTGCTGCTGTGATACAGGCCAGAGAACGCTCGCGTGTCTCTCTATTCAGGGAGTGGTGTGTGTTGTAGATACCTTTTTAAATGTTTGTAAGTATTTGTATGATTGCTGTCACTGTGGTTGAGAACTTGACAGGAATTTATTTTATTGGTTTATGGTATAGTTGCAGATATGATTTAATACTCATGAAAGTGGGATGAGAAAAATCTGTATGTCTCCATGAGTGATTTCTTCATCTCCCTCTCTCTCTTCCTCAGTGTTTGCTGTCTCAGCCAAAGTTCTGGGCAGTGGAAGTGACATCACTGTGCCTGAGGACTAAGCTGGAGAGAGGAAGCTCACGGAGAGTTGAACGTGCCATGATGCAAACACAGGTAAAGTACAGCTCAGGACACACGTTGGTCAAAGGTGACCATACAAACATTTATCATATTCCTAAAGAAATGTTTCTATTTCAAATAAATGCTTTTAATCCCAGATTTCCTCCTGTTGTTTTTGTTGCATTTGTGTGTGTGCAAGAGAAATGGACAGATAAGCCCGAGGGAGGAGGATGCTTTAACTTCCCTTTGGCTGCTTCCCGTTTCCTCTGTCATTTGTCATGACCGTTTGTGTCCATGTTTTACTGAGGAAAAGCCAGAACAGTAAAACCAGAGAAGTGCTGATGTGTTCAGTGTGTATTCTTGTGTGTTTGTGTGTGTGTTGGGCATGGGATTTGTCGCCCTGTGCTCTGGAGGAAACAGGACAGCCTGGCTCTTTCCAGTACTTGAATCAAATTGAATTTAAAGGCTTCCAGTGTCTTTCTGACAGAAACTGGTTCATTTGTCTATTATTACGTTGTTGTTTTTACTGTAATTTGTTCACTGTAGGATTGTGAATATAAATGGCTGTTCGTTTTGACAGGGCTTTACTGCTAGGTTATGGTTTAAGTTATAGTCATCAGTCATATTTGAGTGGCAAGGCTTCTTAAAAGGTCATAAATTTAAATCTAGTCAAGGAAAAAATCTATATGTCTGACTAGATCTAGTGTAGTGAGAGACAGTATAATTATTACCTAAATTATAATAATTCTTTCATTTATCCATTTCTTATCATTAAACACCAAAATATAATAGAATTATTATACATGTTATCCATTACTTTTTATGATTATTATTATTATTATTACTACTACTAAATTGTCATTATTATAATACATTATTTTGCTAATTGTTTTTTTATTTATCCATTATTTTTTTACTATTATTATTATTATTATTATTAACAACTCTAGTATGAAAACACCAAATTGTATTAATTATTATACTTTGTTTTCAATCTATTATTCTTATAATTGTTGTTGTTGTTGTTTGTAGAAGTACTAGTAGTGGGAGTAAAAATGTAAATGTAGTTAGTTATTTCTTTATTTTACTTACAGTAGTTCCTTTTATTGTTATCACTGTCTGCTCCTAGCTTACAAATCATAGATAAAGTTATGTTGCAGTAGTTAAACTTTGTTCACTTGCTCTGGCTGATGATGACATCCTCATTTTTGAGCTCAAGCGATGCCTATAGACACGGCTGTGAGCGCTGACGGTGATCATCAGTTAAGAGCCGATAGAGCTGAAGGGTGAGATCAGACACTCTCTGTAATAACATACGACTGATGGAAGGTCATTATCGCAACAGAGTTTGCTGTGACACATTGCTCTCTACTCTTTTTTGATTGCTTTCTTCCTTCCTTTAAGTTTTAAGTGTTTGCCCAGTGGAGCTGATCTCTGACATCTCTGAACTCAATGTGACAGAACGTTGGGGGGAGCCTGACTCTAGGAGGCCACCCTGAGGGGCAGGTTTGAGTCCGACAGGAGATCACAGCAAGTCACACAAACACCTGTCCATCACAGAGTTAGAAAAATCCCACTGCTGACACCAGTGAGTTCAGTCACCCTTAGAGCGATCCCGTCTGAGCAGAGCCCCGGAGCGATGACGAGAGAGTGACAGCGCACTCTCAGATGAGTGAAGAAGGACGAAACACTTTAACAAAGTTAGAAAGATGAGGGAGAGAGAGGAAAATGATGTAGAAGGTGGCACTTTGTTGAAGTACAAACCCGCTCATATAGTTTATATAGCCCTTTTATCAAAAGTTAGCATGCCCTTTAGCCAGTTATCGAATTTGTTTAGCACTTTCTTAAGAGTGATTTAAAAAAAAAAAGATCATCACAGTTTTTCAGTACTGCCCTGAAGAAGCTATATAACAAAGTTGCATGTATTCTACAAGACAAAATAACTTGATTTGTACAAATTGCTTTCTACAAAGGTTATCTTTACATATCTTTTATTCTTTATATTGTGTGTTGCCTTAAGCAACAGTGACTGTTTGCCGTCATTTTGTTTCGATTCTGTAAATGGTTGACTGGCAATATAACCGCCCTTAGAAAGGTGGTGTTGCATCAAAGAATAGAAAAAAAACTGGAAAAAAAAATAATCAGATGAATAATTTATTAATTTATACATTTTTTTAACCAGGTCATCAAACTTGACAGTCAAGCTAAGATTCTTATGTCTATAGTTTGCCTAATTTAATAACTAAAATTAAAATTGTCACTATATAATTTGTTGGTAGCTGGAAAAAGTTAATTAAAATTCTGAATGTAGAGTTCAGAATTTGCAGCGAAAAATTTAATTGAGATGATGGTGGAGCTATAGAGTGTGACGAAGAAATTCAATAATCGATAAAGGCAAATTTTATGCCAAGTTTAGCAGTTTGGAGTACAGTCAATGGTCCACTTAAGACATAAGTGGCGGTAATGCACTTATAAGTCTGTGATCCGCCATAAAGCAAGAAGAAGAAGAAGCCTCCTCACGCGCCTGCTTGAAAACGTGCTTTAGAGTATTCAAACAGTTTGCACATTGCATGAATCAGAGGTAAAAAAAAAACATAAATGCGGTTCAGTTTCTTGCACAGACAGATCATTTTATGTCTTTACACATCAATGTATCGTAACAAGCTACAGGGTTTAATTAAGTTTTTTTGTTTGTTTTGTTTTTTGTATGTTTTAGCCATGATTGCCATGCACTTACATTATAAGACTTGACAGACCATATACAGCAACACAACCAACACATTTAAGGCCCAGAAAGGTTCAGCAGCAATGACATTGTTGAAATAAACCATGTGGCATCAGTTGTTTAAAATTTGTAAAATTGTTGAATAAAGTTATTATTTTTCCCTAATTCGTGCTAAAGAAAAATTACATTAAAGTTGAACCAAATACAGTTGACTATTTTAACAATGTTCTTCCTTTCTGGCCCTTGAATGTGTCAGTTATGTAGCTGTCTATGCAGGGTCAGAAAGCTCTTGGATTTCAAAAACTTTTTAATTTGTGTTATGAAGATAAAGGTCTCACAGGTTTGGAAAGCCATGAGGGTGAGTAATTAATGACAGAATTATTATTTTTGGGTGAACTATCCCTTTAATGACATGAATCATTTATCGTCTGCAGACACAAGCCTCGATTGGGTGAATTCCAGGAACATACTGAACATTTTTACACAATCATTCATAAACTTCACATTTGATGTTATCAATCTTTTTTGTCTTCAATATTATTCTCTTTCCATCCTGAACAGTCGTAACATTTTGTGAATATCGCACACACAGACTGTTATCACCTCCGTCTCGCTGCGGTTCTAGTTTCACAGCGGTACTTGACAAACTTCATTTCCTCTGCCTCCTCTGGCCTTTCTTCAGAGATCAAGAGCACAGAGTATGTATTCAGAAATGGCAGAAAGGCACTTAGCCTATGTGCTTGGCATTTTTCTCACAGTTTAGAGTGGCTGGTATCTAGGCCACGTAGTGGGCCAGGACTTTAGAAAACTTTTTATTCCCTTTGTATATTCAAAATGGCTGAGTCTGTTGCATTGTTGGATTAGAGGCGCTCTTTGTGACTGCACAGTTGGCCTGTGCGGGGCTTACACCACGCGCTATCAACTGCCAACTTCTTATTCATTTAGGACTCCGATCAGGCCCTAGATGATGTAGATTTCTCTGAACGTAAAATTTAATTTCAGTGCTCAATCAATAATATCCCCGCAAATAGAAGTTGGCAGCTTGGGTCTTTGGTATGGATTAAGACTTCTCATGGCAGCTTTGGGGGAAAAAAGAGACATGAGCGCATGTGACTTGAGGTATTTTTGGAGCAGAAACCATTTTGTTTTGAAGTAATTTACTGGAAGAATGCATTAATTTATTTTTAATTTCAAACATATACACACTGGTGTGATTGTATGACGAGCAGCTCTGACTAGACACAAAGCTAAATTTTAGCTGAAAGTCTGTTTTTAGTTTGATTTAGTTTTGGTTAGAATCATAAATAGTCCAATGTACTGGGATATGTTGTGTCCATACACCAAAATTATATTTTACAATTACTATATCACATTATGTTGTTTGTACCAGCATATTATATAAACTAGCATATTGATTGTCTCAGATCTACCCAGACATTGACCAAAAATCCTCATAATTGGGTCTTTTAAAAGTACTACTAGACAAGTTTTACTAAAATGAAGTTCTAAAGCAGTTATTGTAGTTCTGCTTAAATGCTATAGATTCCATTTGAATTGCTGTGAATGGATTTGGACTTTCCATAGGGGTTTTTCTTTTCCTCTTTTCTTCAAGTATGCTGAGTCATGAAGTATGCTTAGTGATGTCATTTCCTCCCGTCACTGTATTTGGCTCTTGGATTTCCTCCATGGAAAGGTTTACGTGTAATTCAAACTAAACGGCCAAATTGTCAACCGTGGGGGAGTTTGCTTTGCCCCATTTAGTCAATGGCTTGAACAGAATGAGCTGAAGTGTACCTTTTTTTATAGTCATTGCTTAGTCATTTTTGAGTTTTCAGTCATTTAAAATCAATTATAAACCTGTTAGATACAGATATCTATACCTAATCATCCACAGTTTCAGTGGCTTGTTCCAGTCTCTCCAACTCTATTAGTTATTATTGCGTGTTTCAGTTTTTGAGCACTGTTTGCATGCAGTGCATTACTTATTTAGTTTTTTCCTTTACTTTTCCATGCCAGCACCCACTGACAACTGTTTAAAGGTCTTAAAACTCCTCTAAGATGTTTTTAGTTGTTTGTTCTTTCTTTTAAGAAAAGGAATGTGTATACTGGGTACGGCTTTAAAGCACAATCTTGGATATTAGACTGAAATGTTATAAAATGGGTAATTTATATGCATCTTATATCTTTTTATTAATGTTTTTACATCTTGTATATCAAAACCCATTGGCTTACACCAGTAGAATAAAATATTATTTTATTATTTTTATTTGATTAGATAGATATATTTATTTAAAATATTAGATTTTTAAAAGATTTTAAAAAGTAAATTGTGATGCACATTCTTTCTAATAGACATCCGAGTGATGTGCATATTTACTGCGCAGCCACGGTGTCCTTCCACATCAGAATTCAGTTCTCAGCTGCTCCCTCAACCCTTCTTGATCGGTAGATTAGCATTTATTTATCAGAGGCATTTTCCAGCCTTGGAAATGCTAAATAAGTAATTAGTTATCTGCTACCCGCAGACAAGCTTTTGCCATCCTCCATAGAAGCTGATCGTATCTACTCATTCGGAAGTTTTATTAAGTGTACCCCCAACTGGAGTAGGGAAATTGCATCTTTATTGCATTTTGTTGTCAGTTTACAAAATGCATTTACTGGGATATGTGACATTTCTTTACTTTAGCTTGATTCTGAAATGTTCTGGAACTCAAATGTTTTGGACAGTTTTCCTCTCTTCTATTCATATTGGTGCTGGTTGCAATCCATATGTTTCAATCAAAGATGTGTAGGGTAATGACCAAAGACAGCATTCTGTGTACGATCATTTTCAGTCATTTATTCTGCAGACAAGGATGCTTCTAATTTGCATTTGTATTCCACTGCTAGGTGTGGTTGTGTTTTATCTTACTTTTTTGAAATATTCAAATATGGTTAGTGGACTGAATGAGTTTTGAGCTTCTCACTAGAGTCTCAAACAGCAGGCCGGCACATGCTTTAACCAAGCATAAAAAAAAAAATTTGAATAAAGATGCTGTCATTTTGGCATGTCCTGGCAGATCTATTAGTTATTGCCATCATTCTTGGAATTTGTGATTTGATTTCTCTTTCTTTTTTTCTTTCTTCTGGATCACTTTTTGCTATATTGTTACGGATTATGGAAATATATTTAAGTCTGTGGTGAGCAGTAAATCAAGGCATAATGAGTCACTGGAATAGTTTTTAAATTGTTTTCCCCACAATGCATCTTAATAGCTTAGGGCTGTTTTTAACATTCTCAGATATCACACTAACCTTAAGCACAATAAAAATGCTCTTTATATTAATGTCTGGATGTCTGTAATACCTGGAGAGAGATATCTGTTAAAATTTGTCTTAAAGGCAGCTGCTGGGCTCTGGAACCTCTGACGTTCATGATTTGAAATCCTCACTCATGGCTGCTCAGTTCTATAAACTAACTTGTTTTCTTGTTGCAAACTCTGAGGAAAATCTGTGTTATTACTACAAAGAAGAAAAAAATGTCCTAAGGAAAATCAACAATGGTTGAAAATGAGACTGGAGTTTTTTTTCTAAATGTCGTTCTGTTCTCTTTCAGACCTTGGTGGATTTCTTTAGTGAGAAGGACTGTCCCGTCACTGAGAGACTCAAGATGTTCTACACCTGCCGGGCACCGCCTCTTTGGGATCTACAGGTGATCTGAATTTCTGTTTTCTTTATATAAAACCTCTGTTTATTTACATTTTTTTCTTTTTTCAAAATGATCATGCTTTAGAAAAGGTCATTATTTTTTACATATCCTTTTACAGCACGTTTTATAGCATATAATAACATGCATTTACACACTGTACCGTTTATCGAATGGGGGTTTTGCATAAACCTCCTTATTTAAAAGCACAAATTTATGTTAAGCTAATTGTGTTCTATTTATTTATTTATTAACATATGATTATATATTTAGCTATTTTTTTGAAGATGACACAAAAGTACATGTAATACAGTCATGTATTAAATGGCAACCAAGATCCAACATCCTTTGAGCATACAAAATATGTATAATCGGTCTCTCAAAATAATAAATTGACTAAATTTCCAGTGCTAAAATAGGAGGATATGCTTCCTGAGGTCTGGAGAGCTCAATAAAAAGCCTGTACAAATGAAAACACAAATGAATTGATGTGAATGATTAAACAAAACTGTGTGTAGTTGATAGTTTGTGTGTGTGCTTAAAAGTGCTTTAGAGAGTTTTGGTCTGAGAACTCATTTTGCCCTTGATTGAGAACCCCCCCCACCCCCCTCTGCCCGTAATTCACACATTATAAAGCCAGATTACCTGAGTTGATTTGAAACGGAAATGATTGACTCATTTGTTGGTGCCTAAATTGATTTGCTTGCATATTTTTTCTCATTACCAGGCGCACAAGTGCATTGAGCTAATCACCTCGAATGAGCGTGGGCAGCCGTTATTTATCTATCTAGTTCTCCGAAACCCATTTCAGTAAACACAACAGCTGGGTTATACAGCCAGTGTCGCGTCAATAAGAGCTTTGGCAGATAGAATATGAAATTAATTTCCCCAACACGGCGAGGGCATCCAGGGATATGAGATGACGAGTTCATTTTGACAGTGTTTATCAGGTAATAGAGCAACCCGTAACTCTCCGTTCCTGCCTGATTGGCCAATAATGCAACTAATGAAAAACAAACAAATGTTTTCTGAAGAGAGAGGTTGTTAAACAAGTGGATAAATCCAAAGAGAAACAAAACGGTGTATGGAGGAGAACGGCAAATTGTAACAGGCCAGCATGGATGAAGGGTTTTGAAAGAAAAGGAATGAAATGACTGAACAGAAAAGGAGTGTGTGGGTGGATGGAGAGATGGATAGATGAAAAGTAGGGAGGGCTGATGTGATCAGTCCTGTGGATGACATTGCTCGCGCTCTGTGTAATAACAGTGAACAGCAATAAAGCTGGAATTGAAGTCGCTTCTATTGCTGGCAGGGGAATAGAATGCTGCAAAACTGCAAGCAAGAGAGAGACGAGAGCAGCATGCAGCCAGAGAAAAGTGTGCGTGTGTGTGTGTGTGTGTGTCGGGGTAAAGAGTCGGCAGAGCGTTGGAGGGCATAAAGGTTTTTTTGTTTGTTTTTTTGGGAACAGATTTCAGAAATTGTTGGATTTGCTTTCAGACTGAATCATTTTGGCATGTAAATGAATCAGGAAAGCGTTCACTGTGGCAGTTTTGTTGGAGTTGAAATGAGGAAATGAAAAGACAGAAAAGTTGCACAAATGGGCTCCCAACACCTTTCTTTCTCTGTCACTTTTACTTTTATTCTGTCTCTGTATGTCAGTTGTTCCATTTTTTTTATTGCTAAAATATTTGCTGTCATAAAAATGAGAAATTATGCAATGTAAATTAAAATAAGTGAATAAAATAACAGTAGATTAAAATTTAATTGAGTCATTTTAATGATTTAAGAAAATTTAAATAAAATCTAAAACAAAAAATTATAGATTTTGTGCGTAGAGCTCTCACTCGTGCTCTTTCTCTCTCTCTCTCTCTCTCTCTCTGTCTCAAATGTTTGTGTGTATGTATGCGTGTGTTTGTGTGTATATATGTATTCACACACAAACACACACTCGATTCAAATGGCATTCCAAAATCTCTCAATCTCTATTAATTTATGAGGAGCCGTGCAAGCCATAATTCATTCTGGCTCTCATAAACTTACATTCTCCATTCACACATACATTTCTACTCTCACACACTTACATTCTCCTTTCACATACATATATTCTTGCATTCACACACTTAAATTCTCCTTACATATGCATACATTTCTACTCTTACACACACATTCTCCTTTCATAAGCATATATTTTTGCTTTCACACACATACATGCATACATATACACATATATAGAATGTATGTATTTAAGAGAAGAACGAATGTATGTGCGGGAGAGAGAGAGAGTATAGTGGAAATGGAAGGTGTTTAGTTGAAACGGAAGACAGGTTAGGCGTGATCAGGCTCAACGGGACAGGTCTTGATCAGCATGGCTGAGGTAGATGAGGCATTCGCAGAAGTATTTCAGCAAGCTATCTGGGTTTAAAAATAAAATAAATGAATATTATCATTGTAAAAAGGTTACATGGCCTCGTCCTTTGAGCGAGTGGTTATTGAGAACGCCGGCAGAGCTTCAGTTGTGTTGCCAGATACACGTATAATAAGTGTCCAAGGTTGTTGTTGTTGTTTTTTTTTTTTTTTTTAATTTAGGAAGTTAATTAAGTGGGAGGTTGCAAGTTAGGGACAGCAATATCTTTATATTATTTCAATAACTCAAGACTCATTGCGGTTTATTTGCGGTTTATTTTTTAGATTTTTATTTATTCTATTTTTTATTTTAATTTTTAAATATCTGGCAACTTCAGCATAACGTTAACAGTCGGTAATAAAAAATAAAAATAAAGACAAGGTTCAAAACAGCACGGCCAGGTTATTCCTGAAAATAAACATTATATAAATGTAAACAAAAAAACAAAAAATAAGAACTAAATAAATTGGGAGAGAATGGGAATCGGCTCATTTGAGTGTAAAATAAATAAAATCCTGATCAGTACATCCTTAACTGGAATAGTTAGGCCTCCTGAAAGACCTGAAAAAGCATGGTTCATTTCAGTTTTATCTTTAACTATACCTATTTGTGCAAAATGGTTATTATTTATTACAATACAATGTTACAGTCAACAGTGAAAACAATAAGTCTTATTGATTGATTGATTGATTGATTGTGGAAAGTCCTGTGAAAATGTTGCCAGGGCAAGTAAAAAAATTTAAACTACTGGCCGAACCGGACCAGTAGAAAATTTCCTTAGCATTAAGCCCTGTTAATACCATCAAAATCAGTGTCTTAACACTTGTACACAGATCTGTAAAACACGTAGGTTACATAATGGTATGTTAAATTTAAAAACTTAAAATATGTACTTGAAAAGAAAACAGGAAGACTTTGAATAGCATAACTGTAACATTGTGAGGAAGAGCTGAGCAGGTCTTGCACATGTATTTGCTGGTTTGAGAGTGACTTCCTGCATAAACAGGAAGTAATGGATACCAAAGAAGGTAGAAATATATGTATATAATGAGAATGCATGTGTGTGAAAGCAAAAATATGTATGTATGTATGTATGTGTAAGGAGAATATATGTGTGAGAGAGAGAGTAGAAATGTATGAATGTGAATGGAGAATGTAATTTTGTGAAAGCAACAATATTTGTATATGAAAGGAGAATGTATGTGTGTGTGAGAGAGTATAAATGTATGTATTTGTAAGGAGAATGTAAGTGTATGAGAGTACATAAATGAATTATGGCTTGTACGGCCCCTCGTATTAATTGTTTGTCAGCACTGATATATATATATATATATATATATATATATATATATATATATATATATATATATATATATATATATATATATATATATATATATATATTAGTTTCCTAGTTAATCAGTAGTTTTAAGTAAAGTTATTTAAATAACGTGGGTAAATATAAAGAAATAGAGTAGTAAAATTTAGTTGAGACAAAGTATTTGAATTGATCAGAGCTCTCTCTCTCTCTCTCTCTCTCTCTATCATATATGTGTGTGTGTGTGTGTGTCTGTGCATGGTGTGTTTCTGTTTCCGTCTTTCTCTGTATTAGTTCGTAGCATCACGTTTTGTCTTCTGGCTGATAGGTCACATGATCACCGGCAGCCCCACCGGTGTGTATATCTAGATTTACAGGTACCCATAATGCCTGTGGGACGTGATATGCCACTGAAAACATGTGAGGTGGTGGTGGGGGGGATTGTCATAGGAACCGAAAGGTGAAGGAGAAATTTAGCATTTCCTGGCACTGAACCGCTCGCAGCTACGTGTCTGTGATGTCTTGCTGATATCCGAGGTCGAGGGTGACTTTGGTTCAGTGTGTGTTTACTCTTCACAAATACTGCAGTTTTATACATCGCCATCATAAACTTCAATAGATGATCTCCAGTGGGGGTGGTGCACATCTCCGTATGTTTATTATCAGAAATAAATGGACTTGCAGTGGACACAGCCTACGACTCTTCATCCTTTTTGGCACTTCATCCATCCATTCTCAAATGATCTGTGAATGATAGAAAGAGTTGATAGAGTGTAAACACACGTTTAACCAGTAGCATTCATCAGAGACAGATGAGGGTCATTAATAGCACAGATATATCTATGCATTTAGCATATATATATATATATATATATATATATATATATGCTTCCTGTGAAGCATGACATCAGGGTGATCGATGGCCATCCGCGAAATTCATCCTTTCAGAAAAGAGGGTAAGAGAGAAAAAAGGGAAAATGAAAGTGAAAATGGGGGGTGTGTGTGAGAGAGAGAGAGAGAGAGAGAGAGAGAGCGGCTATGTGTATCCTTGGGAATATGTAAAAAAGTGTAGGTGACCTCGTGAAGTAGGGGTGTGCGATATGACGATTTTTGATCGTGGACTGTTAAAATGTCTCCTCGATCTGCTTTTGAAGAAACATCGTAGTATCATGCTACAACACACATTCTATCAGTTGCTGTTCTGAAACCTCAGGCTACGTTTACACGACAACGATGTAGTCAAAAACTGAAAAGTTTTTCCCTTGCATTTTTTTTTTTACGTTTCACGACAACGTTTTCAAAACGATTCGCATTTACACGTCTGCCAGGCCAGTAGTTGGCGCTATCCCTTGGTAGTAAGCAGTACCTGTCAGGAAGTGACTATTATATGTTGTATATGATGCGTCTCTGTTGTTTGTTGTAAAATTGCTGAAGTAAATCCACATTTTGCTGAAGAAGCGTTAGCAAACTCTTGAGCAGCGACAACAGTACCATGTACTCCGCCATTGTTGTGTATGTTTGTTCGTGCTTGCCTTAAAAATCTTTGTCATTATTTTATCTTGGTATGTGTTGAATTTAATCTTCACCCACTTTGTCCTAAATATCTTGGCTCACTGTTTGCGTGTCTCTGTGTGTTTAGAGGCAATTGGCGAGTCTGTTGACTGATTTGGGCCTGACGAGTTCTGCGCTGCTAATCTACGAACGACTGGAACTCTGGGAGGATGCCGTTGTTTGCTTGGAGCGGATGGGACAGCACGGCAAGGTACGCTACTCAAATGTGTTTTGTTAAAGAACACTTTCAAAGTATCAGTTCAAACAAATGAATGCCAGTGTTGCTGTGGCGGGCTGGTGAGTATCTTCAAATATCGTTTTGATAGTCTTACAGTATTTACCCGTCTCTCTGTTTATCTGTCTCTCTCTCTCTCTCTCTCTCACTGTGTGTGTTAGTGCAGATTTCTGGGAGCCATTTCACAGCTTTATTAAGTTACCGTGCACTTTGTGTACCAATCAGATTATAGGGTACATCTGAGGTCAATAAAACCATCCAGTCACCCCCAATCTGAGCTGTAATATTATAAAAATATACTGACATCCACTCCACTGTAGTATCTACCTTTCCCTGCACTCATATTAAAGTTTAAAGCCATAAACTGCAGGTATGTATAGAAAAAGTAAACGACAGAATACCGAGACGGCTGATAGGGAGTGATGCTTCATATGAATGGAACGAAATGAGAAAATCAGTGAAATGTGTGAAGCAGAGAGAAAGTGAGGTGAGAAGAGGGCGCATACACAAATCAGCAAGACTGGAGTGCGGAGAAGTGCTTTGCTGCTGGTTTAATTCGTGAGATTCTGTGTTCGTCTAATGAGGGAACATCTTCAGAGCACGGTGTACTGATGTTTATTTGATTTGAGTTCAGTTTATTGTCCCGCAAGAGCTTGCATGAGTACTTGTAGATTGCTGTTGGAATTTACTGTTTGGAGGCTACAATAAATCTAATTCTTTGGCATTGACCATTGTTAGTTGACTCTCTTATCAAATGTGAAATTGTAATATTTTTTTAGGATGGGGCTTTATTAAGATAGGAAAGTGTAGAGTGAAATGGAAGCAAAGTGGGAGAGAGAAAAGAGGGAAAGATCCTGGAGTCGGGGGTTTTCAAACTTGGGATGCCCACAATGCAGTAGGGTTATACATGCAATAGGTCACACTGCCCATTAGGCTATTGGTGCTGACAAGTTTGTAGATTTGAATTATTTTAAGCTTATTTTAAATTAAGTTCTCTGTTCAATTTTGATACGAGGAAACAACAGTCACTCAAATCTGAGTAAGAACTGTTTTTGGATACATCCCATATTTTTGTAATAGGATGCAAAAATTCCTCTCATATGAAAAAATCTCATATGAAATTAATTAAAGATTAAGCAGCATATGTAATATTTAGCTTGATCTCCTGAGGTCTAATATTAATATTTTGGTTACATTACTTTTTTTGAACCCCTACCACAACCACCAACTATTCTTTTTTGTTTTGTTTGTTTTTTAATCATAGAAAGTGGCAAAAAAAAACATTGGTCATTCTAAGTTAAGAAAACAGTTGGTGACAAAACACTTTATATTCGAACTAATGGTTTTCTACTAAAACTAAAGGAATTAGAGGTTTCTTGCTGTGAAACCCAGAGACTTTATCATGGTTAACACTTTCTGGCACCAGATTTTTCAGTTTCCTTTCCGATATTTCCAACCTGTTATTAGCATTGAAACTGATGACCTTGTCCCTGATTAGCATCTGTCAGTCATGAGATCCATCAGAGGAAACCGCTGCCTCACTGTGCCTGACTGGGCTTCACAAACCTTTGCTGGCTTCAGTGGCACCTTGTTGTTTATGGGCAATATGAAATGTTTAGTTTTTAATGGCAGCGTGGAACAAAAGAGCATTGAGGTGCTGTCAGACCATGGGGTTCTCTTTCTCTCCAGTGTTACTTCGTCTTATCGGTGTTGTTCTTATTGAACAGTAATATATAATACACAAGTAAATAGCTTATTCATCATCTGTCTGGGCCTTTTGAGCTTTCTTTTTTTATCTAACTATTGTGTTGGGCATGAAGAGCTATTGTTCCCACTTCTCAAATTATGTATACTCACAAAAATAAATAAATAAGCACCCAAATAGAAGTGCTGGCCAAGCACTGTGAATTTTATTGCCTCCCACCCCCTCTCTCCCACTACAGCTTCAGTTCTGAGCGTTTGCAAAAAGCCCTTTATCTATCCATCCCCATGAGTACCAGCAGGGGTGGAAGGGCAGGAGGCCATGAGAGATGCACTGTAATATAGCACAGCGTCCAGTGACTGAGACTGTAAGGGTATGTGTTAATGGTAGCTGAATTTTCCCCAGCTAGATTTAGAAAAAGAGTTCATGGCTTTTACATTTGGAGAAGCTGTTGATGTCTGTAGCAATAGTACTGCTGAGGACCATGTTTATAATGGTTTGTGGCCATACATACTGAAGATATGAGATATAAGATATCATATTTTGGAGATTCAAGTTTAAGTCTGTTTTCAACACCTCTGCCAAAATAGTTTTCTGTATTCTCTGGTCTTTACCAAAAACTGATGTTTCTTGTTCGAAATTTTATTTTATTTTAATTTTTGTGTTATATTATTTTTATTTTATGTCTATTAAATGTTGCTAGAAAACACTACTCGCTTATCAAATCTATATTTAGATGTAACGTAAATATTGCAGATTTGGCACACAAAAAAACATATATATGAGAAGAAAATCTACTAATCTTATTTTTATTTTTGTTTTCATAATTATTTTATAATTTATCAATTTCTTTAGGAATTGTTTTAGTAATGTGGATTTTAATAATATAAAAAGAAAGCAACAACATGTATATCATTAGTTTAATCCCTGCTATGCAATGTATGGCCAAAATTACGTGGACATCCACACCCCACCCAATTTCAAAACCGTTGGCATTAATCAAGAGTTGGTCCTCTGTAACAGCTTTCATTCTTTCTTTTCATTCTCCTATTCAAACACAGAATGAACTGAAAGTTTCAATTAATCCCAAGGGTGTTCAGAGGTGTTCAGGTCTAGCTTTGTGCAGGACAGTCCAGTTCTTTCCAGCAAATATTGAGTAAAACAACTTTGCATGTCATTCTGGATTAAAAAAGAAACCAAGTTTCAGCACATAATTCCCTAGAATGATTTTATATGAAGTGGCATATTAACTGGAATTAAGGGGCCTAGACAAACCCAATAATTAGAAAGAGGTCTCCACATACTTCAGACCATGTGCTTATTTTTCCAATATGAGGATTAAATCTGTCAAAGGTTGTTTTAATCTGGCGGTACTTTTCTTTTTCTCTCTCTCTCAGGCGGAGGAGATTTTGAGACGTGAGCTGGAGAAAAAGGAGACACCATCACTTTACTGTCTGTTAGGCGATGTGCTAAAAGATCCACAGTATTATGACCGAGCATGGGAGCTTTCCAAACACCGCAGTGCACGCGCCCAAAGATCCAAAGCTCTGCATCACCTGCGCCACAAAGAGTTCCAGCAGTGCGTGGAATGTTTCGAACGCTCACTGCAAATCAATACCATGCAGGTATGACGTGCACTTGTGCATAGCTTTATAGTCCTTACACAAGTGTCCTGTAAATGCTGGTAGACCGCCCATACCCCTTTTTTTACTGAAATGACTCGGGTGTATGCTGGGTACAAACGTTTTGTTAGTACCGGCCAGTGTTTCCTTTGACTTGAGAGCCAAATGATGGCATAACTGTTAAAAAATAGCTTTTACGAATGGTTCAAGTTTTAAAAACATATTACATCCAGTGTGATTTGGGACTGTCTAATTACAGTCCTGCTTTTGATGCCAAAAATGATCAAATTCTTCAATCATTTCACGTATGATATTTGTAAATGATAGCCTAGCTTTTTATTTTAGATAGACAAGGGTAATAAAATGGCTGTAGTTTGAGTATCAACGAATTATGAAAACCTATTTTAACATTCATAGTAATTCGTTTTTGTTTTTTGTTTTTTGTTTTTTTTATGGTGCTTCTACAATAATGGTAAACTCTTATTTAATGCAGTAAATAGCCATGAAATTCACATGATATCTGTAAATACATTTTTATTTTATATGAATGTTGACCACAAATACACAAGCTCTAGAAGATCAAAAAGATGAATGTACCGAACGCTGACAGAGAACATGAGAAACACTGACATAAGAAAAAAAGATCGCAAGACAGCAGTGTGTGGATGAGTGGCATCAGGTTCATCCACCAAAGAACCAAAAAAAATTCACACAGCTCTCTTTTTTTCCTTCCCTTACTCATTCTTCATTCCGCTCTTCATCCATAATGCAGAAGCACAGGCAGCAATAAGACAGAGTAATTTTCCTGAGGGACTCATTGATGACCCTAGCGTGATCTTTACCACCGCCTCGCAGTGCTGCCGCAGGGCCTGGCGGAGCTAATTCTGCCTTCAGGCCTAGAACTAAAAGTAAGGACGGAACGAGGGCCTGAGAGATGCAAAGATGAGCACTCAGGAGAAGAAACCGATGATTTAAAACATAAAAAAAGAGACCGACTCTTTGAGGTTCATGGGTTCAAAAGACGGCATAAATTTTTAGGGGCAGAATAACACGTTTAAAAGAAGACTGAAGCTCTTGAAGTCTCTCATCAATTTTCTTTTTGCCCTCTTCAGTAATTCTCCATTGTTCTCGCGCTCTCTTCTCCATCTTTTATCTCCTCAGTTGGGTGTATGGTTCTCCCTGGGCTGTGCGTATTTTGCCCTGGAAGGCTACGAAGGGGCCGCCAAAGCTTTTCAGAGATGCGTCGGACTGGAACCAGATGTAAGTCACACGGTCCTTGTAAGGAGATCAGTGTCATATGACCATAAAGAAAGGGCTTGTGCTTAGTTATTCCATACTTGTGCGGTCGTATCTGATTTATGTCTAATGTAATCAATCGATTGTGTCAGCGTGATTGTGAATGCCTCCTTGTTTTTGTTCTTTTAGACTTCTGCTTGCTTTTATACATCTATAAAACAGCATAGACCAAGTATTTCTTTAGATGTAGTACAGGGGCCTCTTATTCTCCTAATGGTGTACTTAAAATTCAAATGTAGTCAAGCGGCAGGCTTAGTTACTCCATCCAGGAAGTGAGTAAACAAGCTGTTAGGAAATATTCTGTACATGTCTGGTTTCTTATTTATTTGTAATGGTTTATTTTGACAAATGGCTGTCACCCGTGGACCTGACTCTGATCGCTTCTCTCCACCTTACAGAATTCAGAAGCATGGAGCAACCTCTCCACAGCCTACATCAGACTGAGAATGAAGTGAGTATGAGTGTAGGCGCTAAGAATAAAGGCTGCATCAAAGAAGCTTTGTTTTGCTGGTCTTTTAATCCAATAAGAGCATTTACTTTTTTGTTCAGCAGTGGTATTTGCAGTAAAGACACTAGTAAGCAGCAAGTTAAGATTTCCTTCAATATTTTGGATTACCTGCAAAAAGCCTGGCACTGATGAAACAAATAGCATGTCAGTATTTTGTCAGAAAACATGGCTAATTTTGAATATCTATTGCTGGCCTTGTAGCTTTTTTTTTTTTTTTTATACAGTGCTGTTTAAAAAAAGAACTTTTGTTATAAAAGATTTTTAAAAAATTGTGACATTACAGGAAAAAATTACAATATTACAATTCTAATATTTCACATTTATTCATGATCATATAAATTGATCATGTTGACCATATACAGTAAATGCAGCCTAGGTGAGCTTAAGAAAATATTTAAAACATTTTAAAATATCCCCAAACTTTTTAACGGCAATGTATATAGATAGATTAGTACTGCAGCTATTGATCTTTTTCCCAATCCCATGACAAAGTGTGATGGACTGCTAGACGCATGTGTGAATTTCTGAATAATCGCTAGCATTGCTCACACACACTTATCTTTCTCTGAAATCGCCACCATGTACAAACTGTAGATAAGCCCCTATTCAGGTTCCAGTTGACCTGATTTATGCTGCTTTTCTGCGTTTCCTTCATTCTGCATCCGCTGGGGACCCTCAGAGGCCTCCTTGCTTTTCAATTACTGCAGGAATGACTTTGGCAGCTGTAATTGCAAAGATAAATCTCCTCTGGGCTCTTGCTGTGTCTACCCCAGGAGCCAGCACTTCACCACCACTACCAACCGGCCAATATTAACCAGATTTGGAAGCTAAATGCCAGTTAGGACATTTGTTGCTTGACATGATTGGAGGTTTTTGATGATTTCTTGCGAGTACCGGAGATGTTTCCTGGAACACCACTGTAACGGAATGTACCTGAGGGATTCTGGGAATGATTTCTCTTCTGCCCCTCGTCCAATTAGTCCGGTGCACTCATCCCTGAGATGAGTCTTGGAATCTTCTATTAAAATCTGATTAACACTCCCAGGGTCCATCCAGAACAGAGGAAGTGTGTGTGTGTGTGGGAGAGAGATTGTGGACACACCTGCAAGTGTTCAAAGGAAACTAGGCTTTAGATGTTACAATGAAACCCAGCGCTTGAAAAAATACCAGCTCTGTTCCACACAGTGATCTGTGTGGCTGTCTGCAGTCCTTCCAGCAGCGTGCTAACCTCATACTGTAAGTGCAGGATTTGAGCGCTCTGATAGCAGCCTGTGTGCCACACACAGTGTTTCTCACAAGACTTAAGTCACCGTGGATTCCATGTAGTTGGATTTTAGCATCTTGCTAAGCTAATGGTCCAGAACTCCGTAAACAATTTGTTGAAAAAAAACAATGTTAACTTAGAAGTTGCAAGAAAATTGTACAATTAACATGGATTTTTTTGAAGTAGAAGGACTAAAATTGTATTTTATTATTTAACTATTTCTTTTACTTTATTTTTGCTCTTTCACCTGTTTTGTTTTCACTTATTTATTTGCCACTTTTGCTTTATTTTTTTTCCTGCACTCTTTCGATGTTTTTCTTGTTCTTTCACTCTTTAAGTTTTTTTTGTTCTCTTTGGCCCTTTTTTCACTCTTTCTCTCATTCTTTTTGGTTCTTTGATTCATTTTGCTCATTGGTTTTTCTCATTTCTTTTGCACTCTTCAGCTATTTTGCTCTTTTTCACCTTTTCCCCTCTTTCTTGTGCTTTTTGCGATTACATTCTTTTGCCATTTTGCTAAACACATTTTTCCTTTTCTTTCACCCTTTAGCCGTTTAATTTTTGTATTTTTTTCTATCCTCTTCTGTCTCATTCTTTCACTTTCTTTCCTTTGCTATTTCTAACTGCAAGTGTGCCTGACCAGTTTTTGGAAGGGAGAACATAAAACTACTTTTTGTTTAGCCGTACACTGTTTTAAACTACAGTAAATCCACAAGCAAATTCTATGAACCGTAGTTCTGCTAAACACACTGATCTTCCTGTTTGGTGTGTGTGTGTGTGTGTGTGTGTGGTAGGGAGAAGGCATTCCGCACCCTTCAGGAAGCGCTCAAGTGTAATTATGAGCGCTGGCAGATCTGGGAGAATTTCATCGCTGTGTGTATAGACCTGGGCGAGTTCAGTGAGGCTATCAGAGCCTACCATCGCCTCATGGACCTCAAGGACAAATTCAAGGACGTGGAGGTGAGTCAGCTTCACAGTTTTTCTCAGGTTAACGCCAAAATCTTTCTTTTTGCATACTGTACGTTTCCAAAAAGTTTTCATCAGATAAAGTATCTAACAACATAAGCTGGAAGTTTTTTCTGGCTTGTGTAAGCAGTGTAAAGCAGCTGGAGTCTCTTGTGTCTCATGTGCTGCTGTCATCACTGCTCTGACCACACTAACAGCTGCCCGACTGCATGTACAGATGAAACCGTCAAGTGAGAGGCTGTGTCTGAGTGAAATCTGATGACTGAATGTTTGTGTGAGAGAAGCGATGATTTCACCCTGATCTGCCCAAATATGCATGAATATATATACATATGCACAAAGGTATTCTTACCCTAGATGGGCTTCTGTCTGCTCACTTTCATCCAAACAGCTCTGTATTTGTCTCTCTGCATCCATGGCCCCATCACACCTCTCCTCCATCAGCTGTGAATCTAATAGCGATGCTGTCATAACACGCGTCTTAAAGCTATACGCCATTAGACAAGTTTGTGCTGTGGCTGGTTGATGCACCAGCTGCTACATCCTATTAAATGCGTCATTTGTTTTATCATTTGGTAGTCAAATCGCCTGGTAGTTGTTTACCTCCTTCACTTCACAGCGGCTCCGGGGTCATCATACTGGCAGTAAATTATATTTTTTAATTTTATTTTCACAGAAATTATGGCTACACCTCAAAAAAAAGAAGCTGTTTAGTGCATCTCTAATTTTTAAACACCCACCTCCTACTTTGGGAACAGTGCAAAATCTCTGAAAGCTCTAGCTGTGTATGAGCCAGTGGCAAATTAGTTTTGAGCTGTAATTATTTATTTTTCTTAGCAAAAAATGAAAAATTAGTGTAAGCATGCGCAAGGAAACTGCATATTAATCTTTTTCAAGGAAGTCTCTAATTCTGTTGAAAGGAGACATCCTGTGGAAGCAGGTTTTTAGTGTCGTGTAAACAATTTCTCAGATTATTTCTTGCAAAATTACAAACAATCTATTTTATGCATTATGCATTTTTGCAAGAATTACTTTCAGATCTTTTAGAAATCATCCTAATATGCTGATTTGGTGCTCAAGAAAAATTTCTCATCAGTGTTAAAAGCATTTGTTTTTATGGAAATAGTGATCATTTTTTTCATCTTTAATAAATAGAGATTTCAAAAGAACATAAATTATGATTATTTGTTATTATGTTTTAAATTAGAAGGCTGTACACGTAAACATTATTCCTACTTACATTCACTTCCAACTTCATTTCCCATTTTCCCCCTCAGTTTAATTTATTTTTTTTATTCGTTTACGTCTAGTGAGCAGCTAGTAGCTCATCAATTAAAAGTTGTGATGTGAAAGCACAAAAGTTGATAAGGTCATCGCTAGCGTTCGCCTCCAGCCCCTGCGAGAGTTTCAGACGGTAATTGGGATCTGGGCGCTTGGCTGGACTCAAAATCATCACTCACTCTCTACAGTTAATTTTGCTCCCTTCATCATCTCTCTCTTCACACAGAAACCCTTCAGAGTGGGAAATTAGATGAGAGCAGTGGTTAATAAGAGAAAATGCTGTGCATGTGTGCGAACATCTTGGTATACAGTCATAAGACCAGTCTCTGTCATTGATCCCACCCATTAATTCACATTCCACAGAGAAAAGAAAGAGCATCCTCCCTCTTCCCAAGCTAAAAAAAGATGGATCAAGTATCCTCCTATCTCTCTCTCTCTCTCTCTCTCTCTCTCTTAGTACCATTCTTCATTCCCTCATTTCTCCCAGGAGAGTTGTACCTCTCTCCTTAATTTCACGCTGTAAGGGGATTGTGCAGGACTTACACCCAGACACCCATTCAATTTCCCCAGTAACGTATCACTTCCCCCATCATGAGGGGGCAGTCTTATCCAGTTATCCTATTTAGTCATTTCACACGTTCCACATCAGCAGCAGACAGTCACAGATACCAGACTGACTTTTTTTGGTGTGTGTTTGTGAATAGATGAATTTTGAAATGGATAGATTAATGGGTTCTAAAATGGTAAAATGGGGGTTGGTTTAATTTATTTAATTTATTTCGATGTTGATGTTATCTAAATATAAGCAATAAAAACAAGCTTGTCTAAAACTTTGCCTGTCCTGAAATGCAAAAATTTATAAATAAAATGCTACCTAGGCTTCTCATGCTTACTACTGTAAGGCTAAATTTATTTGATCAAAAATAGTTGAAACGTAAATATTGTGAAATATTATTACAGTTAAAAAAAGAACAGTTTTCTGTTTTTATATATTTTATATGTATTCATGTAATATATTAATTTAAAAAAAATTGTGTATTTATACAGTATATAGTATATTTTACTTAAATTTTTCATCCAAATGATTTTTTTTAAATTGTAAACAGAAGTGAATTGATCAGTATAAAAGAGCTCTTATCATGTGGTGTTGAGATGATTGCATGAGATGAGAAATGTGGTTATCAGGATCTCTAGGGTGAAAAATGAGTTTTCAGAGGCTAAGCCTCTGGAGGAGAAGTCTGAGGAGAGTTTACAGATATTACACCACTGACTTGGGTGACAAAGATCTCAGCACATCTGCTGAACAGCCTGAAGCGGTCCAGAGGTGAATGAAAGAATTAGGAGAGATAGTGTTGTGAAGATGAAAAAGTGATAGCTATAAGGAAAGAGAAAGGCGATGACGGATGAACTTTTACTTCAGGATTTTGTGCTGTATATTTTCAGGCTTTCAAGAATGATTTGACCACACAGACACACTGTCATGAGAACATGTGGTTCACATAAAACACACTGGTCTGTGTGGAGGCTGTTTGCTCGGATGAAGTTGCTTTCTATCAGTCTTTGCAGTTAAAGTGGGAACATTAGTCTTGGCTGAGTGTCTTACACACACACACACATTGCTGCATGTCTCTCGTTTTCTCTCTCGGTCTGTTCAAGTCCTATCATTGTCACTGCTTCACGCAAGCACACACACATGTGAGGAAATATGGAGCATGTAAAGTAAATTGGGGTCAGTTTTCCGTCTTTCATCTCGTGAAAACCTGAAGTGTTCTAGAATGCTTAGAATGTGACATCATTCGTCATCTTGGGTGAAGCTGTCAGTCATAACACAATAATATTTGTATTACTTTTATGGTCTTAGTAAATCATATTAACAGAAGTAACCAGTTTTGTAAATAATGACATCAATAACTTTCCCACCTCATTTTTCCTGATAATGAGATTTATCATACAACAAAAAAAATCATACTTTTGTTTAGCAAGTATGTATTAAATTGATCAAAAGTGACAGTAAACATTTGTTACAAAATATTTGTATTTCAAATAAAATGTTGTCTTTTGAACTCTGTTGAAAGAATCCTAAAAACGTATCATAGTCATCACAAAAATATTAAGCACAACATCACATCTGTTTTCAACACTGATAACGCTGTTTTTATTTTCTTGAGCAGCAAAGCAGCTGCTGAATGCTGCTGTAATTACCCAGAATTACTCGTTCTGAACCTACTGATAAAATACATACAATAATGTTGCCATTAAAAAGAATAAATTGCATATTAAAATGTTTTCAAATAGGAAATTGTTTTTAAATTGTAATAATAATTTCGAGTATTTTTTATTTTTTTTATTAAAAGTAAAGTAAAACATACTTTACTTTTACTAAAAAATAATAATCGTATTGACCCCAAATTTCAAACAGTATACATATAAATCGTTGGACACTCTTTATTATTATTTTTGATCATGTTACCTCTAAGTAGAACTAGGCAAACTTGTGCATAAGCAAAAACACCCCTCTCCTTTTCACACACACACAAGTTAATGACCACCAATTCTGGTTCTGCTTTAGTAATTACAGTGCAGTTTGGAGCTTGTTAGTTCCAGAGCATACAGACACACAAACATATGTGGAACACTGTATGAAGGCACTTTCGGTGTCCCCATAATTCAAAAGGCTGTAACAACATACTAAATTGTTGCTTGCTTTCTTTCTTTCTTTCTTTATAATAATGTATTTATTTTTATTACTATAAGGGTATTATTTGGCTTGGGTCCATTGTTTAATATTCATATAATTGCAGTTTGCCTGTTCAAACTAAACCTTAACACACTCACAGGTAATTGTGTGTGCCTTATATTTTATTAAAAGTGTCAGTCAGAGAAGAGGCAGGCAAACAGAAAGACGTGCTTCAGAAACTGTGTGAGCCGACATCTTAGAAGTGTTGGGCTGTTGGCCAGGACAGAATAAATGTTTGGGAACAGAATGTGTAATGAGAGAAAAGCAACATCAACACACGGTTGTTAGACTGTTAATGTAAGAACGTTAAATATAAAGTAATGCACAAGCCAGGGACATCAAAGAATGCAGAGGTCAAGTTTAGGGATTTGGGTTTTGACCTCATAGCTCAAAATAGAGGGTAAAGGTCAACCCTAGATTAGTTTTCAGATTAGATATTCATGTTTGGTTGTTGAGTTTAAACTGCAGTCAGTTTTACACTACTAAAAAGTAAGTTCTTTGGCATTTAGTATATTTCTCTTTGGTTACACTTTATTTTAAGGGGCCCCTGTTACAGAGTAATTATACATTTACATACTGAGTAATATTAATTAGCTACATGTGCTTACTTTATGGTTCAGGATAGGATTAGGGATTGGTTTAGGGTTAGTTGCATGTAATTATGCATAATTTATTGTTATTCTAAAAGTAAGTACATGTAACGTGTAACAAGGACACCTTAAAATGAAATGTTACCTTCTCTTTTTTTTTCTTCCCTTAAGGTACTGGAAATCCTGGTGCGTTCTGTAGTGGATAATCTGACGGATCACCGTGGCGAACAGGCCTCCAATCTTAAAGCCAAACTGCAGGAACTCTTTGGGCGAGTCTCTGCCCGCTGCAGCACAGACGCCCAAATATGGAAGCAGTACGCTCATCTCTATGGCGATGGCAATAGCAGCAATGTAGAAGACAACGAAAAGGTGAATTTTATAAAAATAAAAATAAAAATATTAAGATTTATTTATTTTTACTTTATTAGTATAAGATAGTGTAGAAATAAAAGCAGTGGGCTTCCTAGCATTGTGCTGCACTTATAGAAAATATATTGATTTACATACTCAAAATAATCTTGACTCAATTTTACATTGAAGACATACAATCGCTTTTATTGGTTGTCATTTTATTACCTTACATCTGGTTTGGTCTTGTAGTCTCTGCATTTTGATGTGTGTGTTTGTAGGCATTGCAGTTTCTGAGTAAAGCGCATCGGTGTGAGACACAGGCAGCTGGCTGGGAGAAAGACATTGGCAGCTTCAGATCTGTGGTGAAAGGTGCCAGAGATATGGCCAATGGTGAGACTTCACAAACACACACACAGCCATGCTTCCCTTTTCTCTTTCACAAGGCCATTTGCGAGGAACATACAGAATCGTGGTCCTGCACTCATTCAGAGAGTCACTCTATCATGGCTAATGTGGCAGCCCGTAAACGTAGAGAGAGTCTGAAAGGGCTGATGGATTGAGAACAAGGAGCAGGAGCAAGAACGACAAACAAGCCTTTTACCCCTCTGACCTCCACCAGAGACAGACTTCTGTTTGTGTGTGTGGGCACGTGCACCTGTGTGTGTTTACCAGATGGGTTTGCTTTTGTGTGTGTGTGTGTCTGTGTCTCATTAAGAAAGATGTTGAGGGTTTGGTCAGTAAGTGTGTGTTGAATTAAACATCAGTTGGGACAGAACACAGGTTTTGGGATGAATAGCAATTCTTTCTCCGTTTCTAGCAATCTGAATTTCTGTCTTAAAAATCAAACTGTCACATCATTTTATTCTCGGCTGGCATTGAACATGGAAAAACTTGTCTAACCGAATCATGATCCGGCTCGAATGTTCGTTTTCCATCTTTTTAGCATCTCTCTTATTTCATTTCTCTCTCTCTCTCTCTCTCTCTCTCTCTCTCTCTCTCTCTCTCTCTCTCTCTCTCTCTCTCTCCCTCTCTCTCTCTCTCTCTCTCTCTCCATCGGCTTGTCCTTGAGTATGCAGGCTGTTTGTTGTTGATCCTAATGATTTATAAAGGGGGCGGCTCGGCAAATGTAGCAGAACCCTTCACACGCCTCCATCCCTTCCCACTTTCTCTGGCCTGCTTTCTGTATGTGTGTGGGTTTGTGTGTGTGTGTGTTTGGGGAGGATTGATCGATCGATATAAGGGCGAGGTAAGTGTGTTAGCATACGTAAGATCATTCTTCACTGGGTTGTATGGTACATTGTGCATTTGTGGAGATCTTGTATTCATGTATGTGTTGCTATGCATTAATACTGGGTGTGTGTGTGTGTGTCTGTGTGTTGTGAATGAGCTCAGCACTTATTAATCACACCACTTTTCTGGCTCTTCAGGCAGAAACATGAGGATGAGATGTGTAAAGAGAGAGATGGAGATGGCAAGAATGAAAATCTGATGGATAGATGGACTGACTGGAATTTAGCAAGAAATAATTTAGAAAGGAAATGCAAGAATTTAGTAGGAAATATATTGAGGGAAAGCAAAAAACAAATTGAGAGAGAATTTACAAAGAGAGCAAGAATTTAGAGAAAAAAATAAAAAGATAATTTAAAAAGCATTTAAAAAGGAAAGCAGATATTTTGAAAAAGATTTAAAAAAGAATGAGTATTTATAAAGGAAAAAGGCAGAAGAAAGCAAGAATTGAGAATTTTAATAACAATTTTAAAAGAATTGCAGCAAGAATTTACAAAGAAAAATAATTCAGGATAAAGTAAATAAAAAAAATCTAAGAATTGATTTAAAATTTATTTAAGAAGCTTTACATTTACATTTGTAGATCCTGAGATTCGTGCAGTTACCATTGGATCATCTGGTTGAAATGACATATGAGATTAGAGCTGTGTGTCATCAGTAGAGCAATGGTAGGAGAAGCCATGTGCCTGTATGATGGGACCCAGTGATGTGGTGTATTTGGAGAAGAGGAGGAGTCCAAGAACTGATCCCTGAGGAACCCCAGTGACCAGTTGATGTGCTTTGGATACCTCCCCATCCCAGGCCATCCTGAAAGACCTATGAGTGAGATGAAATTCAGACCAGTGAAGTGGAATCCCTGTGATGCCCAGTGATGGCAGACAGGAGGACAGGTGGATCCGATCATTGACCGTGTCAAAAGCGGCAGATAGATCCAGCAGAATAAGAACTGATGATTTGGAATCAGTTTTTGCATTCCGCAAGGCTTCCGTGACTGACAGTCTGACAGAATGGCCATTCCTGAAAATAGCATCCTGTTAGTATTTAGAATGAATTTTGGAATTTATGAAATAAGGGATTTTAGGAAGAATAAAAGAAAAGTAGAGGAGAAGGAGAGAATCCAGGAAGGGATGAAATAAATAGGAAGAAGTGAAAGTGATGGAATGAAAGGCAGAAAAAAACAGTTGCGCAGAGATGTGAAAGCGAGGGAAAACTAAGAATAGGAGAAATTTTCATTGGGATTAGGTGTGTGTGTGTTGAATGACAGTTTTAATGGTGTTTGATGTTGCACTAATAGCCGTACTGATTAAACATGAGTCGCTCAGAGGTCGTGATCCATCACTTAATGTTAACAGTACTACACACACAAATTAATTAATGACCATCTCTATGTATTAGGCCACAGACCTTGGTATTGCATCACCTGACCTCTAGTGACCTTTGACAGGCTGACACTCACTGTCTCCTTTTACTGGCGGTGCAGCATACAGATGCTTAATGTTCCAGCGCTGCCCTCTGTAACCCGCCGTGACTCTACTGGCGATGAAACTCCTCAATAATTCCTGTCTATGTCTCTCTGTCTCTCAGTCTCTATCAGCTGTAGCAGGTCTAAGCGCAATCCTCAAGAGGCTCTACAGTTGCTGTCTTCAGCTCGACTCAGTTTGAAGAGCCTGGTCACCAAAGCCAAAGTGAGTTTCACACACACTTGGCTCTTAAAGTCTTTAGATTTAAGGCTTTGCTTAAGTCTTTTAAAGCTACCAATAAAAACTGGCCTTTTTATTTGTTTTCTAAAAGTTAGCATTTTTTGGCAATTACTGCCTATTTAATGCTATTACACACATGGTAACACTTTAATATAGGGACCAATTCTCACTAGTAACTAGTTGCTTTTTAGCATCATAAAAAAAGATTGGCTTTTTTTAGTACTTATAAAGCACATATTCTACATCCCTAATCTTACCCAATACCTAAACTTAACAACTACCTTACTATTAATAAGATGCAAATTAGGAGTTTATTGAGGAAAAAGTCATAGTCAGTGGTTTGTTAATTGTGAGAATTGAACCTTAATATAAAGTGTGACCAAATATTTAAGTCGATATAAAATAGTTTTCAAAACTCACAAATCCAACAAAACAGAGGATTTTTTTTTTAATGCAATACTGTTAAAAAGTTTGGGGGCATTTTTTTGAAAGAAGTTAATATGTATTCAGAGAGGACACATTAAATTTATCAAGTGAGAGTAAAAACATTTACAATTTTAAAAGATTTGTTGAAAAATAAAAACTGTTCTTTTGAGTCCTGAAAAAAAGTGGGTTTTTACAAAAAAAAAAAAAAGAATCGAGCAGAACAATGCTTTTCAACATTTAGCACTATATACAGTAACAATAAGAAATTAGAAACAAATAAGTATATTGTATAATTATATAATCATTTCTGAAGGATCATTTGATACAGAAGAGTTTTCAGCAGTAAAGGCTGGTGGAAATTCAGCTTTGCCAATGCCAAAATATATAACCATTTTAAATATTTGAAAATACAAAACAATTATTTTATAATAGTTTCACAATTTTGCTATTTTTATTCGATCGAGTAAATGCAGATCTAAAAAAAAATGTTTATATATTGAATAACTGCAATTAATCAATAATTTTTCAGTATTTACAATAAGACCAACATTCTAATGTTTTAAGTAAATGGTGTCAATTTTGATTTCATGTAATCTGTAAATATGTAATGTTAAGTTATTATTATTTTTGGTAAATTATCTGTCAGATGCCATTTATAGGTCTCACTTTTTTTGTTTTGTTGTCTCTTCACAGCAACTGTACACTGATGTGGCCACAGGTGAACTCCATGATGAGCTCAGAAGTGATGTCACAGAGCTCGAGCAGCTCATCACAGAGCTGCAGGACCTGAGTGCCCAGCTACGCAGCCAATGAGAAGCCATAGCACTGTTTTCTTCCTCCCTTTGATTGGTTTAAACAGTGCATCTTTAAAGTCATGTTTTAAATGAACAAAACTTCCATCAGGAAATCCTCAGAACCTCTGTTGTTTGTTCAATCAACAGGAAAACCCCTTAAAGAAAGTGACTGAGTTAAAGATGTCTGTCATCATGTCCTGATCCAGGGTCAGCTGTCTTTGCCCTAAACAGGGATGCTTTGATCACACAATTTGATTTTTATGGTTCCTTAAGAATGCTATGTTCAACAGTGCCTCATTCCAATAAATAAAATACAGCCTCTTTCTTACATACATAATCTTTATGCTTGTTTTTTTTACTTGTATGCATGATGATTTAGTTAATATTAAAGGATTCACAGAGAGTAGATTAAAATGTGATACAGCTGATAGTTAGGTTCACACAAAATCAAATGCATTGTGTCAGTTATGTAGTTGAGATGAGCTCATGAGAGTTTGAATCTAGGCCTAGACTTAAGTAGGTTGAGTCTGAGTTAAGACAACAAAAGGGTCGTGTTTGAGTCAAGATGGAGTGTTAAGGCTCCCGAGACTGACAAGACCAAGATTAGGAAAAATCTTGGACTCAGGACAGACTCACTGATGTGTATTATCCTGTTAACTGGAAGACTTTCGTACAGCTGTCATATTAAGCACAACTCCTCATTGACCCTCCTCACCCTGTCTCTACTGTCTAGTTTGTGCTCTGCCAAAGGGAGTGCTGGGAGATTGCTATCTGGATTCCTTGCTGTTTACCTCTGGATATGCGGCTCTGTTGGGCCTGTTGTTTTAGTTCATTTAAAAGATTGTTTACACAAAATGTAAACACTGACTATGTTTGCTATAAATTACTTTAGCAATATTTTTATCCACACTAAACTTAAACTTACTAAACTTATCCAAAGGTTAATGTATTTAGGGCAACTTTTAACCTGGGGTTAACCAGCTGTTTGCCTTTTGAATTAAAATGTTGCTTATAAAAGCCCATATTTAATTATTCAATAAGAATATTTTAGGTACAAATTACCATTAAAATGTTTTAGTTCTGTAAGATATACGGTACACACACACACACACACACACACATATATATATATTTACATTTATATTTATATATATATATATATATATATATTTACATTTATATTTATATATATATATATATATATATATATTTATATATTTATATAAAATGTTTTTAAAGAAGTCCCTTATGTTCACCAAGGCTAGTTTATTCCTGTGATGTCAATGTCAAATGTTGATTTGGTGCTCAACAAAACATATGTTGGAAACAGAGACAGTCATTTGAAATATAAATAAATCGTTTTTAACATTATAGGCCTGGTTTCACAGAAAGGGCTTACACTAAACCAGGATTAGGCCATAGTTCAATTATAGGACATTTAAGTAAATTTTATAATCGTGCTTTAAAAAAACAGTTCTGGTGTCCATCTGGAGACAAAACAAAGTTGTTGATGTATTTTAAGATCAATCAGTGCACTTTTCTTTCAGTTGAAACTGCTCAATCTTACAGTACATTTTAGTCTGGGACTTGGCTTGACCTTGTCTGTGAAACTGGGGATAATGTTTTTATTCACTTTTGGTCAATGAATGTGTCCTTGCTGAATAAAAGTATTATTTAAAAAACGAAAATCTTACTGAGCAAAAACTTTTAAACAATAGCATGTAAAATATTTATCGGAAAAGGTCATTATGTCATTGAGAGTTTGCAGAGTTGGGCCTTTCTGAGTCTATTGAATTTAGAGAGATTTATATTTACCCATCTGATTTCTCACAAATCTGGACTGTCTTCCTGCCATGACGTCGTCTTGCTTGCACATCTCTCTGCGTCTGTCCTCAGAGAAATGACATCATGTCAGTAATTTTTCAGCATGGTATTTGAGCATTACGGAATATCTGTAAGTAATTAACTTTCATTGTGAGAACATTTCTTTGTTTGCTTGACCGTTACAAGAAACTAGGAAATTGGCAGCGTTCGGTTATTCATCATATTCAGCTATTTATGTACAAATGATGCAAGAACATTGCCTAGTAAGTTGCCCCAGAGAATCTACAGGATAGCTGAGGGCTAAGAAACATGAATCCGACACAAAGCAAACATCCTGTGTCTATTGTGGGAACCACCAAGTGAACAACTTCCAGAGATTATTCAATGTCAACACACTATAGTACAGCTATTTAATATCAATGTCACATACATGTTTATTACATCATCCAAAAAGTTCTGGTCTGTTCTTCTGAATGGAGTGATGCATCAATGTGTTGCAGGCCAATTAACAAATTTTAATGAATTTTGAAGTCAAAGTACAAGGCGTTACTAGCATATTTTATGTTGTAGAATAAAATATGAAAATATCTTGATCTTGTGTTAATCACAGACTTTATTTCAGATATTTATCCAAAGCCTCAGTGACTTTGGGATGATAGGACCGGAAATGCTAACTCGTTTCCGAGTGTGGTCTATAAAAATGAATCACGTCTGCAGCACTGCTTTTGGAAGCTGTCAGGATGTGCCTAAAATAAATATCAAGCTCTCCTCAGCTGTCCTAAAGCTTGTCTAAATGACAAATGCTGGGGCTCAGAAAGCATCGAAAACCAAAATGTGTTTGAAAACCGTGTATTACAGTAGAGATTTGCTGACAAAAGATATCTGCGTCCCTCCCACCGCGGGGCTGCCCCGCTGGCTGTGACAACAATCACAAAGCACATTTTTAGCTACATAAACTGTTAATTCCCCAGCACAGCTCTCCTTCCTCCCGCAGGGTTGTGGTGATACCACTGATAAAGTGTGAAGTTCCTGTCCTCCCTCTGTGGGCCGCATATGTGACTGTTGTATCATTTAATTGCGTCCCTGCTGTCTCACACACAAACGAACAACGTGAGAACCCGATGGCCCTGCGTTATGTTCTTTAACAGTTTATATAGCTGTAAAAGTTTGATTGTGTTTGACACAATTGATCTTTTGAATTCCAGCGACTATACTGTTCAAATGGCAAACGATTTGAATATTCCCAAGAGGTGAGTTTACAAAATAAGGATTTTGATCCCTAAAGGGGTCGTTCACCTAAAAATGAAAGCGACTGTTTGTAATACACAAACGAATGATACCTTAAATCATGTGACTGATTAAGGAGAGATGTCATCATTGGAGTCATTTAGGAGTCTGGGTCCATTGCACAGATTTTTTTTTTTTTAATCCCATTCACGTTTTTATGCAATTTATATGGAAGACCAAACTAAGATTTCATAGTGTGGTGTAAACTACTTTACAGTATGCAGAAGTCTTGCCATTAATATTGCATTTTCTATCTCATCTGCTCTCCTCTTTTAGTTATGATGGTCATTATTTTTAAACTAAAAATAGCTATGACCCAAGAATAGATTTATGACAGCACTGTCTCTCTCTGTTCCTTAACTGAATCCCCTTTTCAACTCTAGCCATTAGATCTGGCAGATGTAACCCGAACTGCCTTTTTATTCAATTAGAGATCATCAATCGATGAATACATGACTTTAATCTGGCTATATTCTTCACAGAAGAGAGTGTTTGTGCATGTACATTATAAGAATGGACTGTTAAACACCTGTTCGGTTGCATAGAAACAGAACAATTTCTTTTGAGACATTCGGTTCTCCTCAAGGATGATCTAATGCATTTAATAAATCAGCCTGAAATCTCCTTCCAAATACTCCAAAGCTTATGAGGAATGGTATTTCATGTCTGTCTATCTGTCTCTCTGGCCGTCTCACCCACGCATATCCTAAAGTGGGCTGAGCGTAGTCTAGGCCCAAAATGGTCTTGATCCAAGGAAGTTTCTGAGTCACCTTTCAGTAATGCTGTAAAGACGTTCTGGTGATCCAGATAACAAGTGTCTGTAGGAGGACAGCGACTTTCGGCTAAGTTTAGGGAATTGTAAGGGTGTGTGAAAGAATGGAGGCATGTTCATCTATTTGTGTGTCGAAACAGGAGGGTGTGTGCAGATGCTGAATGTATTAATAGGATCCGGTTTTTGACGTGTAGGGAGGCTATAGGGGTCCCTGTTCATGGGCAGAAGGCTCTCAAAGTCAGATTTAGAGCTGGTAAGCAGTCAGGCATGTTGTAGGGAGAAAGTCATTTGGATCACATAACTGCATAGAACATCATGGAAAGCTTTAATTCAGTGTTCTGAATGGTGTCACTTAAGTAAAATCATCAGAATAAGAGAATGGTTCTGATGGCTTTGCAGGTCTGTTACACTAGTGTTGAGAACATCTTAAAAATGGTCTTAGTTGGTTTAAGTTGGTCTCACAGCCTAGTCAACACTCTTAAAAATAAGGCTCCGAAAATGGGGTTTTCACTGTGATGACAGAACCAATATGAGTTTCCTAAGGAACATTTGAGTGAACAGTTCTTAAAAGTACAATTTTGCTTAGTGTGATAAACATTTTGATAGTATATTGACCCTTTTTACACCTTTTGTGCAATAGGAAGTTTTCATGAATGTTAAAATGTTCTTCTTGGAATTATCTGCCAATAAAGAACTTTATTTTTAAGAGTGAAGCTGGTCAGTTTCTCAGCTTGGTCAGCTAAAAATATTTCCTTCAAAACCATCTAAGGCCAGCCTAAACTGGTTTAAGCATTTGCCTTGTCAATTCGGTGTCCCAATCTGCTTGAAAGTGTCCAATGATTTTCTAAATCCATCCAATAGACTAGACGAAGCTTAGACTACAGTACCTTTCAAGCTGTTTTTATTTTCTAGCTAATATCAAATGCCTGTGTAACCATCAAATCCTATGGTATTTCAAGGGAAATTCAGATTAGATGGAAATATGGGAAGGTTATCCTCAAAAACCAGACTCTATATAGATTTCAAAGGCTATATTTACAATGTATTTTAATAGTCTGATAACTGGCAATTCATATTCATATTCAGTAATCTATTATAATTGTCTACATGCTACTTACCAGTGCCATGTGTTTTTACTGCCATTTTGATGCTGTTGTTGTTTTGCCCTTTTTTAAAAATAAAATGTTGGCCTGTTCTAGGATACCCAAACATCTGGTCAATTACGTAAGCCACTAAAATGATTCCATCAGTATGTCCTTTGTAAAGCAACGACCATAAGAAAGTGTCAGGGTAAGAACTGAGCTGAATATATCTGAAATGGTAACACTTTTCATTAGATTTCAATTAAATGTAAGTAACCCTGTTTCCCGAGTGCCCCCAGAGTGTGGCTTTTTCTCTTCGGCACATGCACACTTTGATCAGAGTGGAAGAAATGTGGTTAAAACGTAAGCTATACTGTGATTATAGTTACTCTAATTATATGCATAATTATGGTATTCTGTTTATATGAGCTTCAGCTTTAATTCCAGCACTGGCTCGGGGTGCATGCAGGCATAGCCAGAGTTTGATTCTAATGGAATTTCTGCTTACTTTTGTATAAGCAATATTAATATTCAGTCCCCATTTGATTCATATCCTGAGAACCCTGTAGTGGAATAGCTTATTTTTGTGTGGAGTGGAACTGATGCCTGCACTCTATATGACAGGCTTGACTTATGATGGATGCACTTATCTGGCATTTTTACAGACGAACCCCATCATCAAATTCATACGTCTGAACGCAGTTCTTCAGTTTTTTTCTTGCTTTTGGTTTAAGGGTTCAGCCCCACATGTGTGTTCCAATAAGAGCTCCATCCCTGACGTCATGTCTGCAGGAGATTGGCTATATGGAGCTCGAGCACAAACTCCTGCCCTTGCACACACACGCGCTCAAACTTTTCTAAGAGTTTTCCAACTTCTGCTCGAGCTCAAATCGCCAGCACGCGAGCTCTCTCGCCGCCTTGACTCCCGTTTTCCGTTTCGTGCTTTGAAACTTTCTTTCACTCCAAGCATTTGAACCCTCTTTTAAGTTATGTTTGCCTCTAAGTGTTTTCTTATTGTAAATAGATGACAGCGCGCGAGGGTTTACAACTGCTTCACACGCGACAGAGTGGAGCTTCACTTCTATAGTAATTTTGTCTCTTTTCTATCTATAGTGTGTGTGTATATACTACAGATTAGTTCTTTCAAACTTTCCCAACACTTTCACTTCCAATGGACATGGCTGTGCTCATGTGGGACATCGTTGTTTCTCTAACGTTATTGATTTCTCCGGCTTCGCTCTCGCCGGATAAGAGCGGCTTCAGGAAACTGTACGTGCTTCAGCCGGGACCGAGCGGGACGGACGGGGTTCACGTGAGCTCTATTTCGTCGCTCGCGGGAGCGTCGGGACAGCCGCACTCCTACAATGTGGAGCTCAAAGCCAGCCTCGGCGGCCAGGTCCGGACCCGCAGAATGGGCCACCAGTCGAACCCGAGCATTCCGATCCGCCAGGACGCGCAGCCTGGCCGACACACATCCAGCCATCATATGAAAATGTCAGGGTAAGAGCAGAGCCAAGTGTATTCATGTCTACATAACATTACATTTCAACCAATAACGTGTAGAGTTTTTTAGTAGAATTATTATTTGTAGGCTATGTACCATACAATGCCTATTAGACAAAGTAATATCTAAATTAGCCATAAGGCAGCTACAACAGTAAAATATAATAATAATAATAATAATCATTATTATTATATTCATTATGAATATTGTGGTATTGTAGTGTATTTAAAATAATTGATGTTTTTATGCAAAGTTGTTTTGCAGTGTAAATGGCCATAAAGTTCATTATCCAAATCCAAACTAAACACAAATTAATTAGAAATAAAGTTACATTACCCAAGTAACTTTATAAAAAGTAACTTTAGAAGTGAATACCGATATTGAATGATTTTTTTTTAGAGACCCACCAATGGTGCTGATAACGAATAATCAGTAAGTCAAACCGATTATTGAGCTGTAATTCACAGTTCGATAAAGATGAATATAAAAATTAGCCGTAAGAAGAAAAAATTGTGTAACCTTTCCCAAAAGTAAAAGTTTAGTATGATTTTAAATACTTCCATTGTAATGTATTACTTGTATTATGCAAGTTGCTAAGGAAAATTGTGTCAGTTTATTACTGTTAAGCAGAAGTAATCTAGAATGTGAGTGTTGTAGTTCCATTAGTTTCAAACTTGCATTTGATTGCCAATGATGTTAGCAGCCAGATGTCACTAAGGAGTGATACATTTGATAAGGCAACCAGTCTACAGTGATCATATCGTTCTAAAAAGCAAAGTAGCATCTGTTGTTTCAAGAAACCATGCAAACCAGACTAAATGTAGGCTACCGGCTCCCCTACCAATGAACCCGATGCCCCTTAAAAAGTTTCACCAGGCCATTCACAAAGATTTTTCCACATTCCCTACAATCGCGAAGAGTACTGAGTGTTTCCCAGCCCTGTATTTCTTCATATTTCCTGTGCTTTGGATCAGTTGCTCTTGCTTTGCTCTAAAGTACAGTATGAATAAGAGGACTGATTATACTGGAGCCTCATTCAGCTTTGGCCCCTGGGCTCCCATGTCACTTCAGCGACAGCAGACATGTATCAGAAACTTCTCTGGGTGGGCGAGGAGATTGACTGGTGGGGGGTGGGGGTTACAGTAAGGTTAGTAGGTCCATTCAGTTTGTGTGTGAGTGTGACTCTTGATGTCATTACAGAGTGAACGTCTGTGGGGGGCAGTGCTGTGTTGGTTGGAGCAAGACCCCGGGATCTCAGCGCTGCACTAAACGTGAGTTATGACTATTCTTTTGAATCATGAATCATGACACCAAACTTGAGCTTCAATCTAAAATCTTGCTTGAACAAGGGAAGTCCTATAATCATCCAGAAAGTCTAGATCTGAATGGTTTCTTTGCTTTAGTGTAACAGTTTTGCTAAAGACTGAGGATGTCACATGAAATCAGTTCTCCAAAGTATGTCAACAAAATTAGCTAATCAGTCTTTAAAACCCATTGGTTTGGAAAAGAGGATTGAGTTTAATTAGAGTATAGGCTGCTAACACAAAAGCTGCAGTACAATCAAATTTAATGATCATCTAGGAGTTAAAAATCCTGCCCAGCAATATTACTGATCACAGACCAAGGGTTTGGATTTACACTTATGCCCCTTTGGCTTCAAATCCTCACTGTATGCTTTAAAGCAAGACCAATATCCATGTTTTGCTCTATAGTCCCATTGGTATAAAATGGTGTCTAGAAGCTCCCTCTGGACAAAAATGTGTGCTAAATATAAGTGAGAGGAATTGTCAATATTTAGTCTCTTTGACTTTTTAATTCTTTTTTAAAATGCACAAATAGATCAGAGGGTTCAACATGTTTAACAGAATTTTTTCATTTTGAGTGAACTTACCTTTAATGCCACGAGCAGTTGCTGTGGTTAAAACATGACATATGCTGAGACATTTTATGGTGTCCTTCATAAACAACCAGACAGACAGCTGCAGTGCCCACCTGTGATCAGAGTCAAAATGGTCTCAGTGAGATCTGAAGGAGAGGGATGGGGGTGGTTGAAAGGAGGGTGTGTTTTGTTATCATAGGTGTCGATTTCGAGTGGGTGGCAGCGTATGGTTCATGATAGCATATATTATCAAACACTCAGGATATCACAACATGCTCAAGTTACAAGCAAATCTAATTGCACACAAAACCCAGAGGACCAACATGGGGTTTATAAAGAGAGGAAATGCAAGACATGACAGAAATGTTTCAGTTAATGCAATGGACAGAAAGTACACAGGAAAAAAATATATAATTTTAGAAACCAAAGAGAGAAGGACACAGTGATGAGGGGGTAAAAGGTGAGGAATTTTGAGGCTACAGAGAGTATGATAACCCAGTGGAAGAGCTGGATCAGTTTCTCCTCATCCTGTGTGTTTCTGCCAGTAAGTTATATAAGAACCCGCCACTGTATGTGTGGAAGTACGTGGAGGCCACGGGGGAAAAGCTGGAGTTGCAACTCCACCCGCTGTCTGAGTCTTACCTCCAGCACACATTCCTCTTACCCACCTTTTACACATATCCTAGACAATCAATATTGTGTCTACATCCCCTGTCTCCAGTGACATTCCTTCTTCCTTCCCCTTGTTTTTCAGGAATGACAAATTGACTTTTTTGTTTGTAGGGTCTATGGGGCCTCCAAGATTGTGTCTTGGATGTCTGCTGCATTTTGACAAAGTGTTTTGTCTTGGAGCCTTGTGTTGAACATCAGGTGTACATTTTACTAGTGTACAGTGATTACGCAGGCAATTTCATCCAAGTGATCTTTCTCATACATTAAAGTCAGTCTTGGCTCTGGATGTCTGTATTTGATAGATATGTGTTTGTTTCTCAGGGGCTGGTGTGCAAACTACTAGGCCTAAGCCATAGAGAATCTAAGTTTTTGCAGTGCTTCTTGCATAGCTAAGACTTGTACTGCAAAGAAAGCTTGTTCAATTTTCTATTCTAATTTTTCAAATAACTGAGATACTTTTAAACCTAAATATACAGAGACAACTGTATTTAAACCATTCAGTGAGGTTAAAGGGTTAGTTCACCCAAAAATTAAAATGAATCTTTGTTTTACTCGCCCTCAAGCCATCCTAGGTGTATATGACTTTCTTCTTTCAGACAAATCCATTCAGAGTTCACCTTTATTTAAAATTGTCATGGCTCTTCCAAGCGTTATTATTGCAATGGGTAGGTGTTTCTTTTTCACAGTCCAAAACACGTCAAATAAAGCATGCGCATCCATAATAAAATGTGCCTCACATGGCTCCGGGGCGTGAATAAAGGCCTCATGTAACGATTTAATGTGTTTTTGTAAGAAAAGTGTAGTGTAGTGCAGCTGCTTTATTCATGGGTTTTCTATGGTAAAGGCTGCATTTTCTGCGGTTTAGTGACATCTGCTGTCAGAGAGTGAATGTGCTTTCATTCAGCGCATCTCTCACTGTTCTCCCCCATGTGCTTCTCATGCGTGTTTGTTTAAATCAGAGTACACACAAGTCTTTCAAGCAGCATACAGCTGTGTTGTGCATATTGACCAGTTGATGGGAAAAGTATTCTTAAAATGCATTCCAAATTCTGAATAATTTTGTAATATATAATTATTCACAGCATCTAGAAGTGCTCACAATAGCGTGCATATTAATCACCCTGATATATCGCATCACCAAATAACGGCACGTCAAATGTTCACACTATTTAAAGTGTTTTGGACTGTTTAACAGAAACACCTGTCCACTGCAATGATAGACCCTAGAAGTGCCAGGACAGTTTTTTTTTTTTATATATATAACTCCAATGTTTCTGAAAGAAGAAAGTCATATACTTAACACCTTGGGATAACTTGAAAATGAGTAAATAACAGGCTATTTTTTTTTGGGGGTGAACTAACCCTTAAAGTCCTTTAAAAAAAGTGTAAACATTTAGACACAATAAAAAAAAAAAAAAACTGACTGTATTTGTATGAGCGTGTAACAGGTTCTCTCATTAAACCAATGGCATGAGTTTGGGAGTGTGACTATGGCCCCGTCCACACGAAGACGCGTTTCTGTGAAACCGCTATTTTTTGAAACCGGGTCCCAGAGTGGATAAATTTGAAAACGCCGTCTTTGCGTTTTCATCATCTGGACGGCTAATCCGTATATTTTCTGAAATGATGACGTCATCAGCCCACATCTCCCCCCTAGTCAGACACCTCTACGTCATGTAACAGCAACAAAAACATGAACAAACACTGAACGATTGTCTTTTTATTAACTAACTTGAGCACAGATTAATAAATGTATTGTTCCATGTTCGTTTGTGTACCACGCACAAGGTTTATGAGCATAGTCCAAGTCTTCTTCTCTGTTTTTAGTGTATCTCTGTGGCAGAATTACAGCGCCACATACTGGTCTGGCATGTATACTACATCATTTTGCGGTTTTGTGTGGACGCGGATATTTCTTGAGATGAGGAAAAAAAAGATCGGATTGGAGTAAGCTCCATCTCCGTGTGGACGGGGCCTATTTGTCAGATTACTCAAACAAACCGGCTGATATTTTGAAAGTGCTGCTCAATCACAGTGATACAGTCTAAAACCTTTCAAATAACAAAATTGCTAGCTACTTAGTATTTCAAATTTTCCAGCAAACAAAAATGCAAACCAAACATTTCTGTACAAAACACAGAATGCATTTACTGATGAGATGCGCATGAAAATCCAATTTGATTTTTTGCACAGCCCTACCATCTAGTTAACAAAGCTAAACAGCGTTGCCCTTTGTGTAATAAGTTACATAAACTGTTAAACACACCAACTTAAATAATAAAATACACACCGGTTGTGGTCCATAAACAACGCCTTCTCCAGACAAAGAGGGAACTGCCCCATCTTTCAAGAATAATCTTTGTGCGAATCAGGCATTAAACTGATTGAGATTGAGGAGGCTGTCCTCAGCAAAATGTGCTGCACATAGTTTTACATGTGGATTATAATTTTCGGGAACCGAGTTAAACATAAATTGTAACCACTGATCTCTAAGTACCGCATCTTTGGGAAGCCCAAACAAAGATGATTGCACTCCGAGATGAAAATATCAGCGTTTCAACGACATGGCGACACACACACTCTTCAAACGCAACTCTTCTTCCTTCTCTGTGCGAGTGCATTAAGATTACGCCCCCTTTTGTTGTGTATTCCTGTGGGCAGAGGTTAGTCAAAAAATGGTTTTAGTGATGTCATTACTGCAGGAAGTAGAGAGTTGTAGTCCAAACTGGTTGTTCGTTGTAGGCGAATTCTGTTAAATAAAATATTTTGCATGGCATTGAACTTTGAGCTTTAGAATTTTACAGATATTATTTATACTCTAACAACAACCGTACACACTAACAAAAGTTTAAAACATGCGATCACGAAAAACGGGACCTTTTAATAGTGAGAATTGGACCTTAATGTGTGACCAATAAATAATTTATTAAAATGTCTATCTGTATATATAATAGGAGAAGAAAAAAAAAACCCTGTTTACAGAAAGAGGCCCTGTTTCCCTGTTTACACGGGCAGAGGAATCACTTTGCAGGCCATCTGGAGCAAACCCAGAGCACATTCCTGCTTCAGCCATCCCTTTTATTTTCAATGGAAGCATCTATAGTTTGATGTCAGCCACACAGTGAGTGGCCTGAGAGCTCTTAAATTTGAGCTTAAATGTAACAGAAGATTTTTAATTGAAGACCTTGGAGGAATATTGAGTGTGGAAAAGGGAAACAACTTTTAATGCCTTGTATTATGTCTCTACTCTATTAACATTTTCCTGCTGACTCACGAAATCTTGGGTTTATATTGTTTTTATTTTGTTATACAGCACCACTATGGTGTCATTAAGCCATTTGTTTTTATGTTTTGCCAGCCTCTGTGTGCTTTTGTGAAAGGTTATTCTCATAAACGTACAGAATCCAGTTTTTCTGCCAGATCACTGGCGTAAACCCATAAATGTGTCTTATGATGGGGTCACCACTGTGTACACATGCTTTCAAGTAAATTAAGAATGAAATATGACCTTTTTCGTTCATCTGAGAGCAGCATTAGATGTTGTAATTTATGGTGACTGGGACATATAGTGACAAGAGATTAATCATGGGTCAACCATTTTTCATTGCTTGTATATTTTTCGATATAGGGGAAAAATGAGAAAGTCCAGATTGTAGTCAGTACCTCCCCTGTCTCTATATATCTTCCTTTCCATTTGTGTTTTAGAATGACTATGTCTCCACTCACCACCTCTCTTGTCTCAGAAGATAGACCTGATTGTAAATTTTCCTGCTAAATGTGTAATGGGGTTCGATTTTTCAGCTTTTAACACTTCCCTCACTCAGAAAGTGCAGACAAAGATAATTGTCTAAATAGAAATGCCTTTTGTTTGTTTTTGTTTTTTGTTCATAGATGAAGTGTTTTCAAAGTTCCTGACATTGAGTCCTATTATTGTACAGTGCAGGGAGATGGTGGGATATCATATTAGCCTTTCTATTTTACCACCAGGATATTGCACTCCAGTTCTTTATTTCTAACAGAACAGGAAGAGTGTTAATCCTGATTCATTTTTGGCCCATCATGTCCTTTAAATAAATGACAATGTAGACCAGGGGCTGGTCGCACCAGCTCCAGCACCAACTTACTTGCACTACTAAATGTTTGAGCATTGCGCCATTAAGCTTAGTTGAAAACATAACCCTACATATTACCTAAATATTTACTGAAGCCTTCAACTAGGAGAAATAGTTGGAATAACCTGGAAGACCGATTGGTTTGCATCAATGAGCTCATGTTTGAAAATGACAGATAAATGATGTTGACACTTACACTTGTTTATATTTTTAGAGAGAGAACTTTGTTAATAATTTAGTTCTTAGCAACTCTCTGACATGAAGCCGATCTTAACAGTTAACTTTTAAGGGTGCCTGTCATTTGGTCATGCCAGCGTTTATTAAAAGAAAAGAAAAATCAAAATTCCTGGATTGCTTTATTAGTATTTATTTATTACACTTATTTACTGCTTTTTTTTTTTATACCATTCCAGGACCATTATAATATATATATTTAATTGAATTCATAAATATATTTAAATAATATAATTGATTAATTATTGTATGATTTTGTGTCTTTTCAATAGGGAATTTTGATTTAATTAAAAAAATTAATTGCTGTTCAACACTATTTCTTTTAACAAATTTGAAGGTGACTTATTGGACCAGTAATTGTAAACGTCCATATTCTGTTCCTGTTCAACTACACATCACTTCACAGAGAGCTTATGAGCTCCTGGCTAAATTTTGCCTTAACAACAATGGCTTGTTACTGGAATATTTTGGTTAGGATGTAGTTTTAAAATATGGCTTCACTTATTTAACAGACTTCTGAGAAATAGAATGGATGGTGATTGTGAAAAAAAAAACAGCAGACATGTTTAAAAGTTGTTTGAACAGAGGTTATGTAGTGAGGCTAGGTTCAGTCTGAATGACTGCCGCCTTGTTGTCCTCTCTTCCCTGAGGAGTTTTTGTGCTTGCATTCGCCATGTGATATGCATTCTGAAGCTTCTCAGACTTTCCCAGAGTTCTTTTATTGGATTGAAATCATCAGGAAACATTTAGAGCATTTTTGTTTTTCTCAGACAGTCGTGGGTTGATGGGTGATTTAATTTGTCTGCACAATGGAAGACTGTGTAGCACCGAAGAGCTCGCAGATGGTAAAAACTCTAATAAAGATTTAGGACCAGAGAGCAACTTTTGCATTGATGAAAGCTTCGATTTAATGCCACTACATAATCTACATCTTATTTACAGTTTGTTTTACAAGATTTACAACTTGTAAAATGCAATGAATGCTCATGTCTTCCATCTGAGCCTGGATTTCTCATATTGCTCATCTGAAGTGTTTGAGTGTTTTTCCTGAGCTCAGGCATGTGTGCACATCTCCCCGCTGAAAGACTGCTCAGTCTATTTTGTCCCTCAACTGAACACAGCCCAAGCGTTCAAGTCCCTGGCCAGATAAAACACAACATGAAAATATTTCACCTGGGCTCCACAGCACGGCAGAGAGACGGATACGTTTTTCCTGGCTGTCCATGCTGAAAAAGTGTCCTAGATCTGTAGGAACAGGTGACTAGGTTGAGGAACCTGCTGGGATGAGCCTGAACTAAAGAGAAGAGTTCAATTCTCTTGGTTCCCCTGAATTCACTAGTTGCACCGCTTTTGCATATTAATGTAGTGCAGTCACCCATGTCTTTATTAACCACCTGCAATCCAGCACCAACAATCAATTTTAGATTAGGCTTATTGTATCATAGTTTGTCAAAAAAAGTAGATAAGACCCAATTATTAAGCGCTTATAGTTTTCAGATTGACAGGGTTGGGTAAGGTTTAGTTAGAATGTTCATTCATCAAAGTTTTCCAGTGTGCAGGTCCTAGCTGGGATTTCTAAATTGCCTGAAATGTCAGAGTTTTGGCTTTGTTTTCCTATTGCTCTCAACTGGCCTCATACGTTATATATACCATATTTGTATCGCTTTGACCTTTCTCTGGAGATCCGGCCTTCTTGAACACCAACACCAACATTGGTAGATTGTGTCGAATGCCTACACACTATAGGTCAGTCATTGCCTTCAGCATGTATGAAAACAATAGGAAAACAAATCCAAAACCTGGATGTTTTAGACAATTAGACAAATCCTGGCCAGGACATTTCTGGGAATAAGAGGACATATGGTCATTTTAAGGTCACGTTTAGAGTAATCGTGTACTTGCATTCATTTTTAATGACTCATGGCTCTTGGCCCAGTGTCAATTATTCCATTTGCACATGCTCATGTCTTTGTAATTGTTTAGTCCCTATAATGCTCATTTATTTATTTCACAGTTTAAATACCAGTCTTATAACAGCCTAAGCCACATTAAGAGTTTGAAAAGTTCATGACAAAGTGATATAGAACTTTAATCCGGTAAAAAAAAAAAAAAACTACATACCTAATAGTCATGCAACTTAACATCTTGGTATGTCATTCAAACCATTCAAATCTAGCATTCAAAAAAGCAGTATAATTAAAAGTAGTACAGGTTTGAAATGACATGAAGGGAGTAAATGATGACAGAAATATATATATTTTCTTTGGGGGGGGTGAACTTTCCCTTTAAGGTTAACATAAATGTTTATTTTTCCAGTTTAATTAAAGCATGGCTTGTTTGAGAGGAGTTTGCTGTGTCAGTATTTCCACAACAACTTGTGAAATGCCTCTCCTGTCTGCTCACACTGCAGGCTTCCAGTCCTCAGCCAGTAGCTTAGCATGCTAACCCACATGTTACTTTCTTGTCCAAGCAAATCCAAGTTGTACCTTTCAGATTCAACACGTCTGAAGACATTAAAGCTGTGGGAGAGCTCTGCAGCATACAGATCCTCTTGAATAAGCTCTTAGATGTGTTACACGTATAAAGCTCAGCGGAGAAATGGCCCAACCACAGCCGCCTTTAATTGGCTCTGTGTCTACTGTGAAATACTAGCAGACTGAAATGGGCTTATCGACCACTCTGTCTGCCGCATTCAGCTGTGCGTGAGCTCTTACACCGCTGAGGGTACAGTGCAACACATTTAACACCGATTTCAATATTGACTTGAGGGTTAAAACTAATAAGAAGTTGGACGTGTTGGAATTACCCAGCACTACTCCCCAAAGCCCGGTCATCTGAGTCAGCAACATCGCCCTCTCTTTATCAGTCTTTCTTTCCTTCCTGCTCTGTCTTTGTGAGGCCTAACTTTATCTCTCGCTTTCTTTTTTTGGTGCTGTGAAGTTTAGTCAGCAGGAAGGTTTGTTTGAAGAAGCACTGAGCAGAGCGTTAAACAGTAGCCCACAGAATTAGTCATGAGGAGGGTTGGTTTGACGATCTTACTAATGTTTAATGGTGGCAGGATGTCAGCACAATCTAATGCTTGTGATATACTGACTTACAGATTCACACTGTACAATAGGGCTGCACGATTTTGGGGAAAAAATGACTTTGGGATATTTTATTTTCCTGTGATATATATTGCGATATGAAATCTAATCTAAATTTTTCTTACAAACAAAAATGGGGTGAGCACATTTACATTCTCATTTTAAATGATTTAAACATCGACACCATCGTGTCAATTGATTAATATGTGGGAGGGAGAGAGAGCAAGACAGCGCTCGTGTTGTTTGATGACGGTGAGCATGTGGCCGGGGCTCGCTCGCTCTCTCGCTCTCTCTCCCTCTGTCACTCTCTCTCTCTCCCTCTGTCACTCTCTCTCTCTCTCTCTCGCGTGCTCGCTCTCTTTCTTGCGCTCTCCACGAATCACATTTGTCAAGGGTCGGGGAGCAGCTGGCCTGTACAGTTAATAAATTAACGGATCGACTATGACAGCCTACATAGCACATCCTGCGATGTGACTATCGTGGGTTCGTACATCGCGATATCAATGCTTAAATAACACATCATGCAACTCTACTGTACAAGGACGTTACAATATTATTTTGTTTAGTTAGTGTTATCAGTGTTCAGAACAGTGGTGCTGCTTAGTATTTAGGCTATATCTCCTTTAACTCATATACAGTAGAAGTTTTTCTGTATGTAAATGTGGCATGAGTGAATGAATGATACTCTGTGTACATTTGTGCTCACATGTGTTCATTTTGTGTGTGTATGTGGAAGAGGAGGTGTACACGAGTATGATGTGCACAAGAACAGTGTTCGTGTGTGTACTGCGTTTCTAAGGGCCTTCTCACTTTGTAACCCTGAGCCCCAGAGGACCAATGAGGTACATTGGAAAAGGAGGGAAACCTAGTGAGGGTGGAAAAGAAAACAGAAATCCCCTGCTAAGGGTCATGTCAACTGAAATGAAAAGCTCCAAACAAGGAGTGGTTTATATGATGTCATATTTGATGTAATTGCTCTCACCAATGTCACAAGGCATGTGCATAATAATTTATGGTCAATAAATGCTAATTTTAATCCTGCTTATGTTTTCCGGCAATTCTGTGTGTGCTTGGGTATAGTTTGTGTTCAAAAGTAAGCTAACTTGAATAAAACCTCCCTCAGGAAAAATAATTTATAAATTAAGCACATTATTTTTATTATTAAAATGAAGTTATATTTTGTTATATAGTTTATAACTAAATTAAATTAAATGTATATAAATATTGATTTAAATCTATATAATGTTAATTTCTATACAAGTAAAAAGTGTGTGATTTTGAATATATCATAACATTCACTGTACTCTAAAGTCTGGACCACAAGGTATATATGAGGATGATAAGATGCTTTTCTGAAATAGTTTGTGTAAAGCAGCTGCTGTTCAGTGTGATGTCATAGAAACGGTCAGTGAGATCATCTTTCCTAATATCTGCCTTGAGCAGGGGGCACTGATCCATTTCCTATTTAGGAATCACCACAGCATTCAATTGCTTAATATGACTAACTATAAATTAGAATTTGCTGATGAGCAGCAAACTGCCCGGTTTGTGTGTGTGAGAGCAAGATTGTAGATTGGGTTACAGAGGCCGCTAGGCTCTTTGTAGTTGAATGACAGCTTTGTTCCTGCTCCTCAATGATGTAATTCTGACCAAAAGTCAACACCCAGTTATCCACTCATTTTCACTCTCTGTTCGTCTGCTTCTCTCTTGCATTCTCTTTGCTCTTTCTCTCATGATCTGTGCAGATAACAGTTCTGACCTTCATATTTATGCTTTGTTCCACATCATATACAAAGTATACTTAACTTTGACCGTATGGACTTTCTACTGTATTAACTATGCTGAGAATATTGTAAATATCTGCCTTTTAAAAGTTTATTCAATGTAAAGCTCGACATGTTGTTGTTTTTACTACAACTATAATAATTTTCAGCAAATAAAATAACATCTACAATAAACTGAAAATAAGAATGTTTCAGTTCAACTCCTACATCAATTCATGTAAAATTGTACAAAATGGAAGTGTGTACAGAAATGCATGTTTGCATTGTCTTCCATTCCACACTTCCCCCATTTATTGTTTTGCTTGGTTTGGTTTTTTGTTTAATTTTTGCTTTGCTTTTAATAATACATAAAAGTATTATGTTTTACTCGACAGCATGCCAACCCAGAATATTCATTTAAACCACTTGTATTTACATAACTAGACCAGCCTAGAAAACTCTTTTCTTCTCTATTAACTAAATTTCTGATAGCACTTTATAAATAATTAAATGTTATCATATTTTGTTATAAGTTCTATTATACTAATTGTATTATATGTCATTTTTTAATTGTATTACATTTCTTCTCTTTGTTACAGCTAACTGTATGCCCCCATGCAAAAATGGAGGGATGTGTTTGCGGCCCCAAATTTGTGTGTGCAATCCAGGTTCTAAAGGCAAGTCCTGTGAGCAGACCACTCTGCCTCCATCCTCTCATCCAACTGGACCATTAAACGGACACACCAATGGTGGACTTCCAAATGGAGGTCATACGAATGGATATCCCAACGTTCATAATGTAATTCCCCAGCGTCCCATTCCTCAGCAGATCTTCCCACAAGGCCAAGGTAAAGTGCCTTTACCGTTGCCCGGCACCAACATGGGACATCTGACTCTGTCCATGAAGCCATCACCTAACGGACCCATTCCTTATCAACCACAGTGAGTATGATGTCTGGAGACAGTCCTTTATAGCTTCATAATACTGTGTCATGATTCAAGATTTGAGTACATTTTCAATCATAATGCTTGTTTGACATTGTACTTTTTTATTATTTGGTCTTTTAGGTCAGCAAACACATTTCAAACATTTTACATCATGCCTAATTGATTATATCCGTGACCAGATTTGTGACTTTCAGCATGAAGCCTGATTCACGCCATTAATTATTTCATCTAAGAGCAGCAAAAAAACCCAATCATAGTTGAGTAATCAAATAATATGCACTTCCAGCTGAAAGCACAGTGGTGTAATGGCATTGTAGGATGCTTTTTTTTTTTTTTTTTTTAAAGCTTACCAGATGGCAGAATTTATTGGTGAAACTGATATTTGAGAACCAATTATATAACCTAGAAAGTTTGAATATTGGTAGAAAATAATGTATAATCAGACTATTTTCTTAAAGAATATATGTTCTAGTTTAGCACATACTGTAGCAAAGACCTGTAGTAGTTGTCTAAATGTTTTTTTGGACTTTTGTGATTCTTTAAGCTCCATAGTTCACCAAACTTGTCATTTTATTATTTTGGAATGAACTCCATAGCTCGGTATCAATGCCAGACATCAGACCCACAGATGTTAACTGTCTCTGCCCCTGTCATGCCCTCCTACTTCACTCTCAGCATGGGTTTGTTTTACAGAAATGCCTACTGTTTTTAGCTGGACTTACTGAAATCTTTTTGCATGACTTACACTTGGGCTTTCACCAGTTTGTGACTCCTGAACTCCTGATGTCAGCCTAGTTTTCATTTTCAGTTTTCATTTTCGTTTGCGTTTTTATGAGAATCCTTTAACGTGACCCTGCAGGCTCTTAAGTGACCTGTTTTTTTTTATGTTTTTTTTTGAGAGGGTTCTGTGGGGTATGGCTTGGGTTTGTTTTGACTGCCACAAATATAGACGACTGGAAAGTTCACAATCATATCGGATGTGAAGCTTTCTTTATTCCTTTCTAACAGAGCGAATCGGACTGACTGCACATGCTGAGTCAAAATCTTGAGATGTGGGGGAAAGCCACAGAACTGCCCTCATGTTGGTTCCAGGAAAAGCTGTAAGACTGTGGCAGGGCAGGATATTGATGAATTCTACTTAAAATATTAATGAAAGCAGTTTATGTGCTGGGACTGATGTGCTTTTTCAGTCAGAACTTGGATGTATCTGCTTGGTAATTGCTACCAGACCTGTCCCCGAAAGCTTCTGTGGGTTTCCACAGGGTTTATTGTGTGTGGAGGAGGTAGGCCTCTCTCCAGAACTCCCCTTCCTCTCAGCTGCAGACAAACTTGCTCAGCATTTGAGAGGAATTTCCTGCATTTTAGATATTTGGATTATTTTGAATGTTATCAGTATATATGATCAATATTTAATTATATTATTAGTATAATAATTGGGTTCCAAAAGTCAAAAAGACCAGACTCTGAGTTTTACAAGGTAGGGCCGTCAAGATATCTGAATTTATATTCAATTTTCTGTTTGAGTTAATAGCTTGGAAAGACAAATGTTTTGGCAAGAAGTACACAAAGGCTTTATTGCAACCATCAGTCAAGCAGCCATTAGGTAACTGTGCATTATTCATTTCTTTTCTTTCAGTTTTATTTAATTATTTTTTACATTGAAGGTGCAATTGTGTACTAGAAATGAAATTTTTTGGGTGACATTTTTAAAGAATTATACCAGATATTTCATGGTTAACCTGATATTTGAGAACCGAATATGTTTTATAAAGGTCTTAAAATCTGAAATACTGATAAAAATAATATTTATAAACTGATAATCAGTCTATAATCATTCATCCATTGATAGACTATATCTATTCTCTATATGTATGAAACAATAAAGTACACACACCTTTATAGTGATTTCACCCATGTGTGTATTAAAAGATTCTAGAAACAACAGTCACCTGTCTGTCAGGCAGTGCTGGGATTTTATTTTATTTTACTTCATTATTTATTTATTTTTTTTGACTAAAGTACCAGGATTCTGCCACTCCATCTTGTCACAGTTTTGACAACAATTGAGTTACTGTTGCTATGCTTGTTCTCTTAAGCCCTATTCGGACGGGACTAGTTTTACAGGGGGTCGTTAGAGAAATTTGTGTTTCACAGACATACTTGGTAATTTTAATCCCGTCCAAATCTGCCACTTCTGTGTTTTTCTCACACAACCTCTGTAATAATTCCAGAGCAAATTACTTACTGTTTTTCAGCAAACTCAGTGCTCCTCTGAGAAAACGAAATGCCTAAATGCCCGTCTGAATGCAAATGTCTGTGATTGCCGGTGATATTTTTTTTTTCACAATGCATTTCCTTATGTGTTTTGGCCAACGTGAATTACCGTAGATTCTATTACCGCACGCATGGTTGACATATTTGACTCCCGGCAAAGAAATAAAAAAATAACAATAATAAAATCTAGAGCTACATCACATAAACAGTTAAGACTGGCTATTGTAATATCAGCATAAATCACTCACGTTCATTTTTTTGCACTCAATTACATTATGTTTTAATTACATACTGTATGTACCTTTTATTAAAATTAAACATGGGTTTACTACAAATAAAAAAAAAAATTTAAATAGTTAAACTAAAGTAATCAGACATTAACATGGTTTTGCTACAAGCTTTACCATGCTATTTGTAGTCAAACTGATTATACTAATGGTAATCAATCTGAATGACTATAGCCTGCGCAATGCACACATACAGAGCGTGTGATCTCTGAAACGCCCAGATGTACAAAACCGACCCTCCTACCTCTGTAATAAACACGGAGATGTTAGTCCCATCTAAATTGGTACATGAAAATCAAAGAGCGTCATAAGAATCAAAACTCAAAAAAAAAAACTAGAAACTCAAAACTAGTCCCGTTCGAATAGGGCTTTTGCCCGCTTTTTTAGAGTCTCAGGGTTGCCAGGGTAACATGTGGAAGGAGTAAGTTAAGTATTCATAAATTTTGCATGCAAAAACATATCACATTATGTTCTTTCACTGTTATTTTACACTTCAAATGGGATATTTGCAACTGTCAAAATGTGACAGTTATTAGGCCACATTTCCCTCCAAAACCGACTGAATGAGTGAAAGGTTTATTGAAGCGCAGGTTGAAGGATTTGTTGGTGTTGTGAGTCATCAGTGTGGGTTTAATGTAGTGAAGCTGTGGTTGGGTGTCATCACCGCAGAAACAGGTCAGGGAGATGGTTATTCAGACACTTGGGGAAGGTAAACAGTTTGGTTAATTGTGGACAAGCATCAAGGAATGAATAGATGTAAAATCATTTGACCAATTAGAATTAAGTATGAGCCATTAAACAAATATTTTTGAAGTCTCAATGAAATGAACTCTAACTCTAAGAATAATTTTCAGGCAGGTTTCATGTGCCATGGTTTTACAGGTGTGCAACAGTTGCACTGAAAAAATGTATCTCTGTGATGATCATTTTTAATGTATAGGTTTCAAAATCAAAAAGTTTTACAGAGGCCTTGTATTAATATTATAGTGAGAAAAACCTTTAGATTTATAGTTGAATGAGTTTGTGGGTTTGTGTCAAGAAAACCTGATCCATCCTCAGGAACACTGCTGGTCATGGAAAGGATTGAAAGCTTTAGGAGAGATTTTATACAGTGTTTTCTGTTGACGCTTTATTTTCCGAGGCTGGATCAATGGCGAGCATTGTGCTCAAGCTGTGTGGCACACTGTATTTACTCTAAACCTATTGTTTGACTAAAGTGATTTGAGGTGTTTAATGTTGAAAGTTATGATTAAGTCTTGTAGTGTTTGGGCTCTGAGGGTTTTTCTGTGTTGACTTATCCAGATCTCAAGTAAACTCATGAATCCTTTGTTGGCAGTTTAGGTGACTTTTAGGCGAGTTGAACACTGAGTGACTGGTCCGTTTAAATACTCATAAAACCATAAGTTGGAAATGACGTGGCTGGTTTAGTGTATTGTTCACATCAAGAAAATAATAGCGTTAAAATGAATGAAAGAACTTATGATTTATGCAAAAGCAGTAGGGAGCATGTACTTTATGTAAAATAATAATTAATTGATCATTTCTATTAATTTTCAATACTTCTTCATTTAGAACAATTAATCCTGAAAAAAATGCATCAACATGTATTTTATTGTTTGCATATTTTTCTAAATAACAAGGTAAATTAAATGCCCCAATAATTAGTACTAATTGATATTGTGGCTATACCTGTGTACAGGTGGTTTGTGTGTTAGTATTCTGGGGTAAACTAATCTGGAGAAGCAAGTAACCTAGGCTCAAAGACATGCCTCTATATACATTTCTGGGTTGGAAGTAAACAGTAAATCAGAGACTAACGAAACAATCCCCTTAATTCCTCTTTCACTTACTATCTTCTTCCCAGTGAGCACAGACTTGTCTTTTTTCTAGGTAAACTTTTATCTAACGTATACTACTTGTATATGCCCTGTATACTGAAAGAAAAAACATCCATAAAAAAACAGATTATATCCTGGCAGAACATTACCAGTACGTTTTGTTATTTTTCTAATTGTTAATTTCGTTCGATCCTTAAACACAGCACAATGCAATGTGTAATTCAAAATACAAGTAAAACACCTGTGAAACATCAGTACAGAAAATACCTTCATATTAACTCGGCGCGTTGGCCCAATTTTACGGACTTATAGCATATATTATCACCCTTTGAGGTGCACATACCGACTCCACCACAGCATGATGTAACCACTAGCCTCCAGCGACAGAAACCCACCCATAATAGAGCAGTACTGTTAACACACACCTGGCTCTGTAACTCCTGTCAGTCAAGAGGTCTGGAGTTCATTGGTGCTGCTTGGTGCTCATGTCTGGCAGGACTTTGAAGTGTCAGTCACATCCAGGTTAGGTGCCACCCTACTCTGTGGAGAAGTGAACTGTCCTGCAGACGGGTAATAAGAAACAAGGGAGAGGTTCCTGGGTTCTTTAAAATCATGATAGTGGCTGTTACTGTAGCTGAACTCAGTATTCTTAGCATTTTAGGGAAATTATAGAGATTTTCCACATTTTGCCAAAATGTAATTGAAACATGGACAATGAATCTTATTAATATATTGAGTGAAAATCATCAAATAATAATTTATTAATTTTTTGTATTATCATTTTATCATTATAAATAATACCTAAAAAGACATTTGCTGACATTTAATCATCCCCATCGAGGTTTCATAGGACTTTTTTCTTATTATGTATTTAGATATTTATTGCAGTGTAAGACGACTGAATTTAGCTTTCTTGAAATGTGTGCAAATATTCCAGTAACCATGTTGTATTTATGTACTGGTGATAATGTATGGCAAAAATACACATTACTTAAATTGTGATCCTGGTCCTCCATGCAAAGGGCAACGGGATAACCAGCATAAATACTCATGCTTGGTTGAAAGTGAAGCTTATATACTTTACTTTTAATGTTTTAAAATTTTTATTTATTAAACAATTATATTGTCTATTGTTTTCACGGCATGTGTCTCGGTTTGGAAGTGAACCGATTGAAAAGAAAATAGCCAAGTGAAGGTCATGCATGAATGATTTGGAGCGATCACTTGGAAATATAAAAAAATTACCCTCTCCAGGCCCCTTAAATGGGCTTCATATCGGAAACTTTCTGTCCTTTTCAAACACTTGTATATAACCAGATGTCCTTCTCTGTTCTCTGCTCACTTTACAATGGCATTCACTGCAATACAGCAGCAAGACTGTTACATATTGATTCATTTGTTTGTGGAAATTAGACAAAAACACAATCTGGCACAAAAAACGTGGAGTGTGCTTGATTTTGCATTAAATTCTGTGATCACAGAATGGCGAAATCCTGGAGGGATTGTTTAATGAAGTAATCAAAAAATGGTTATGACAGCTGTAGCGATTTTGAGGTAATCACAGCATTAGCATGTAGTCTAGGTGTTATACGTTAGTGATGAAATTGGGTCTGCTGGTGTTTAGGAAGCAAATATCCATCTGCAGACAATAGGTATTGAAGAGAGCAAAAGCATCCTGATGTGGGTCGCTGGGTTCATTAGAAGAGAGAGCTGTGTAGTGTCTCGCCGAGCACGAGGGAGGAACTGCAGCGGATTCCGCCAGATTCTGGGAATAACAAGAGGATAAGTGCGGAAAGAGAAGAATAGACAAAGTGGTCAAAAAAGTGGGAGAAGGAAATGGAAAACCGAGATGGACGAAGTACTGATATTATTAAAAGAGGAGGATGGGCAGAGTGGTACAGAAAGAAATGGAGAAGGGTCAGAGAAAAGAAAGAGGTAGAGAGAGAAATGGACATGTGAAAAATTAAGTTGTTTATGTGAAAATAAGCAACATCACTGGAGTTCAGACCTGTGTAGCTGTTTGGGTTTGATTGAGAAGGAGAGAGAGAGAGAGTAAAAAAATAACTCCCTGCATCTTTTTTTCGATTTAATTACAGCACGTCTGCCAGCGTACGAGGTCGCGCCAGCTATTTTGTTGAGACTGGAATTGGAGCTAATGTTTATAACTTCTCTCTCTCTCTCCCTCTCTCCCTCTCTGCTTCTCTGACATCCCCCTCTCACTCTCATCTTCTCTCTGATGGAGCTGTGGACTTCAGCAGCAGTAGATGGATGATCCATAAGTATTGATTTCCATGTTAAATGTTCATCCACAAGTTATATTTGAGAACAAAGCTTCATATGGCCTTGTCTCCATATACATCACATTCTCTAGCTATTCCAGTTTAGTGGACTGTAAAAGGAAAAGTTGCTCACTACTCAAAGAGCAAATTGGTTAAAATCGCTTCTTTTGCTCTTATGAAATTGGTTAGATAACACGCATATTAGGCAGCACAATTGTTTTCAACATTGATAATAAGAAGAAATGTTCTTGTGCACCAAATTAGCATATTACAATGATTTCTAAAGGATCATGGGACACTGAAGACTGGAGTAATGACTGCTGAAAATTCAGTTTCGCTATCACAGGAATGCATGAAAAAAAAATCAAATAGAAAACAGTTGTTCACAGTATTACTTCACAATAATACTGATTAACTGAAGTTTTGATAAAAAAATGCAATCATGTTGAGCATAAAAGAATTTCAGAGACATTAATCTTAACCAACCTGGTAATGTAGACTGTGTATGGTTTTTTTTTCTCCATGTGGTACCTTTAATTACCGTGCTCTTTCAGATCATTCAGGCAACCCACTTGCTGGTTGATTTTGAAAATGTCATTTTGCACATTCCAAGTTATTATATTGCTGGGACACTTAAGAAGTAGTAAGCAGAGCCGCATCACGTGTGTTCAACCGCTATGCTCCCAAAACCATAATTACAATTCATATTACCAGGATTTACTCTGAATCCCAGCCCAGTGTCGTAAAATTCAATATAAACAGCTCATTATACTTCTGCTCCCCTTGCGCAGAATAATCTTAGGGCAAATAAACATTAGTGAATTAAAAAAAAAAAATATGTGGCTTCATGGCCACAGGAGCAGCATTGAGTGCTGACTGGCTCTTTAGAGTTCATTCTGAATCCAGAAGCGAGCGGGTTCAGTTCCAGTCTCAGACAGGTTCCTCTTCATCAGAGACGGCACATGTAAACAGATGTCCCTGCTGATCTAACCTGTCTACCAGAAGAGTCACTTTGGGCAGAAATCAGCTGGGATCACAGTACCTAAATGGATCTGGCTTTGTGCTCTGTAAACTTCTTCTCTTACTGGCCTGCAGTGGTGATGTGTGGAGGCCATAAAAGATCCTGCTGTTCTTTTGTTGTGGTTTTTATTGAGATATTTGAATGCAGACCACACAGTTTGTTCAGTTAACTGCTCGTCTGCAAACCTCATTTCATATTATGATACTATTTAAGTAGCTTCATACTAACATATTAAACTAATTTCTCACAGACACTGTGTTCCTTGGTAAGTACATTTCTGAAAAATGTTAATATTGCTGATGCATCACTTTCATTTGCTGGGGCAAATTAGCTGCATTCTAGATGACAATATATGATCTTTTTCCTTTGATGGGTATTCAGAAATATTCAGTGTGCTCTGTATGATTCATGAAAAGATTGCATAAATCATAAATATTATGCATTTGGCCAATGACTATTTTTATAGTGCCCTTTACAGCATGAAATTGCATGAAAAAGGTCAGTTAGGGTCAAGAAAATAATACTTTTGTTCAGCAAAAACACATTAAACTGCTCAAAAGTTCAGCTTTGCCATTAGAGGAATAAATTACAAAAATTGTAATAATATTTGATTTCACAACATTACTGTGTTCAAATTTAGCTTTGGTAGCTTTTGGCATTATTTTGTGTACCACAGTATTAAAAAAGTCAGGTTTGAAACAATAGTATGAATAATAAAAAGCAGAGCCCTAAATTTTTGGGTTAACTGTCCCTTTAAGACTGCTTAGTCAACTAGACAGACTAGACTAACTGATTTTTTTTTACGTAGTGTTGAACCCCAATGAAAGCCACATGAAAGTGCACAGCTTTACGGTACAATGAGATATTTGTTCTAGAGTTGATGCTGAAAAGTATTTCAGTTCATCCATCTCCATCCCTTTCGGTGGTCCACAGGAAAACAATTATAACTTGAACAGAGCTTAGTTGTCTGTCCTAAACATACTGAAAAAATGGTCTAGGCCACAGAACACAACTGGGCACAAACCCAATGGTTTCCTTACAATGATTTACAGTACTGCACACGTGTATTCACAGATTTATGTCACCGTCTGCTGAACATTCAATAACAAGTGTAAGAGAATGCTAGATTTCACATGCATACATCAAATGTGCTGCGTACATTTTACACGTGTGTTATGTGGTGTTGAAAGCGTCCAGTCAGCCCTTCAGGGAGGGTTTTCGTCAGGGATAGTCTTGCTAACGCTGTTTGCGGTTGTGGCTGTTTGGGTTTTACGTCACAGCCCTAAGTGTCTTAAGAACTGATATTTTTTGTAAATGTTGTCCTCATTTATATTTGCCTGTGTGTGTAGCCTGTATTTCAATTAGGTCTGGTGTTTTAGGGAGGATCCGTGTGTATGGACAGTATTTGTGTTTGGGTTTAAATATATTTACAGACTGTGTGTGTCTGGGCGTGTGGTTAGCGTGTAGGCATTTAGAAAGAGTGTATGTGTGTGGTTTGTGTGGGTGGGTGTGCGTATGTGGTTTGGCTTGAGTGTGTGTATGTATTTAGAGAGGGTCTGTGTGGTTGGTGTAGTGTGTTGGTGTGTATATGTTTGAACTGTTACAGTGATCCACAGGTGCTGGGCCGGTCAGGTTTCTTGTGTTGTTTGGTTTCAAGCTGAAATGCAGCTTGGCAGTGAACCAGAGTCTGGATTCATGGAGCACCTCGGGTTTAGTGTGGTAGACCTGTCCAGACACCTGTCAGACGAGAAGCCAGGGAGCAATGCACGAGGAAGAGAGACAAAAAAAAGAGATACCTCCTCCCTGTCACTGTCGCCGCCAGCTCGTGCACCTGTTGGGGAAGAGCTATGAGATGCCCGCATAAGAACATGAGAGACAGTTATGGTGTAGTATAGTCATCTTGGAAGAGATTAGAAGCCAGCTGGCCTCCCTCACAAACACAGTCACAAAATTCAGTTTTCCTGTCTACATTTGCAGGAAACCAACAGCTCTTTCCACACCAGGTCTGGTAATGCAGCTTATTAGGAAGTTCATGAGTGCTGGCTTTTTATGCTCTTGGCTTTATTAGTAATAGTGCTTGCTTAGGCAACGGCCAAACAATCACCCAAACACCCAGCTTCACCGCGTTGGGCTGCATTCATTAGTAATTGCACACAAGTGTTCCTACTTAGATGGGCAGACACAGTTCTCATGCTAAATTCTCATGCATTTAATTTATTCATTCCTTCATTCTAATGTTTATGAATCTGGATTATTTTGAATGAAGAGCACGTACCTGCAGATGCAAATTAGCATAATACATGCCCAATTCATCTCCATATAAGGGATTTTCATACCAGCTCTCCTGTGCAGCAATTCATCACTCTCTGCAGATGCATCTCTTACCTGAGAGTATGTGTGTGTGTTATATGGGAAACTGGTTCTACATTTAAGGTAGAATAAATGGGGTAAATGTCAAACGTCACCTGACCAAAACCGGAAAACAGGTCTCGTGGCATTAGCTTGTCAGAGAATGTGTTAACAGCTGTATGATTTAATGCTGATATCTATGGACTTTGGTAGGAAAGTAATCAGCTAACCTAGCTAGTTGTTTATATTGAATGAATGAATGAATGAATGAACGAATGAACTAACAAATGAATGAATAAATGCATGAGACATTTATATAGCACTTGTGTATTACTGTACTCCCAAAGCACTTTACAGTCATATGAGGGGATCTCTCCTCAAACACCACCAGTGTGAATAAATGAATTGTACTGTGACGGCAGCCAGTGCCACAATGGCGCCAGTGCTCTCACCACACCCCAGCTACAGAGAGAGAGGAGAGAGTGATAGAGCCAACTGAGTGGATGGGGATTATTAGGAGGCCATGATTGACAAGGGCCAGTGGATGGAATTCTGCATGAATACTGGGGATGCACCCCTACTCTTTACAAGAAGTGCCATGGGATTTTTAGTGACCACAGAGAGTCAGGACCACAGTGCTTTTTACAGTATAGTGTCCCTGTCACTATGCTGGGCATTAGGACCCACACAGACCACAGGGTGAGCACTCCCTGCTGGCCTCACTAACACCTCTTCCAGCAGCAACCTAGTTTTCCCAGGAGGTCTCCTATCCGGTGCTGCCCAGGCTCAACCCTGCTTAGCTTCAGTGGACAATTGTTGTTGTTTTAATCAATTTCAATATCTAAATGTTAGTGAAAAGAATAAAATATTATTTTAGATATCAATCCACATATTAGGTTATGATCATCTTTGGTATCTCCTTTGAAGGCATCTAGAGTAAAACTGCTCCATATTTAACTAAGCACTTAGAAAACACTTGAATCAAAAGTGAGGAGATCTGTTTTACAGAATACGGAAGTCTGTTGTGCATAACCCCCACTGTCCGTGTATACATGTATGTAGATAGTGGGAAAATGGAGAAAAATGCATTTGGAAATGCTTGAAACACTGTATTCCACTAGTTCTCTCCACTGTCCAGGAAATGTGATGGTTTTTGTGTGTGTGTGTGTGTGAGAGTTTATAAGCTCTTACACAGCTCATTGCTTTTCACCTGTTCAGGAAAGACATGTTATACTCTCTTTTTATGTGCATGGTCTGCTCTTTGTAAACTGTAATGTTCTGTGTTTGTGGGGTATAACTGGCTTTACTTTTGAAAAGACCAATTTGAATTTTCATGCATGTTCAGGATGGTTTATGCTGGTCTAGCCATTGAACAAACATGGCCACTTTTCTCTACAGCAAAAACTGTAACAACCATACTATAAACCATACAGTATGTTTGGTAGTTTAGTTTTGTGTTTTTTGCTTATGCTTTTCCTGGACAAATTCATAGGCCTTGCTCAATGCTTGTGTTGTGTGTCTAAATGTGTTGGCATTCACCTCATAACTAGAATACAAAATAGTTGCTAAAACCTTTTTTATATCTGCATGCCTGTTTTTCAACCCCAGAGTTGTTGTTTCAACCCCAATTGGCTCACTGAGCCAATTGACTGGTCTTTAAATTGTTTGATCTGCTGGTACATATGCAAGGCACAGAACTTAAGTAAACTATTATATGTAAAGACTGTGAGAAAGGGTGAGAGACTATGCTCTTCAACACATTGCATGACAATTAAGAGCAGTACAAACAAACATTTCAAAATGGGACCTCTTTGGAAATATCAAATGAGAGATGAAAGACAGATGGAGCAACAAAGCTGAATAGTGTGAAAGACAAAATGAGAGATCAGTGGGGAAAAGCAACCTCTGTTTACACTCTCCCTGTAAATATTCTCATTTTGTTTGCTGGTTTTTGTGTATCGGCTCCTTCCGTTGCTTTACATTTGATCAGAAATCAGACGCTGTTTATACACTTTGTCCTCACATTCTCGCTTTGTTGTGGGATTGTTGTGGATAAAAAAGCATGTTGTTATGTCTAAAGCCTTGCTTGCATTGAAAGGCGGTGATCACTGCCTGCACTCCCATTGGTAGTTGTCACATCTAGTAACTGCTCATTTGCATAAAGTCGAACTTTGCAGTATTTGTCAGTATCGATGTTACATAATTGATATCTGGTCACTTTTTAATTGTAAGTCAATTTCAGTAAAACTGGACCTTTTATTCTGTCAACATGTCACCCTCATGTCATTCCAAACCTGTATAAATGTTGGTAACCAATAGAAGCAATAGTTTCTATTCCCATTGACTTACATCATATTTTTGTCTATACAATGGAAGCCCATGGGTACCAAAACTGAAAGAATAGTCAGAAACAGGTTTTGAACAGCATGGTGGTGAATGCATTTTAGGGTGGACTATCCCTAAGAGTATAGACACCATACACACAGTAGGTTTGTGATGTTATTCTAAGTTATCGACCCTGATTTAGTCCTGTGCGTCATCGTCTTAGAAAGCTTCCCAGCTGTAATTCTGAGCAACCACATCCCTGTTTTCTTCATCTTAATAGATGTATGAAAGACGATTACATTTCACATCCGTTTCCTCACAGCTGTGTGCTGTGTTTTGTCTGCTTATTAGAAAGATGTTTGATACTTTCACACAGACATAGCTGATAATTATCAGTACCCATAATCCCCTTACAGACTTCTTGTGGGGAATTTGGCTGTATTTGGTTTTTAAATTGTGTTCTTTACTCTGTTCCAAAAGCTAGTGAGCTGACTATCTAAAGAGCATTTAAAGGGACTTTCCAAAAGGTGTCGCTTAAAATGCACATAATGCTGTCTAATGGATGGCTAATTTTGGTCAAATTCTACAGCATCATTGTGTCCTTATTTAAGTATTATTTATACTATTATATTTATTAATATTTTAACTTGGCTTTTTCAATTTTCATTTTAGTTCATCATTTTTGTAAGTTTTCTTTTTTCTCTGTATAAATGTAATATTTAATTGTAGTGCCGTTTCTAGTTTTAGTACTTCAGCTTATATTTCAGTTAGCTGCCATGGGTAACAAATTGAAGTTCTTCATGTAATATTTTTATTTTATTTTATTTCAGTTTTATTTCATGTACCAAAATTGCTTTTAATAGTTTAAGTTAACACTGGTGGTGAAGGCAATCCCAGAATGCACTGCAACAAACTGAAGCAGCAGTATTTCACTCATTCATAACTGAGCTCACTTGGCCAGTAAACTCTATTTTGATATACTAAAAGAAAGAAAAATGATTTTGCAGAAAAAATGAATATGGTTATAACAGAAAGAGAGTTTCATGTGCTATGATTGATTTTTGTCTATGTGCTGGCATTCAGCTGTATGTGTGTGATCAACATTATGCCAAACAAATATGAATCATGTGAATACTGATGTGTTTTCTATGTTGCAAGTGGCTGGTTTCATTTACATGTGACTAGAAGCATGCCTGCATGTTCAGGGTACTATGGTTTTCCATATGGCCTTGAGCAGGTAATTTATCAAAATGAAAACCACATAAATTAAAATATGAATACATGAATAATATAAATATATGAATTTTCAATATGGACATAAATCCTTGTGACAGAAATAAATAATAACAATAAAATAAAAATAAGGTGTTGACATTTTTGTTCTTGTTTTTAATGTTTGTATCTTGCAGAGTACAAAACCCAGTAATGACAATGCACCAAAGCAAAACCCAGAAATTCATGGTTCAACAGAAAAACTACCACACTCACACACAGGTGAATGGATTCGGACCCACCCTGAACCGGGCCATACCTCTTCAAGTGGGACACAATCCAATAAATGGTAAGTACAATCTCTCTAGAGCTGGATCCCTTTGAATTCAATGCGTTTTCTTTCACAGTACATGAGCATGTCATTTAAACCACTAAAAAACACTGTAACATTTTTTTTGAAAAACTTTTGCACTATATTCTAAGTCATATGATAGATATGTGTGAGAAGAAATGTAAAAACGAATAATGTTTGGCATTGTTTAACCTGAATTATATTTACTGACATTGAAGACTGCAGCAGTGGCTACTGAAAATTCAGCTTTGCCATCACACGAGTAAATTATATATTCAAATAGAAAACGGTTAAACAGTCATTTCACATTATTACTGTTTGTACTGTATTTTTCATCAAATAAATGCATCCTTGGTGAATATTATAGATGACTATTTCTAAAAAAAATGTAAATCTTACTCACTCCAAGCTCTTGCACAATAGTGTATGTCTTGGCTTCCATTCTCTATAATTTTGACACATTGATGTAATCCCAAAGCATCTCCTCCTGTTGAAGAAATATGAGAAAGAGTGACATCAGCATCTCAAAATGTTATTTAATGTGTCAGTTTTTATTTTTCACCAAGTCTCACTGACTCTGCATGAAGCCCTGGGTGTTTGACGGAATGACAGATCACACACACAGTGAAACATTCCGTGTGCAGAGTGACAGCATGTCTGGCTCACTTAGAAACGTTTAGCTCCGTGTCTGAAACGCTGTGAAATGACAGTACGATTTTGTTATACAGCTGTAGTATGAAGTTTGAGATGATGATAAAACAGGGTTCCCACAGTCATCAGTATTTAAGATGAATATTAAAACTTCCAAGCCTAGAAGAGTTATTGAAACGAATGAAATATTGAAAAGTCATGGGAACTTCTATAGAAAGTACCCCACCCCCCCAAGAACACACACACAAGCTAATCATACTAAATTTGAGTACAATAGCTACAAAATTAATTTTAAACACCATTATCCATCACAAACCACCAAAATGTCATGGAAAAGTAAGGAAATTCATTGATCAAAAGGTGTGGGAATCCACAGTACAAATTAGTGGTTAGATGGTTCACAACCACAGGCATGTGCGTTTTAGACCCTACTTTCTCGCTTCCCCTCTCTGTACTGCTTGTGTGCTATCATCTCATTTATTGTAATTTTGTATTGCTGCAGGTCGGCCCTTAAGTTATGGCCCTATTGTTTTTTTTCCAAGTGGATCCTCTAGTTGAAATCATATAAAGACTTAAGCATTGCCTTGTGCGCTGCACTGTCTAAAGTGAGTTATTAGCCTCATTTTCTCTGGGTAATTTTAGATAAAAGCCTGGCCATGAGGGAAGGCAAGAACTGGAGAAAAGAGAGAGAAAGAGAGAGAGGAGGAAAATTAAATGACAGAGCATTACGATAAACGGTCATTGAGGGAAGTGCTCTTAGGAAGCAGGTGAGAGGATTAGATACAGTAGTTCTGCATGTCGATGAGGGGACAGTGGAGCGGCAGAACTAATGTGTAGCATGACATCTATTATCCCTTTTCCTGCCCTGCAGACTGGCAGTGTTACACAACTCTGCCGAATACAGCCCGAGCTCTGCTGTAATACTAATGCAAGTAGGAGCCCGTGGGGTATTGGGTAACTGTTTTTGCACGGTGTTGTGGTCTGACATGCCGTTTCTCGCTGCTTTGAAACTCGGCCAAACCGCACTCTGACTGGATGTCGGATCGTACAGAAGTGACCGGGTTCACTCAGAGGGAGACAGACCTTTACATATTACATTACGTTCGTCTGTAGGTCGTAAGAGACAGGCATCTGACTGACTTCCTGTTGACCTCATGTTACATTTGTAGTTTTTGATTGGATTGATGGATTGATGGAAAGAAGGGGGATTGGCTTAGATCTACAGTTTGAACAGAAACTTTTTGGGTTACTGGTGCAACAATGCAAACTTCAGATAAAATGACAGACAAATGCTGTATTCGTGTTTTGGTTCATCTAGATTTACTTTGGGGACTTCAAAAAAGTAATTCACAAATCAGACTACACAGATTGTGCTACATGTTTCTGATTCTCTAAAAAAGAAACCGCTCGTAGGAGAATGGCATTTTATCTCATTACATACAATTTCTGTTTAACTTGACTAAAACATAAATTTGGTTATGTCTTCCAAGGTAGCCTAACTAGCCTAATTTGTTAGCAATAGACATAAAGGGAGCGCAGGGTAAAAATATAAATTTGCCTGTTAATCATATTCTTGATTTGAATTATCAAAATCTTTTTTTATTATTACCACAGTATTTACAACTTCAGGTGAAGTTTGTGGACTAATTTAAAAGTTAAAAGATAAAAGGGTCTTTACTGCAAAATCATGACAAGACAACACACTTTTCTATTAATGTGTCTAATTCACAAACAAATGACTCTTTATTGAACTGAAAAATAAGCAACCAGTGTCATTTGATTCCTGAACAAATTACTCTCTTGATCCATTTCTTCTCTAATGAATCATTCAAAAAGACTAAATTAACATTTAAATCAGTTTGCCCTATCCTGATATACTGTAAATGATGAAATACAGACGCTGTATTAATATTAATGTATTTAAAGAAAAGAAAAAAAAAAAGGAGAAAACTTTGAGCAAGATTAGATTTGCCATCTCGTGCTTGAAAGGCAAGAATTATGCCTCTAAGCCACATTAGCTCATGTCCAGGTATGGGACTGAAATCCTAGCATCAAATCTGAGGTTAGGTTTTATAATCAGTTTTATATAAAAACTAAACAAGTCTGTGGTATTTCCTATGGTAATTTAGATTTTCCAACTAAAAGTGTATTTGTGGTTTATGGTAGTTATAGCAGACTGACTAGTTTCTCAATGTCTCAATGGCGTCTGGCACCCGGTGAGGTCTGTCCAACACGAGAGGCGGCCTGTCAACAGCCCTGTGTGTGTGTGTGCGCGTGTGTGCTTGAGATGCTCTGGTAAAGCCATTCATCTCTTGTTGTCTGTTACTGTACACTCTCAGTGTGTCTTCCTAAATTTACTTTCTGTTCTCACTTCATAACAGCTGTTTGATCTTTGAGAAAAAGTTACGTTAGATTCTAGTTTATGTAATAGTAGTCTTATAAGCATAATACAGATGTTGGTGACTTTTGGTGAAAAAAAATTGTAAAAGCCACAATCACACTAATGCAAGTTCCTCATACAAAGTTATGATGTAACACACAAACTGTATGGATGGTCTGCACAAACCGTATGGACTACTTTTATAAAACCTTTATCGTATAAACCTTTTTTTTAGGTCCCACAGAAGAAAGTCATTGGCAAGTCATGATGTCTAATTGTTCTTTTTTTATTTTTTATTCATAGTATTTTTTTGTGAAATAACCCTTTAACGAGATTTGTTTTAATGGATCGATGGAGGATGAATGACAGTGTAAGGGTCATGAATAGAGACAAAGAAACAACAGAAAACGAAAGCAGACAGAAAAACAGGCAGGTAATCGAGCAGAAAACAGGCCAGGACTATCTCCAGATGTCTGACTGGAAAATATTTAGTGAGACGGTGATGCCAAGAGTATATCAGACTGCAATTTAAATAACATGCTCACTAATACAATGAATTAATTAATTAGACGCGGAGAGGAGAATTTGGGTAGATTCTGTTCCACATGGTTTTGCAGGTGGAGATGACATCATTTCAATTAAAGGAATCAGGACAGACTATTTTAGGAAAATAGTTTTCCTTGCATTTTTCAGATGAAGGTGTGAAAGTCTATTTGTGCTGTTAAGAGATGAAGCTGCTTAAGAGAGACAAAGAGGTTGGAACTGAACTTCAACTAACAACAATTTTATAATCAATTCATCAGATTTTTTATTTTTTTTTTGCATCTAGCCAAAACTGATTAACATAAAAAACTATACACTTTTCCTAGTTAATATTATAAATATGTCTGATTATTAGTCATAGCTTTTGCTAGAAATGAGAATTAGTTGGGAAAACCCGACATTCCCTCTTTTCATCGCTGTATAAGGCTTGGAGATGTGGTCACTTTGTCCGAATCCTGCGAGAAGAACTGGGTCTGGTCCCAGAGTTGTTTGCTAGTCTCTCTCTCTCGCTCTCTCTTTTTCTCTCTCGCTTTTGCTTCTATTTTTTCTTCAGTCACCTCCTCATGTTCCAGAGACTGAGATATTGGACCAAGGACAGAGAAAAGGAGGGAATGGACGAAAAAGGAATCAGTCACAGGGGAACACGTAAAGGAGACTAAGAAAAGACAAGACAGCAGAAATACTTTTTTCTTTTCTCCAGCCTCTCTCCCTCTCGCTCCCTCTCTCGTTTCACTTTCTTAAAGCTGAACTCCTGAGCTGTTCTGCCAGACACTGCCTACAAAAGTGAGAGAGAGTCGTTCTGAGTTGTTTATGAAAGCCATGCCGTCCAGACTGATGGATTTTTCTCTCTTCTCTCTGTTGATGTCTCTGCTTTGCTGGGCGGCAGTAGGGAACCACACAGGCCGGATCAAGGTGGTCTTCACCCCGACTATCTGCAAGATGACCTGCACCAACGGCCGCTGTCAGAACAGCTGTCAGCAGGGCAACACCACCACTATCATCAGTGAGAATGGGCATGCTACGGACACACTCACAGCCCCCAACTTCAGAGTCGGTGAGTGGCATCGCCGCCTCTTCTCAATATATTGTGGGAAAAATGGGAATTTTCATTCATCTAGGTCTTGTAGAACATATTATTTCTTTGTTGGCAACCGGACTTTGTTGAGGGTATGTGTGTATGCTTGCGTTTTTCTGTATACTGAACGGAGAACAGCTGGCCGTGGGCCTGTTACATCATGTCCAGCCTTAGACAGGTCTATAATTATGGCTGATGTTTGGATGTGTTTCTAGTCGCAGTTCAGAGGGGAGGTTTCATTTGCCTGGCAGATATTGTGGAAAAGTTAAAGATGCTTTAGACTGTGTCTGAAAAACCTACATAATTGGACCTCAGTTCTTCTAGGTTCCTTTCCAGCAGTGATAATTCACAAAGAGGGCTCAGAATGGATCGAGAGCATGTGGTTATGACACAGCAGAACGTCTTCTGGCCTCCGGCTCAGCCAGTTCATGTTCATTTACTGCCCGGCTCGGGGTTCTTCACGCCCTTCTTAGTTGCGTAATCTGCTGGTTCCCAATCAGGGCATTTGGAAAGAATTTGAATTGGCTATGGTAGAGTCTTTGTTACTTTTTTGTTAACTTTTCATTAATATTTGCCCAAATTATGATGTATTTTCGTATTTTCTCATGGACAATGTTTTTTACTTATATCATATTTGAATTCCAATATAGAATATGCAAGTTACAGCTGTTAAACATTCCATTTATATTTTATGTATAAGTAAATTAGACATTTCTCTCAGGGAAAGTGTGATGGCCCCAGAACTGTCAAAACTTATGAAAGACAAACTCGGGTGTCTTATTATAGACCATAGAAGCTACTTGGTGAGCCTTTTATTTACCAACTATATTTTTATATTAGTTTGGATATTAATGCTAAATAATATGAATTAGTATGAGCACATTTCTAGTCAATGGGGTTTGGGGAGTACAAGACAAAAAAAACTAAAAAAACATCCTTTCTAAGTAAAATCAAAAAGTACATTCACTTCTTGCTCCACTACTGTATTGGGGGATTGCAAGTAGTTACTTTGTGACTTGCATTAGGGTCAAGAATGAAGCAATAAACACAATTTATACACATAGTTGTTACATAAGAGTTACTTTTGAATCCAATTACTTTGTGGACACAAGGGTAGCATTCATATAGGGGTTTGTTTTCACCAGTGGGTTTTGTAATCAGCACCCGGCAGGTTGAGCGGCTGAAATTGTATTCCATATAAGAGGGTCAGGAAAGCTCAGAGGAGTAAGTGTTCGGACAGATACTTTCAGTATAAGCAGAGTTTGTGCTTGGTGCTAAGATTCTCTCTCTCTCTCCCCGGCAAGCTGTTTGTCTGAATGAGGTGATCGTCTGGAGTGGGTGAGTGTGTGCGGCCTTATAAGGAACACAGAGCGTTCTGTCAGCTCTGATCCAGACGTAGCTGGGAGGAGAGATCCCAGGCCGAGCTCCAGCACTGTGGAGAATGGAGACACACACACATTAGAGCTGGATCAATACCAAGATTTTGGCTTAGGTACTCTGGACCAACCTCTCATACCTCAGTGTTGATGCTAAATCAATACCTTAAACAACAAATAAATGTTAAATTAAACTAGGACTGTCAGTAGATTCAGTAATTTGTCTTATCTCAGAGCAAATGTGCAATAATTAAATATAGCTTTCCCTATACATTACCCTTCAGAAGTTTGGGGAAGGTAAGACTTTTGATGCCATATGATCCTTCAGAAATCCCTCTAATACTCTGATTTGGTGCTCAAGAAACATTTTGTATTAATAATAGATTTTTTTAAATCTGAATAGACAGTTCAAAATAACAGCATTTATATGAAATAGATGTTTGTTTAATAGAATAGATAGTCTTTATTGCTGGTTTTCACATGAATGTTTGAAAAAAAAATTATACTTATTGAGCTTTCTGAAAATACGTTTTGTAAATATAGATTTTTCAATGTCAAATTTGTTAAATGCATTAAAAAACATTGAAACTATCACATTATTGCATGAGCATTTATATTTCATATAATACTACATGAACCTACATTCATGCACTACATGGACATACTGTGCAGTACTGTATAGCATATATTGACAAATCAAGTATCCAAACTGACAGTGTCATGGTCATTTTTTTGAGCAGAACTCCACGAACACATAGAGACTGTCGTACAGACCTGTGAAGTATTGATCAACTCTAAGTTTTGACTGCCACATTGGTCAATAGACCTCATCTCATAGAACTACAAATGCATTATCACAACTGATCGACGTGTAGCTGTATGCTCCTTTATGATTGCACTGGAGAGAGGAATGTATCAGTGCACTTATGAAAATCATTAGTGATGTCCAGACTGCTCTAACTGGAGCTGATTGTTCATCCTGAGTGACTGTGTATGTGTAAATGTCTCACCCAAATGCGTTGTTGGACACAGTTGTGTTAGGTGTTTTGACAGTCATCCCCATGGAGCTGCCACTGAACCTGTCTGTACTAGCAGAGGCGTCAGGGTTTACAGGAAAATGTTACTCCGTCTGTTCATGGGCCGTGGGTGGCTGCTCTTTTTGGTATTCCAGGTGGGCTATTGACATCGCAATTACAAAAAGCTCTGATGACTTGCTTTTCTGTTCTCACTTATGTGAAACTCATTTTCCAGTTTTGAAATGCATTTAATGTCTGTGTGTGTCCCTGAACATTCTGTGAGAGTTCTGGTCTGAGTGGAATAGAAAGATGAAGTGATATTTTCATCAATATTTACATATCATTAGAAAATCTAATCTAATAATTTTTTATTTGTTGTATAGAAAAATAGAATTAGTGTGGATGTGGGACTTTAAGACTGATGTGTGTTTGTGTGTGTGTGTGTGTGTGTGTGTGTGTGTGTGGTGTGTGTGTGTGTGTGTTGTTTTAATTTGTGATTCAGAGTAGTGTTGTCTTAACAACTGAACATCATACACATTTAAAAGTATATTAAAAGTATATAAATTAATACTTTTATTCAGCAAGGGTGCATTAAATTGATCAGAATTGACAGTATAAAGAATTGTTATTGTTATACAATGTAAATGTCAAATAAATGCTGTTTTACTGAACGTATTGTCAAGGTTTCAATACACAGCACAACTGAGTAAGTCATTGATAATAAGAAGAAATGTTTCTTGAACATCAAATCAGCATAATAGAACTGTTTCTGAAGGGTCATGTGACAATGAAGAGTAGAGAAATGACTGCTGAAGATCAGGAATACATTCCATTTTAAAATATATGAAAATAGACAACAGGTGTTTAAAATCATAAAAATATTTCAGAGTAATTATACATGTTTTTATCATCAGATAAATGCAGATCTGAAACTTTTGGAATTATTCATGGAATAAAATACTTCTGTATGGAAAGACAAAACCTGTAAAAAATGCTTCTGATGAAAGCCAACTATATATTAACTATATTATTTAATATTAGCATTCTAAGCCTGTGGTATATTATGCCACCTGGCTAAAATCATGATATGATATCATACATAAGTGAAGTTAGTTGGCATATTTGTTTTTGGGTTGGTTGATGTAGAATATAAACAAAAAAATGAATTGTGAACATCTGGAAAATGTGATAAAAAAAAATACAATAAAATACAAAGTTCATTTTAGAGTTGTGTGGCACACGTGTGCAACATTAAAAAAAGGAAATATTTTATGTATTCAAATTGCATTTTGTTGTTGTTGGTTTTCTCTTTGGGGTTTTGACTTCTTTCATTTGCACCTAGCTGGGTTTTTAAAATGTTTATTCCACCAGAGATATTCTGCTAGTCTCTAGTCGAATCTGTCCTGCAAGGCCTCTCATTAGAGCTGCTCCTGGCTGTCAGCTCATCTGAAAGTCATTGTATATGTGTGAGGACCTCTGTAGTAGTCATCTTGCTATAGATAAAGCCAGCTCTGACAATAAAAATGGTCTAAGCACCAGATCAGTAGTGTTTATATCTCATAAAAATATAAATACCTCTTTTATATAATAAACCATGTTATAGTCATTAATGTGTGAAAGAGTGAAAGTTTATGATTGTGTGGTCTGTCATTCTTCTTCTGCTTGTTGTCTTGCCATTTCTGCCGCATTAAATTGGTTTACTATCATACAGCTCTATTTCCTTCTGTCCGGGAGATAGTGGTGCTGTGTAGTATACTAGTTAGGCAGGATGTGTATAAATGTGTGTGTATGTGTGCGTGATTCAATGTTGATACATGAGTGTGTCAAGTTATTGCCTGTGGTTCACTGTTGGCACTGTGGAATAGTCCTAGATTTCCCACTAGAGCAGAAATAATGAAAGTGTGTGTGCGCATGTTGTGTATAAATCATGCTTTGTCAGAGTGAATGTAAATATTAATATAAATACACCAATGTATTGGAGAAAATATATGTATTTGTTTGTGTGTGAGTGTGGGATTGTTTAGCTATACCTTGGGGACGAAATTGTCCCTGGAAGACTGTTAAATATGACAAAACCTCTTTTTGGGGACATTTGGGGTTACCCTCATTTGGAAAAATGAATGAAATAATGCTTCATGAATAAAAAACGTTTGTGAAAATGTATATAAAAATAAGACTGTTATAAGTCAAATGTTCGAAATAATGTCCGATTCCACAACACGTATATATTGCCGTAAAAAATCTCAATCCCCAAAACATTTATTTACCTCAGCTGTGGGATAATTAAATACATTCATCATGTTGCTAGTATTATTACTGAGCTGAACGTGATCTAAAAGCTCAAGTGAGATTTTAAGCTGTGTGAAAAATGGCTAAATGCGAGCGAGGCAGAGAGAAAGTCGAAGATGTTTCACGGAAGAATGGTCCGTCACCATAATGGCATGTTTCAGTGGAAATGTGTCACGTAGAACTCTCATTACACGCCACCGCAAAAGTTCCTAAACTGCTTTTGTGTAAAGCATTTAAACCCCTACACACACGCACACAACAGCCCACAAGCAAACACTTGCTCAAACATGGGACGAAACTAAAGTTTGATGATAATTTTGTTGGTTCATCTGTGTATATGTTTGTCAATCTCTTAAATGTGATGGGTCTCTGAAAGGGAAGCTGTCACTAAACTAAACATTGCTCTGATTAACCATGCTTTGCTCTGTTTGTGTATGTGTGTGTTTTAGTTGTTTGCCATTTGCCCTGCATGAATGGAGGAAAATGCAGCGCTCGGGACAAGTGCCAGTGCCCACCAAACTTTACTGGAAAATTCTGCCAAATGGTGAATCCCAACGGTCACCAGGGTCAACATACTGTTGTAAACGGACAGAAGACACATGTACACTCAACGCACACGTTACCCCTCACCTACGGCACTGGGCAAAACCAGGGTAACACTTTTATTTCTGTGTTTTTACCTGCAGAAAATCTGTCTGACACTTGTTATTCAGAAATACATGGCTTTGCTGTTATTAAAGAAATAATCAGAGCTCAGAATTCCCAAAAAATCAATTGTCAATTGTCCTTTGTTTTCTTAAATAATAATAATAATATAAGTCTAGGTTACAGTGAGACACTTATAATGGAAGTCAATGGGGCTGAGCCATAAACATTTAAATACTCAGTATAGCTACAATATCTAAACAAAATGTGTTAGCATGAGTTTAATGTGAGGAATTTCTTAATTACCTGAAAAAAAAAGATTTCTCTAAAAAAGAGCAAAAATTAAGGGAACAATGATCCATGTACAAGTGATTGGGGTCAATCCCTGGTGGAAGTAAATGCCGTAAAATGTGATAATTTTATAAAAGCTATTGCATTTATTATTCTATCAAAAACTTGAGATTTCTACAGTCATTTTAGAGTTTTAGGGTTTATGGCGTTGTGTTATATTGACAATGAAGTTGTAAAACTGGATATTATTTTACAAGGAATCAGTTATCATTACACCACAAATTCTGTTGACTAAGCTCAACTTTGTATTGAAACCACATGAATCCCCTTTAAAGTGTAACTTTTCTGCAGGTTTGGTGAATGTCCATGTGAAACATCCTCCAGAAGCCTCTGTCCAGATCCATCAGGTGTCTCCGGTGGACAATAACGGGCAGGTCAAAAACACACAGTCCAGCCGCACCTTCACCTACCACAGCAGCAGCCAGAGCATCCAACACGGACAGACTCACAGCGGCGTCATTTACCCCAACCAGCAAACATACCCCCAATACCAGCCGGTGACTTCCAAGAACCAGCTGGGACGCTGCTTCCAGGAGACTGCTGGAATGCAGGTCAGAGATACAAATAGTGTTTGCTTGTGAACTCATGTATAAAGCTTTGGTTGCACTTTATTTTACAGTACGTGTACTAAAATGTACTTATAGTGTACTTACAGTGTATTTATCCAAGAAAGTTCTGGTAATACAAGGTAAATACATGGGGTAGGGTTAGGTTTAGGGGTAAGTTCAGGGTTAGTACCTAGTTATTACATAGTTATTGTAATTACTATAATAAGTACATAGTATGTACATGAGTAACAGGACTGTAAAATAAAGGGCTACCAAAGCTTTTATGTGAGCAAATGCAATATTTACACTATATTTCGATATTTCACCCCAAAAATGAACTTTCTGTCATCATTTGCTCACCTACATGTCATTCCAAATCTCTAAGGCTCTTTGTTATTCTTTCTTCAAAAGGAGATATTTTGAAAGATGTCTCTGTGTTTTTTTCCATACAATGAAAGCCAATGGGTTCTCATTTAACTTTATTGAATGGACAAAAACACTCGACAAAAAAAAGGTCTTCTCTACCTTTTCTTTTCTATTCTTCTGTATCTCTGTCTGTGTCACCATTGCTTTGAGCTGTGAATCATTCATCCACTATTACTCTCAGTCTCTCACTTTTAATGTCTTTTAAACGAACTCATTTTCAGCTATCATCAGATGATCAAGAAGTAGAGTGAAAGACAAAATGAATAGTGAGATTGCACTCCCACCAGAACATTGTGGTGCTCAAGGGAACATCTGTCTCTTAAGAAGAGCACTGCAGATGAAATACAAAAGAATGATTCTCAAAAGAGTACCTGTCTCCAGATTAAATGAACATCCAGTTGTCTTCTACACCTATAGTTGCTAGTCTGTCAAGTTATTATTTTAAAGTTGACCTCAGTCTTGTATGTTTACTCTAATCGTAAAGTGATGTGACCCTTTTTGAAACCATTTGGACTTAATTTGCAACTTTTTCTTTTCGTGTCAGCAGAGAGGAGGGTGTTATCAAGTCGTTTGAGTTGTGTATCATTGCTGTCTCCTACATTGTTGTTCACTTCCTGCCTGGTTTAGGAGATTAGATTGAGTCAGGGGAGGGATATCCGAGTGTTGATCAGAAAGAACAGGGATCAAGAGCTGTGTGTGAGCAGAATTATGTATGAGTGTGTGGAAAATGGTCTAGATGAGTATCTCTGTTTTTCTGTCTTGTTCTTGAAATCTTTTGTTAACTTACTGGATTTGATTTGTAGTGTGGGAAAGCTCTGCCTGGCCTGTCTAAACAAGATGCCTGTTGTGGGACGGTGGGCACATCATGGGGATTCCACAAATGCCAAAAATGCCCCAAGAAAACATGTAAGTTACTGCCTCGCTCACAGAAACAAAAACTTTGGTCTTGCACAATTATCTGCCACATTTTTACAAAGAAAAACAACCATTAAGACAATCATCTACCTAGCTTTCACAAACATAAACCCTCATCTCACACACATAAATTGTCTCAAGATATTCTTCTTGTTTCCTGCTCCTAGCACACAACTGACCCTTCACAGAATCTGACATTTTTGTCCGACCACCAAAACAGGGGTGTAGATTAGGGATGCACGATAATATCGGCACAATATCGGTATCGGCCGATAAAAGCTTAAAATGACCATTATCGGTATCGGCCGATATGAATATTTCTGCCGATGAGCCAAACCGATATTCTCCAAGTGAAATAATTGACCTGTTTTTCAGATGTGAATGTCTGTCTACATTTGTAAAATAATAAATTTATGGTAGAATCAGTACAGAAGAGATACATGGATTTCTCTTCAGTAAAATTAAAGTTTAAATATATCAGTATATATTTGTATATATATCGATATCGGTATCGGCATCGGCCAAAATTATTTTGAAAATATCGGCATATCGAATATCGGCCAAAATCCAATATCGTGCATCCCTAGTGTAGATTAATGCAAATGAACTTGAAAAATGTGTGTTTTGACATATTTCCATGGTTGAAACAACATACCCATTGATGTGCATTCATGTTTATTTTCATGCTATAACTAGTAAAGAGGAAAAAATTATTAGTTAGCATGCCACTTGAACTGAGGCACTACAGCAATCTGTCACTCACATTAAAGAGACACAAAATGGTATTTATTGTTTAAATTTCTTAAAAAATGTGAAGGCTTAGGCCTTTTTTTCCTCATACCTAAAATAACTGCTCTGTCTTGTCTAACGAATGAAGTGGGACTTTATGAATGGTTAATTGAGCATACAAGTTAAAATATACTTTATTGACCCCGACTGAGGATGGACATGTTCTGCATGTGTGCACTATTTGTTTTGGATCAAGTGCTCAAATAACTTGCTTAAGTTGCTAATGTGCACAAAAATCGCAATGTGCGCAGACATCCTTGAACCAAAGTGGAATGTGGACAATAGAAGTATACTTTCCACTTTTACACAGACAAACATCCTTCTCTTTTCATGACCAAAAATACATATCTCACTTACACATGAAAACATCTTTCTCGCATAGCCAAACATCTGACACATTTTCACAAACAAAAATACCCATTTCTACCTCACACACAAAAACAACAGTCTCTTCATCATGTAGAAAATCATCTACCTCGTTTTCATTAGAAAAAACACCTTTCTCACCCTCATACCCTCTCTTTCTTTCAAACATCTGTTTTACCTTACCACACACGAACATCTGTCTGTCCCTCACACACGAACTCAAGCATATGTCTTAAATTTTCACTTTTAGTCTGTTAATTGTAAAACCAGAATGACTGAAACTAACTATTGTATGATCAGAGTGAAACACACGTTAAACATTAGCATGTCTGGGCCTCTTTTGAGATGAAACACTTTCAGAATGATTGTGCACAGTATTCCACAGTAGTGCGGTCCGAAATGAGCGGGAAAGCAATGATTCATCAAGAGGCCCAGCACTGATTTCTCACTAACTAAAAGAAACTATGAGGAGTTCTTTTGAAAACCATTTGATGTCAAATCTCCAAGTGGCTGTGACTCAACAGACACATGGTCCTAATATCACAGCGAGAACAAGAGGGAAGGGGTGCATTCCGCAGAGAAAAGGCAAGTGTGTAATGAATGGGCAAAGGAAAGAGAAAGCTGTAAAGTATTTGGTTACACGTGCTATGTTGAACTTACTGACATGCTGACTCACCTGGCACATAGTCCCTTATATACACACACACACACATACACAGATTTACTCATGCAGTCGTGATTCCTTCATGCTTAGTCACCTCTCTGAAGTCACTCCATACAGAAAACCGTTAGCTTTCCACCCCTCGCACTCTCTTTCCCTCTGCTGTATGTCCGTAGATGTTTCTGAAATTCTCTGTCCATATATGGGCATCACTGCATTCTGTGCATTCTCAGACATAACACTGATTTAAACCTTATGGACGTCACCAAAACAAACGTTCACGAGTTTATAACTTTTTTAAGGATTGTTTTTTCAATCTTCAGATGCCAATTGAAATGTTATTCCTTTTCTTGAAAAGTGTGGTATATTCATCTCACACATTTTCATCTCATTTTCACGTAGATGTTTACTCTATTTTGGAGGCACGGCGATTCAATATAGCCATGAGAGGTGTGAAGTTGATGTGACATTACCGTTGTCTCCGAGCTCTGTTTACAGCAGCTGTAGGCAAGCACTTACTAGGACATCAGCTGGCACTGAACTGAAATAGAAGTGCATGGCAGAAACTGAACGCAAGTGTTGGGGTAATGAAGATGTAAACAAGTCTGAAGTTCAGCCCCCTTTATGTCTGAAGCAGGCTCAAAATATGACCCCTGGAAGTGCCGATGCCATTCTGTTCTCTTCCAAATGAGTCATTCTGTCTCACTCTCTCTATGTTCTATTTCTGTAATTTATTACGGTCATTACCCATGAGAATGAGAGGGAAGTAAACCCTGTTCCTGCTATGAGTTCCCAGTCGCAAGGCCTCCCCTGAGACACACAGCTACAGAACTATGTACAATGTTCTTGCTGGCTTCTTATTTTTTTTTAATCTATGAGCTCAGAGACGATGGTGCGTTTAACAACAGACTATATAGAGTGATTCATGATCTGTGTTTGGATGTGTGTTAGTGTAGAACATGTAAGAACAGTGTTCCCTCTGAATCCTGAGTGACTGCGTTTTGCTTCCCTTTATATCCCGTTGGTTTCCTGTGGAAATTGATTTAAGAAATTTAAAGATATTATGAAATTAAAACTCAGCAAGGATACATTAAATTAAACTATATCTATATGGTTGTTTTAAACTTTCGCTTTTTCAGAGAATCCTGGCAAAGACGCACACATTTTTTTTTACCATTACTGATAATAAGAAATGTTTCTTGAGCACCAGATCAGCATATTAAATGATTTCTGAAGAATCATGTGATTCTTCGCTGAAGACTGAATAAATGGCTGCTGAAAATTCAGTTTGCTCTCACAGAAATAAGTTATTTAAAAAAAATATATATTAAATGTTATTTCAAAATATTACTGTAAATAAATGCAATCATGGTGAGCATAAGTTACTTTTTAGAAACAAACAAAAAATACTTTTTTGTGCGTATTCTAACTACATCAAAAAGTTTTCTTAAATTTGCTGTAAGAGTAGGCTTGTCTTTAGAGCTGTATCTAAATGTGCTGTTTTTTTATCCTCCACCTCCTCATTCTCTCTCTCTTTTTTCTCCATAGCGATTCCTTTGATTGAATGTCCTCAAGGCTATAAGAGGCTGAATGCCACTCGCTGTATCGGTAAGATCCATGGCTTGTTTCTGCTTGTATTACTTTATTGCTCATGCATGCGTATGTGTATGTATTTTTATTTTTTTTTGTTCTTGCAGTGGGCATGTTTGTTGTGCAAAAAATGTTCATGCTTGTGTAGTTATGCATAGATTGTGATGATTTTTTATAAGATGCATGAGTAAATATATCATTGTCACATACTTATAATTCAGTTCGCCCCCCACTGGCCTTTGCATGTCACAGCTGGCCACAAACACCATATACGGTTCCTTTTATTACATTGCCATTTTAAAACGGTGTCCCAGATCCATCACAGACAAGACTTTCTTTCACCGTTACGAGGAGAGACAGGTGGCATCTTTGATAGATCTTTCTAATCTATGTTGAAGTTGGATGTAATAGCAAGCGATCCAACACATCAGGGCCAGCAGCCAGAAAGACTTCAGGGCTTTTCCTCAGCCTGACTCAAAATTAAGTAACGCTCATGCTGTCACATGCTGTTAATGTATGCCTTGGCAATGTAAACTCTTGTTTAGCATGCTAATAAGACAGATTTGGGATTGGGACGCCAATATTGTTTAATTACAAATAAAAACAGTATTCTAGTTAGTAACTATAAAATTGCTGAATCTGCTCTTAATTACTCAACCAATCAAAAGTTTGGGGTTGGTAAGATTTTTTAATCCTAAAAGAAGATTTAAAAAAATATATAATATTGTGAAAAATAACTATTTTTATTTATTTTTTATTATAATTAAAAATAACTGTTTTTATTTGAGTATATATTCAAATGTAATTAATTTCTGTTATGGCAAAACTGAATTTTCAGCAGCTATTAATCAAGTCTTTTATTAGTATTATCAATGTTGAAAAGAGTTGTGCTGCTTAGTATTTTGTGGAATATGAGATATTTTGTTTTTTTAGGATTCTATGAATAGAAAGCTTGAAAGAACAGCATTTATTTGAAACAGAATTTCCTTAAAACATTATAAATATCTTTTATGTCTCTTTTGATCAGTCTCTATGACCCCAAGCTTTTGAGCATTTTGAGCATAGTGCGGTCTATGCATGCACATTATTCTATATCAAGGCTTTGCAACCTTTGGTACCTATTTGTCTTTCTGACTCTATTTCTCCACACACCTCCAGCCAAACACATCTGCTGCTAGCAGCCACCAAAAGCCACCTCAGTCTGCCAAACCCAGAGCTGAACCGCAGCTAAAAGTGAAGCAGGCTGTGTTAAGGGGAAGTGCCCAGCGTGTGTCCTGGCCGCAGGCACTCTGGGTCGGGAGAGACTGGTAGATCTGGGCAACATTGAGACATATATAGAAATGCATAGAAAATAATAGTAATAAGAAGTTATTTAGTCTCCAGTAAACTCTGAAACAAACCAAAAATAGATTTTATGTTAGGGGTTGTCATTATTAATAAACCTTAAAAGTTATTTTTTTTTATGGTCTGCAAACAGAGTAGCTGATCATGTGATCATTATGGGTGCCATGTTAAGTTCCCTACAGAGCACTATATTTCTCAAAAGTACTATTGAATTTGGAAGGTCTAGTGCACCTTTAATTTCTTCACCGCATGAGGAGGCGTGAGGAGGTATGAAGAACAAGCCCCGTTTTGATGATTCAAATGTATCTTAGATTTAATAAACAGGCCTCAAAGCACTAAGGGGGTTACCTCCATATCTTAATGAATATTTGAGCATGGTTAGTTTAGAGCACTTCTTAGTGCTCAGAGTCCAGTTAAGTTTGAACGTAATCACTGTCCTGATAACACGGCCTGAGGGTCCCAAACCTTTGACGCTTTCCTGCGTCAGGCCAGAGTTTTACTGCGTAAGTGAACGTGTCTCTTGTGGTTTGGGTGTTCTGCCAGGCTCTGATGCTCCCACTTCTCTCTTCCTGTCATTAGTCATATTTCTGTCCTCATTGGCAGGTTTTTGCTTTCATAAACATGCCTGACAAAGAATAATCAGCCTCGTCTCCACACTTTTTAATCATTTAACTTATATTTAAATTACTTTAACTGTTTCTTATTATTTTCACTTTTATTAATTTGTAACTTTTTTTCTGTATAAATTATTTTACATATATATTTTTTTTTTGTATATTATGCTTTGAAAGTGTAATCATTGTGTCATTTTTTGCAACTAAGTGAAAGCTTGGTAAGCTTGGTAACATTTTACAATAAGGTCCCATTAGTTAACATTAATGTGTTAACTAACAATGAGCAATATATATTTTTTTTACAATATTTGTTCATCTTTATTAATGTTAGTTAATATAAATACAGCTGTTCATTGTTAGTTCATGGTCCATTAATATATTATAGTATATATATGCAAAAAATCTGTAATTGTGGAAATTAACATAAATTAAGATAAATAAATGCTTTAGAAGTTGAATTCATTGTTAGTTCATGCTTATGTTGTTAACTAATATTGACAAATGGAACATTATTAAGTGTTGACACAAATATATTAATAAGCATAATCTAAATAAGCATAGTTTACACAGAAAGGAGACATTTGAAGTAAAAAAAAAAAGAAAATTAAATAAATGAATGCTCAGTGTGTAGCACTATATCAGCACATGTAGTGCCAAGTTAACCTGGTTTGTGGGTGGTTAGTGAATAAGATGCAGGTAGCTGAATTAATATGTCCAAAAGTGGTTTAGATTTTGTAAATACACCCCACAGGAGATCTTTAAGAATCTGCTAACAAGCAGATTCTTTAGTTGTATTTTGTATAGAGATGTGGGGTTTCAATGGGGACATTATGATGTCATGGCTTTGAGTGACAGCTCCTCTGGGCCAGTCTGTATTCTGGTGCAGATGTTTGGATGCTTGAGGGATTGAGTGTGTGCCCTCTCTCCATGAACATCACTCTCATCATGAACACATTAGCATTGCATTAGGAAATGTGTTGGATCTGTGTCTCACTCTAAGTGACTGGGAATGATGGCTGCCCATGCCCTTAACTTGCACTCAATGGCCTCTTGGAGGGATATTAGTGCTCTCTCTCTCTCTCTTTCTTTCTCTCTCTCTCTCTCTCTCTCTCTCTCTCTCTCTCTCTCTCTCTGTGTGTGTGTGTGTGTGTGTGTGTGTATCACACCATAGGGGTTTATATTAGCTGTGGAAAAAAATCACATGCATTCGTTGTGCCTGTGCATGCACATATACTGCAAAATGTAATTTTATTCATTAGTAATATTATGTTTTTTTTAAGAAACATCTCTGAGAAGATCATTTACTTGAGAGGCAAAAGTGCATAATATATTTAGGGCCCGAGCACCGAGGTGCTCCGTTTCTTATAAAACTTGAATCTGAAAATTATCTCTATTTTCCCAACACCACTGGCAAATAGTTTTTAATGTTTTAAGCATTTATCTATTTATTTATGTTCTAAAACCAATCCCAAAAAAAAAATTTTTCTTCACAAGTAAATTTATCTATGGAGTGTTTTAAGCATTTTAGATTTTAATGCCAGAAAACAAGATGAAACTATACAATGTGTGCATAAAGCCTTTTCTTGAATTCTCAGTGTAAAACTGTTATCATATCCTTGTCCTCATGTTGTTCCACACTGTATTAACATTCTTTCTTCTGAAGAGTACATAATAAGATTGAAAAATGCTTCATTGTCTATACAATGAAGGTCACCGTAGTTTTGACTCTCGGTGGACAAAATAATTCTTGTTTTGACTTGAATCTTTCTTCAAAAATATAGAATTTTGTGTTCCACAGAAAAAAATATGAAAATTCCTTATTTCTGTTATTTCCCTCAGATATTGATGAGTGCCAGATTCAAGGAGTTTGTCCCAATGGAAACTGCATAAACACCATGGGCAGCTACAGATGTATCTGCAACCCAGGCTTTGTGGCTGATCACAGCCTGACCACCTGCTTCCGTAAGTCTCTTCTCTTCTCTTCTCTTCTCTTCTCTTCTCTTCTCTTCTCTTCTCTTCTCTTCTCTTCTCTTCTCTTCTCTTCTCTTCTCTTCTCTTCTCTTCTCTTCTCTTCTCTTCTCTTCTCTTCTCTTCTCTTCTCAAATCCAGTGTAACTTGGTTGGCTGATGTGTTTGGCATATCCCTGCTGTCTCCCTGTTTACCTACTCAAAGAAATCTACGAATGTAAATAGATTGAGTGCAGCTAATCACTTCAGCTTGACTTCAGTCTAATCAGACTGGCTGATTAGTCTAGCTAGCAGCATGATTTAACATGGCTTCTAACACTAACCGAGGCTGTCCCGTGAACAGAGTGTTCTCTGAACATGTAACAGCAAGGTTGAAATGTGCTGGCAACATTTGTGCAGTCGGTCAATGGGGCACAAATACGCTCAAGCTTTCTCTGTGATTTAGCGAGGTAACCTAAGTGTACTGTCTGTGTTATTGTGATAAATATAGTGGCTGATCCTTCTCCTGGAAGCCAACGTTTGCCAAATTACACTTCTGGTACACACCGTCATGTCCTTTTGTTCAGAGAAGATCGGAGTTCTTTTAATCCTCCTTTTAGCCTTTGGTTTTTTTGCTCATGTATACACAGTATGTTTTGGCTGATAATATACGTAAGGTCTATCAACACAAATCTGCTGTTATCCGCTATATAAAAATGTTGAATTGTACATCTCTATAAAAAAACTTGGCTTGAAATTGGCTCTTTATTAAAGTGGGTTAGGAATTAATATGCGAGAAAGCACATAGACAATTCTTTTATACTGTATATCTACACATTTACCTGATAGCACTGATCCATATTGCCACATTACAAAGTGTCAAAAAAGTAAGTGGCAGTGTTTTCATTATTTAACACTGGGTCCCATTTACTACTAATTAAACACATAACAACATACAAATACTAAATGTGACCCTGGACCACAGTGATATAAGGGTACATTTTTCGAAATAGGGATTTATACATCATCCGTAAGCTGAAGCTTTCCATTAATGTATGGTTTGTTAGGATAGGATATTATTTGGCCGAGATACAACTATTTGAAAATCTGGAATTTGAGGATTTAAAAAAATCTAAATATTGAGAAAATCACCTATAAAGTTGTCCAAATTAAGTTCTTAGTAATGCATATTGCTTACCAAAAATTACGTTTAAAAATATTTATGTTAGGAAATTTACTAAATATTTTCATAGGATATAAATATGATTTTTACTTAATATCCTAATGATTTTTTAAAGATAAAAGTTAAAAATAGTTTTTTGTTATAATGTAAAAGTCTCAATCAAGAGGTCACTTTTGAACAGTTTAATCTGTCATTGCTGTACAACCCCACCCCCCAAACTTCTGAACTGTCATATTTGTATTCAAACATACATATTTAAAAAGGTATCTGATAAGTGCTTCCTTATGTACTAACCCCCTGTATATAACATTTATCACATGCTTTATGCTTAACTGACTTCTTTGCACTTACTGTAGTTGTATTCTTGTCCCGTGTTCTTGTCTATCTTGCGTTAAAATACAAAATCACTCTTTTCATTCACAGTCTGTCATGCTTTCCCCTACACTCTGTTTTAATGTGGTTATAGAGGCAGTTGTTCTTTGTTATGGCATTGTAGTCATGCATAGATGGAACACAAGGTGAAGGGAATCTCTTTTCTCTTCTGTTTTTCTTTATCTCTCTTCCATGTTTGTGTCATACACCGTGCACACTCCTCCCCTCCCTCCCTCCTTCCATCTCCACGGTAACCAGCTGAAACACCTGCTCTTCGTGAGGAAAAAGGTGCTTGCTTCCGATTGGTCAGTTCGGGGAAGCAGTGCTTGCACCCTGTGCCCACTCAACTGAGTAAACAGATATGCTGTTGTAGTGTGGGCAAGGCCTGGGGTCCTCATTGTGACCACTGCCCCCTACCTGGGACAGGTAAGCTACATGAGAAACACCCCCTGTCAGCCCCACCTGTTCTACTGGCATCATTCCCCCTCTGTCCTACACTTCAGTGTGGTTTGCATGTGTGTTCCACAGCTCGGCTATTAAGATGCTTTTACACGCCATCTCTCTGTTTTTGTTAATTCTGCTGTAGAATTTTGCGTTTTCATATACACTTGTTACCTTACATTTGTATTTGCCTCCATGTGAGGCCTACAAAATTTCTTGATTTTTGCCTTTAGTGCTATCAGACCATCAGATAGATATATAAAGGATAGTTGGATTGAAAGATTAAATGGATGGATGGATGGATGGATGGATGGATGGATGGATGGATGGATAGATAGATAGATAGATAGATAGATAGATAGATAGATAGATAGATAGATAGATAGATAGATAGATAGATAGATAGATAGATAGATAGATAGATAGATAGAATTGTTCTTGTGAATATGTCGTTGAGAATTTTTTCCTTCTCTCATAGCTGCGTTTAAAGAAATCTGTCCAGGAGGAATGGGTTATCATGTCACCACACCGTACATTTACAAGCCCAAACCTCCTAATGGACACATCCAGACAGAAGTTCACAGGCAGAACAAGCCCACCATCAGACACCAAGCGCCTGTGGATCCTCCCATGCCCTTCCCCACCCTACAGCAGCCCGTGGAAGCTCTCAGCATCACAGAGAGGCAGCTACCTGGTGAGTCACACAGGACAGAAACTGTGCTCTGTTTATCCATCAGGCTGAATTAGGTATGTGAGTATACAGACATTGTGGTTTGTTTGTTTTATATATGCCTCATGCTGGATATTCCAAACGTGTTAAGGAAACCTGACAGGTTCGGGTTTGTGATGCAAAGTTTATTTACATTATGGTCTGCCTGGATGCATTTTATGAAGGAGAGACACATACACACACTATAACCACACCAGCAAGAACTCTTTCACCCTCTTCCCTGTCCTTCTTTCCTTCTCTTTTAAATGTCATCACATGCACGCTTGGCACCAGGCAATGGAATGAGACTTGGCACCAGTCTGGAGAAGACTGAGATCCAAAATGTAGCCAAGCTTCTGTTGTTCCTATAGAAAGTGAACACAGGATTGTTCTCTCTTTGGCAGAGACAGAAAGTCATTAGTATTGCTTCCACCTTGCAAAACCAATGTCAAAGCTGATGAAGGATTCCAGAAGATCAGTGCATCGCATCATATTTTCTCCTTTCACTACTCTCACACAAAATGAACTGCACAGATTTTTATAGCCTCTCTGCAAAAGCAGCTCATAAAAGCATTGCACAGCTGAAAAGTGTGGTGGAGGTGGGCCAGGTTCAGAGAGAAAGTATTTGTCCTTGGGCTTTATTAAGTTTTGTCCTGTTGCTGGGAGACCGTGTTTCAAAGTTGCTCTGGAACTAAAATTGATCCACTGAAGTTAACCCTTTTATAAATTACATGACGAAATGTATGGTTTTTATTTTATTTTTCTTAAAATTAAGATGCATAGCTGGAAGCACTATTTTACTGAATTTACAAATGTGTGAGTATTTGTTTTCTAGCTTTGTGTGACAATTAATTTCTGTGTTTTTATATGACATAATGACCTGCTATAGTGCCCACAGTTCCCCGGCAGGTAGGTTGGGTTTGATTCAGCAGTAAGATCTGCTAAATACGCAGCACAGCTGATGCTTTCATGCACACATCAATGCAGCACTGCAAAATAGCAGCAGTCTTGCGTGCAGGAACTGCAAACATACAAAGCATGACATCATCATGTCATCACTACTGCATGGCCGCTGTGCGCTCAGCATTCTGCTCTACAAATGCGCGTGTATGTGTCAGTGTGCGTCCTTTGCTTTGTAAATGATTGTGTATGTTTTTTTAATTGGCCTTTATTAACATTTACAAAAGAGCAGTTTTAAGTGGAGGTTTTTAAGATTTAAAGTTTAAGGTTTAGGCTTTGGTTGTTTAAAACGGTAAAAACTTATTACGCTCAAGATGGGTCTAGACATGCAGTGTTTAGCTGGTTTGAAGCTAAATGTCTCTTCAGTTTATGAAGGATAGAGACTAAAAGTCACTGTATTATTTCAAGAGCACTCTCGAATAATTTAATTAGGGAAGATGTTTCTATGTGATCAACTCTTTGAGACCCTTAGACAGCTCAGTTTAGGAAAGCATGGCTTTCAAGTGAGATAAGCAGGCTTATTCAAGTGTTTTTGGTCTCTCTGTGGAACAAAATGGATTTGATTTCACCCTTTTTTTTTTTTTTTTAAAGCTTGGTTCCTCAGATTGTCACACTGGTGGAATCCTATGAAGAACTTCTAGGCACCTATTAAGTTCTCTGATGATTGTACAAAGTGTAGCCTAGAAGTTCCTTCATGTTCCTCCAGTAACCCAGTGAGGTTTTGATTCATTTCTAATGAAAAAAATATATACTAAAGGATATTTGAGGGACCTCCAAAAGATGCCTTGAAGTTCTCTGAAGGATTCTGCCAGCGTAGCAATCTGAGGAACCCCATTTTGTTTCACAATTATTTATATTTTTATGGTTTAACTTTCTCATCCCAGAGCTACTGTAAATTAAGAGGTTATTCATTGTTTAGTACACGTGAGTGTGTGTGTATGAGAGAGAGGGTAAAGGGCAGGGTTGGAGAGATTGCATCTCGCTTTCTTCCACACAACTTTAGAGACTCTGTCCCAATTGCCACCTTTAGCCTTTGCAATCTATTTTCACACTTTGTTTACATAATTCTGAAAGCCTCTCAGATAGTATGCTGCATCAGTTCCAGCTTGTCTCAGTGGCCCTCTTCTCTCTGAAACCTAAAGTGATAAAGAGTATCATGGACTTTGCATGACCGCAAAGCATCAAATGTGCCATTTGGGACAGGGCCCAAAATATTTATAGCTCCGCCCACTTTAACCCCCAATGCTGTCAGAGCAGAAGCAGACTGAATTGCTTATTCCTTTGCTTAAGTTACCAATACATTTGCTGTATCTCTTTGTGGATCAGTCGATTACTATGTGTGTCATTTGTTTCTTATCTGTTTGAAGGAGCTTTATATCCACATGAGTGTTGATAGGTCAGTAGTACAGCCCGGACAGGCCCAGCTGTCACCAGGGGTATCTACAATCAGGATGGAGCCTGCCCTCCCAGGTCTCAATCCCACTTGTACTTGCACATCCCCATAATAACCTCTTCACCTCTTTTGTGACTGGATTAAATTGGAATAAATCGATTCATTTCAGATGTGTCTAAGTGGCCTAAACAAACACATCCAGATGGTGACAACAATGGGTTGATCTGTTATATGCACCTGTGGTGGTAGATGTTGGACATATTTAGTTTTTGTTTGTCATATTGAGAGAGATCATGCAATAAATTTATTTATTTGTAAAAAATCTTGTCCATGGCATTTCGTAGGACTTCTTGGTAGACGGTTGAATGTCCTGAATATCTTTTCTTTCTCTTCCTATGTTGCCCCATTCCCTGTCACTCTTCAGAGGTAGTGGAGAAGGTGTCACCACCCGCTCCTGTGGCACTTCCACCCTCCAAAGAAAGTCAGGACATCTCCCCAACACAGCTGGCTGGTGAGTCCATCCTTTTATGTAATGTATATTTGGGATGCACATTATTACTGATTAGTCTATAGTCATGTTTTGGCTGGAAAATTACTGTTTTGTATAAATATTGTAATACTGATATACCAAAAGTAAGAATCAGTCATTTAAATCCATCTCTATTCGGCTCAGTCCTCTTGTTTTCCTATGGGCATATTTCAAGATCATGTTTTTAAAGGAAGGAAGCTCCAAACAATTTTTCTTTTAAAACGTAACAAACTCGGAATTAAAAACTGAACAGACTGCTCAGTGAAACCTAATTAGGTCTTTTGTGCTCTTTCACCTCTTGTTGATTCTTCTTCTTAACTTAATTTTTTATTATTAATCCAGGAAGTGGTAAGCAGAATGTTCAACTTTCATAGGTCAGAACAGGCCACAGCAAGCAAGGGATTAATTAGGAAGTTGCAAAGATATTTTGTTCTTTGTTTCTGAGCAGATATCTATCACAAACCCTAACATATGTAACCTTAACATTGTGTATTTTATTATCTTTGTTAACAGCAAGTCACCTAACTGTTGGCACAGAGTTAATAAACCAACTTATGCAATTCACATTCTCCAGATACGTGGTCAGCCATTCTTTCCTTCCCTCAGAGAAAGAAAAATTCATACCAAAGCCAATAAATGTCTGCTTCCAATAAGTGATGGAATGCATTACTTTTTTGTTGATTCATGTTGTCTCTGATGTTTATTTAATGCATTGCCTTTACTGTGAAAACACAAAAAATAACTTTGTTCTTTATTTTCCTCTCTCTCTCCCTCTCTCTCTCTCTCTCTCTCTCTCTCTTTATCTCTCTATTCACAGAGATTGATGAGTGTCAAGTGACACCTGATATCTGTGGTGCAGGAATCTGTTATAACACTGATGACAGCTACAAGTGCATCTGTGATGAGGGCTATAGAATAGACAGTGAGGGCATCACATGTGTAGGTGAGGGTTCAAAGGTTAAACTACTGATATTGTAGATCTCAACAGCCATTACCGTTAATAAAAACTGGCTCTCTAATTCATTCCTTTGAATTATGTAATGCATCCGTAAATCTATCATACATCCATTTGATATAGTCAGTCATTGATTAAACGGACAGTGTTTGTCAAGGAACCTCTTAAAAGGATAGTTCACCCTAAAATGAAAATCCAGTTTTAGTTCAAAACATGTATTACTTTCTTACTTTCTATCCTCTCTGGAACACAAAAAAGTAAACTCTAACTCTAGCACTCTCTATTCTAATTCTATTCTTTAAAAAGTGTCCTTTTTAGACTTGCAGTCTTTTCATTTACTAACTGCTTTTTACTAACACTAGCTTTTGTAATCTTTTTGTATTCTATTCGTTTTCTTTTTACTGATTAACAATATAATAAATAAATTAACAATAAATAAATAAATGTAAAAAAAACTTGCTAAGTGCACTGCGTTAAGCTAACTGAGATTTGTAATCGCACTTGCATGTCATTGCTTTTTTGTTGTTTTTGACTGCTTCCATTGTTTTCAACTGTAAGTCGCTTTGGACAAAAGCGTATGCTCTACTAAATGTAAATGTAGGTATTTTGAAAATATTTTTGCCCACACAATGAAAGCCAATGGGGTCCAAAACAAAATTAAATAATGACAACAAAAGTTTTACTGGTGTTTTATTTGATATTCCAACAAAGAATGCAAAATTATCCTTTTGGGTGAACTTTTCATTTAAGAAAACATCATCTTAGTCACTATAATATCTAATGATCTAAAACAGTACCAAACATTGATTACAATGCGCATTTCTCTGTAGAAATAGTCATATTTATATTTAATTTTACTAATCTTCACTACATTTTTAGACACAATTTTAAGTATATGCCTGATTTTGTAAGACGTCTATGCTTCTAAATCCAGGTGATGAAATCTTAGTAGGTTATATGCTATGAAAACACTAGATTCAAGTTTGTGTCTTAAACTGCCTGCAAAGACAGATCTATCAATTACATAATGATTATTTTTGACAGATGTCGACGAGTGTGCAGAGAGCCCAAGTTTGTGTGCTAATGGTCACTGTCAGAACACTCCAGGCGGATTCCTGTGTGCGTGTGAGCCTGGCTTCATGCCTAACGAGAAGGGCACCAGCTGCTCTGGTAATTACGAGACTGTCCCATTTAAACTCACTGGTGTACACAAACACACAGAGTAGGGTTCACAATCTTTGAGTGGACATAGATTTACCATTGAATTATTTATTTTGTGGACAGGAGAAGAAACATGTCCCGTTTGGAAGTTTGAAGGTCTGTATTTTTCCTCGTGAGCCATTAGCAGTCCTCTCCTTCCACTTTCTTGGCCCTTATTTTGATCCAGACAGGTCAGCACTCATATGAAGTCTGCTTTTGGTCTTGAACCGCGATGTGGTTGTCTAAATACAGGCACAGCTCTGTCTCTTTCTCAACTCCAAATACATCCTGTGTGTGTGTGTGTGTGTGTCATTAGCTGGTTTTCAGGGTTTGCAGACGAGGTAGAAACCACCTCCCTGTGACACACTTTGAGGTTTGTGGAGGAAGAAGAGGGGTATTATCGTACCCTCAACCGAGTCACCCAAATACCTCAGCACTGCTGCAGATGAGAAAATGTTCACGATACTTGGAAAACACATCTTCTCATATTAGGAAATCCAGAGTACAAGACATCTGGAAACTCCTGCCCAGAGTTACTCATTACATCCATTTAAACTGATATGGCCAGCTCATTGGTTTCTCTGGTTAACTGGTTTAACAGTTCCAGTAATATCCTCTTTTAGTTTCATAGCAGTTACACATTTAGGAATGTGTCCCACCTTTATTCCACAATCCGCAATTGTGAAACTCCTACGGAATGGGGAGCGTCAGCCCTTTAATGCATTTGTTTGTTTGCTCAATCCCAGTCTATGAGACAGATATTATTTCATTTTTGATCTGGGAGATTGATTTTTACTATTTGATTATGCAGAATAATGGTGTTTTCTTCATTTCACTCATTTGTGCACTTCATTGTGCTCATAACACCGCTAAACCTCAGCTCCAGCATTATTTGTAAATTCGGGGTTACTGAATTCAAGTTCTAGGTAGGTTGGAGATTTGTTATGGGATTTTATACCTCAATATGTGACCTTGTAATTCAAAGAACATTGCAAAACATTGTTTTAAGTGTTGAAAATGTGTCCTCATAAATACAGCTGTCTGCTTTAATGTAAAGCTCTTTAAAAATCTGTTGTGGTGGTGATTAGGTGATGTGTTTTCACACTCTAACTGCTTTAATGTAACACATCCATTCAGTGTAGAGATGAAGTATCGTTGGCAGCCGCTGGAAGCAATGAGAAAGGCGAATGGATGGTTGAGCATGTAGAAGTTAGAAGGCATGGTGCCATAGTACATCACAGTTCCACAGTTAAGAGGTTTTTCTTGGAGTAACTTCATTAATAAAGGTGTAGCAGGGAGATGGAGAACAAAATTAGCTTTCCTGCACATTTTGAGTCAATGGTTTCCTTTTCTCCTCACAGCAGGACAGCAATAGCACCCACCAATAACAACAGACCTTCCTATCAAACCTTCACAGCTTGTACATGCAGACTCTCCACTGGCTGGATGGATATCATGAACTTGTATATGATTTTGAATAAGTCTGTTCATCTCTGCTTGTGTTTATGTAGATATCGATGAATGTCAGGATGGAAGAGCGTGTCCGTCCGGTCTCTGCTATAACACTCTGGGCTCTTTCATGTGTTCTCCTTGTCCGGATGGATTTGAAGGGAGAAATGGCCAGTGTGTTGGTAATAAGCCTTTTTTTTTTTTTTTTGTATGTTTAGCACAGCTACTTTTTGACTAATGAGGGGGCCTTTATAAATGTCTTTCTTCAAATGTATTGTGTGCATGACCTTCTCTTTGCAGATATAAATGAGTGTCTGGATGAAAAAGTATGCGCTCATGGTCAGTGCTTCAATCGGGAGGGCTATTTCGTTTGTACATGTGATGAAGGATTCTCGCTCACTCCTGATGGCAAGGCCTGCATAGGTACTACCCTTCCACAGTTCAGCAGCCTTTAGTATTTTTCAAAGATTCGGTTTGTCTTTATCTTGTCTAACAAATGACAGATAAGCCTCTCTAACAGCTAAAAACAGATAAAATGCAAGTGAGCAAACTGCAAATTTGTGTGCATCACAGACATTGACGAATGCCAGGATGACAGCGTGTGCATCCAAGGTCACTGTCAGAACACAGAGGGGTCGTTTATCTGCAACTGTGAACCTGGCTTTATATTGTCGTCCACAGGAGACCAATGTAACGGTACGAGAGTGCATGTGTGTGATATGTAATCATGTATTCATTTTAAGGGCATCTGGGATTGATTCTATGTGCAATGTTGAAATATTTTGATGTTTACAGATGTGGATGAGTGTTTGGAGTTATCTCAGACCTGTGATGGTGTGGGGCAGTGCGTCAATATCTTGGGATCTTACCAGTGCAACTGTCCACATGGATATAGACAAGTTAATGGCACCAGCTGCCAAGGTGAGAATCGTACAAACCTAAATATACAGAGGCTTTGTTCTAGAATAGTATACTATCTTACTACTATTAAAGTTTCTGCAGTATGTACTATATATAAAATGCATTTTTTATTTAAGTGTGCTTAAAGCACATGGATGAGCAATTTGATACAATTGAAAAGTCCTGCTGAAATAGATTATACAATATTTTGGGAACTTTTTAGATGATAAGGATAGAAAACCAGTTGGCTGCCCAGATTAAAGCAAACTTGCTAGGAGTCTAGCTAGACCAGCTTGGCCATTCTGGGTGATCATATTAAACCAGCTAAGACCAGAAAACCAATTTAGGAATACTGTTACTGATTTCATCCCTCAATTCTTACAGATGTTGATGAGTGTGAGGATGAGACACAGCTGTGCGTCCCCAACGGAGAGTGTTTGAACACAGAGGGTTCGTTCCTGTGTGTGTGTGATGCCGGCTTTGTGTCCACTTGGGATCCACCAGGCTGTGAGGGTACGTACACACACATTCTCTCATCAATGCATCCTGCTGTGGTTTGTCCTGATTCTCAGCAGTGCTGTGTTGATATTTATCTGATGTTTAGGCAAAATTAATCTGTTGCTTTGTTGAAAAGTCCCAGTGTTTGGCAGCACAAGAGAGAGTGAGAGAAAGAAAGGGATTGTGTGTCTAATGGGTTTCACATATGAGCCAATGTTATTTTTCCTCTGGTGGGACGTGTGTATGTGCTCCTGGGGCCCAGTGAGGTGCCAGAGTTGTTTTAAATGCCCCGTCCAGCAGTAAAATGGGGAGAAGGAAGCATTTGAGCTGAATGTCTAGACAAAGCGAAATATATTACATAAAATGACCTACTCAAAACCCCAATGTGTGTGTGCCTGCTTTTTCAGATGTAGATGAATGTGGGGATGGCAGCAGATGTGTAAATGGTACCTGTTCAAACACAGAGGGCTCATATCTCTGCCATTGTGAAGCAGGCTACCGCCTGGAGCCAACCAATCAGACGTGCCAGGGTAAAAATCTAGAATCAAAATCATTTTGCTTTTTCTGTATCATCCTCCACCCAGAAGCTCTTTGTTGATTGGCTTACTAGTGTGCTGATTGGTTGGTTATGCTGTCTGTCAGATATTGATGAGTGTGCTGACTTGGGGACGTCTATTTGTGGGGTTTGGGCCTGTCAGAACACACTGGGCTCTTACCGATGTGAGGCACCCTGCCCACCTGGCCTTTCTCGAGGCGAACATGGCGTCTGCAATGGTGAGCACCCATGGGCACCAGCTTCAGCCGTGACGTCACCGCCATTGCTCCACCCAGCTCACATTGTTGTACTGCACATCTCCATATTCTGTTCCTGTTCAGAGCTGTTTGTTTTGTCTCTTGTGGCTTAATCGTTTGCTAATTAACACTGCAGACTGCAATTATGTTTTCAATCAGACATACTCATTGTGGCGAGTGGGGCGGGGCCGAGAGGCGTGGGAACGAGGAGTGAGGCCAGGTGTAGTGATTGGAGATGAGCTACACCTGTGCCCCACCGCCAGTATCGAGTCCCACGTAGGAGATGGAAGGATATAAAACTGGAGTGACAACCGTGAAGGACGAGAGAGGACCAGGCCTGGGACATTATTTTATGTTTTGGCTTTTATTTGTGCGCGTCAGTCGCCGTGAGGGGCTGACATGCTGTTTTGTTTATTTTTGAATATTAAAGCTCATCTCCAATCACTACACCTGGCCTCACTCCTCGTTCCCACGCCTCTCGGCCCCGCCCCACTCGCCACACTCATCCTCATTCCATCTCCATTCAAGTATTGTTTTTGTTCATATACACACTACTGTTTGTAAGTTAGGGGTCAGGAAAGGAATTAATACTTTTAATCAGAACGAATGCATTTAATTGCACATTTTAATGTCATAAAGGATTTCTATATCAAATAATAGATTTATATATCTATTGAACTTTCTATTCATCAAAGCAAGCCTGGAAAAAACTGTATCACGGTTTCCAGAAAAGCAGCACATCAGCATATTAGAATGATTTCTGAAGAATCATGTGACACTGAAACCTTTTCCAAGAACTTTAAACCGATCTTACTTCACTTATCCTAAACTTCTTCAATAGTAGTGTGTGTAATTTAATACCTATACTATTTTGTTCTTTCTCTCATCGCTTCATCTCTGCCCAGTCCAGCACACAAAAAGCTCTAACATCTCCCGTTTTCTGTCTTATTGTCTCTCTATCTCTCTCTCTCTCTCTCTCTCTCGTTCTAGATGTGGATGAGTGTACTCTGAATGAGAATACCTGTGGAAGTCATGGTGTTTGTCAGAATACAATAGGCTCCTTCAGCTGCCAGTGCGACCCAGGATTCAAGGACTCTCAGGATGGGCAGGGTTGTGTGGGTACGTTCTTTCCAACCTTCCTAGTTGCTGTTATTTTCATTCCATAGTTAAAAAAAATATGCTAAAATTTACACTATTCAATGAATTATCACTATTAGAAAGCTTACTGGAACTTGACAGCTAAAGTGTTGTCGTTGCTTCTTGTTAAAGGGATAGTTCATCCAAAAATGAAAAATCTATCATTTATCTTCATGTAGTTTAAAACCTGCATGATTTTCTTTTCCCCATCAACCACAAATAAAAAAACTTCTGGCAGTTAATCCTGCTGCAGTATGTCTATAAGTTTAAATGTGTGCAGAGGAAGGAATGATTTATATGATAATATTGTGGTCTATTCCTCACAGAATGCTAATGTGTGACTTTAAAAGACTGATAAACAATGACACAAGATATGTGGAGTACATTTCTGGTGATTCGACCAACAAAGTAGAATAAAAATGCTTTTTTAGACCATGGATTAGACTGGAGTCTTCATCTCAGTCAAGGATACATTATTTTAAACATTTGTCAAAATACTGTTCAAATCTTTCTTGTCCTCTTGGAGACAAGAATTGAACTGACAGACGTCACGTGTGCTATGGTGTGTTTGTAAAGCTCTTGTCCTGACAGACATGTAAACCAGAGCTGGAGAGGCCAGCACTCGCTGAGATTTTTTGCCACTTCCCCTCAGACAACATAAAAAAGATGGCAGACGCTTTGCTAGAGCCATGATTGATGTGAGTGTTTAGTTTCCTCCAGTCTGAGGGTGGACGGCTCAGACCCCGGTAATGTTTAAAACACAGCGACCGGGGTGAAACACATCAGTGGTCCCCACATACACACATAGACACATTAATACGCTGACACAGAGTCAAGTCCTATTAAAGTGATGGAGCCACATGTATTTATGTGGCCTGGTGTTTAGAGGTCTGGAGTTGGTGGCTGTATTAAAATAACACAGTGTTCTTGTGCAGCCCACCTTCTGAAAGAGAGTAAGAGCAGAGACAAAGTTTCACTTTTAGTATGCGAGTAGGGATGGGTGGTACGTGCAAAAATAATTTATGGATAATCATAATTAGATTATCGTTAAATGAGATGGAAAGATGGATAATTTTTAATTTTTAATGTTACATTCAATTATACATTAAATTATCCCACATGTCTATTTAATGTGTGTATATATATGTATGTATAGAATATGTAAAGAGAAAGAAATGTTAAAATCATTATTGTTGCAGTCTTCAGTGTCCCATGATCCTTTAGAAATCATTCTTATATGCTAATATTCTAATATTTCTTATTATTTTCACCTTTGAAAACAGTATCTAAACATTTTTTACGTTTTTCTTTTTAATTTTATTTTAGGATTTGTTGATTCATTAAAGTTACAATTTTTCAAAGTTAAAAGTAAAAATTATTACATTTTTATTAATTATTTTTGCTCAATTTAAATCATCCTCGCTGAATAAATTGTTAATTTCTTTCAAAAACATAACATAATATTAAATTATTAGATTTATACTGCTATATACAGTATATGCCTATAATTCTTCTGACATGTTCTCAGTTTGTGATTAGTTTGAGCAGAGAATTATTCATACAAACCCGCACTCTCTCTTCAGTCTCTGAACAGAGGTTGTTTGTCTTGCCGGCTTATGTAACTGGCCACAAACAGCCTCCATCGTTTCTGGTTTCCCACGGCAATAACACACACTACACACAAACACTAATACACACAGGACATGCATTCCTCTTTTCCTCCCACTTCTCTCTATTCTCTTTCTACTCTTATCCATTCTTCCATCTCCCTCCTCAGTTTCTCTCCTTACCACATCCCTTACTCTTTCTCTTCCTCTCCTATCCCTTTGTCCTCCAATTATCTAGAAAGACATAGATCTCAGTCTTAATAAAATGCTTCGCGACACGATTCCAGCAACAAGAACTTTTTCTTTTTATAGTGAAACCGAGCATTTTATGTAACAACATCACAAAATGCTTTTCTGTCCCATTAGTGAAAGTAATAGTTGAGAAAGCCGCTAAATGCGAACCTGTATCACCCTTGTGAGCACCTAAGTGTAATATGTCTTAAGAATCCACTAGGTCAGCTTTCCTTGCCCCATGCAGTCGCCGAACAAAATCAATGATATATGATCTATAGACATTTCTAAATATAATTTTTAGCCCTTTCTGTACAAGCCAGCTTCCCTGTGTGTCTTGGGCTGTTTTAATAAAGCAAAATGATAACATCTAATAATTTTCCAGAGACTGAACATCTTAACTCCTTATGTAACTGAAAAAAAATAATAAACTAAAGCATTATGGAAAACCTATTCTGAATTAATTTCTTGGTTCCAGTTGTTGCTTAAAAAAAGTAAATTTCATCTTTATAAACTTTACAGAGACTGAGTTTTTCTTTCCTCCATACACATCCACCTATAAATACAGAACATTTAATTACCACCTATAAATAGATGTTGTGGTTTACAAATGTAAATTAAAATACAAAAAATATATCTGCATACTGTATAAAAAGTTTTTTTTTCTTTTTTTTCAAAGAAATTTTAAGAAAAGGTACGTTTCATCAGGGAAAGATAAGATTGAAGCACTTCAAAGATTCAAAGTTCGTGAACCTTAGGTACATGAAACTGATTCATTTCAAGGAGAAGGAAAGGATTGCCGTTTAGTAAGTGTGTCACGTGTTGATTCTGTAGCTGCTCTGACAAGATTGAGTGAAGGATTTGTCAGACTGATTTAAAATGGTAATCTCTGTGTTTGTGAGTTTTCTTAGGGAATCATTTGTAGATCCAGTTCATAAGAACGCTTTGATTGTAACTCAAAAATGCACTCACTGTATGTTTTTCTTCTGAGAAAATCACAGTTAAAGTATAATTTCTTTTGTCGTGACGCTGTATATTAAGCAACAGTGCAGAAAGCACCCAAACTCTTTTGTGTGTAGAAAATGATCCAGTCAAACCCTACTCTAATCTGGAGTGCATGGAAAAATGCTAGTATATATCAGTACAGCAATACATCAGATCGTATCTGTCTTTTAAATTGTTTATCTGGCACTGACGTCCATTTCCAACTTTTTATCATTCCCTAGTGGTGCAGCACCCACGCTGCTGCTGACTTCAGACGACCGTTTAACACTCCCAGGCTCATTGACGAGCTGGCCCACCATCACTGAGCGGGTCTGGAGTGTGTACGTGTGTGCGTTTGGCGGGATGGCTCCATTAGAGCATTCAGAGTCTATTGCACATAAAGGCTCTCCACACAAGTTGATTTATTGCATCCTTTTGTATGTGGTTCTCTGAGATGATTGATAAAAGCAAGGGAATGAGAGTCACAGATGTGTGGAGCATTGAGAAGAAAAGAGAAAGAACAGAGTAGACAGGAGGAGAAAGCCTTGTTGCAGGAAGTAGACACTTGCATTACAGTGCTACTTTGGTCATCATAAATTCAAGCTGTCAGAGGCAATCGGCAGAAAAATGGGGCTGTTTTATTTACTGAAGTCAGCTGTGTACATTGTTTGTCATTGCTTTATGAGGTTCCCAAAAGCCACAGTTTTGATAAGGAAAATGAATGAAAACTGTGCAGAAGGCTCTGAGCCAATCAGAAATGATCAACTATGACTAGATAATGACCAGTGTTTCACAAACTTTAGAGTTGACTTAAGTTTGTGGTTGTAGAACGTCTGGTCAGAAATCTGGTGAAACGGCGTCTTGTGTACTTTTTGTATTTGCTATTTTTGTATAATTATCGTTAATTGTAGAATTATCGTTGTTATTAAGTATCATACTTGTAGTCCATAGAACTTTTGTGCTATATTTTTCGAATCTTTAAAAAACATCATATAATGCGAGCAACAGATCAAAAGTTATTCACTGATCCTCCACTCCAGTGAGCTGTTATCTCAAGATCCACTTGCGACCAGATTGAGTGAGTGAAATGAATTTTTCAACTGAAATTCTTTTTAATGAACCGGTCGAAATGGAGTGAACTATTCCTTTTAAACTTGAAGCCTGTTAATGGTATTCAGCAATATTGAACTGACTGTAACACTATTAGATGAGGACTGAACTGACTTCATTTTCTACGGGGCTGCTTTACCATTAAACTGAACTACTTTCATAAAATGATGAACTGAATCAACACTGAACTGACCTCCCTAAATAATGACACTTGTTTTTTAGATCTGCTTTACGTCAGAATTCATATCTGCATCATTGAATTCTATTCTCCTGTTTATCCCTGCAAAGCTGCTTTGAAACAATCTGTATTGTATAAAGCGCAATATAAATAAAGGTGACTTGACTTTGTAGAAAAGCAAATGATCTCATCCAGCACAAAACAGACTCCTGCAGATCAGATTGTATCTTCGGTTCAATGATAAAACACATTTTCTTGCCTGCAGATGTGAACGAGTGTGAGCTGCTCGGGAATGTGTGTGGTGAGGCCACCTGTGAGAATCGTGAAGGCACCTTCCTGTGTTTGTGTCCCGATGAGATGCAAGAATTTGATTCGAACTCGGCCAAATGCTTCTCTACACCACCAGGTAAAGTTGTACACTGTAAAAAATTTCTTGTTGTTTTTACAAAAACTTTTTGGCAGCTGTGGTTGCCAGAATAATTTTGTAAAAATACAGAAAACTGTAAACACATTTACGTCAAAAACTGTTAATTTTACAATATAAAGCTGTAATTTACAAACAAGAAAATGTGAATATAAACCAGTAAATTCAACAACACACAAAATTAAATCTGTTTTGTACCTTGAAAATACTGACAACCACCATAATAATAAAGATGGTACTGTATAAGAGAAAGCCACATGAAGTATCAAAGCTCATCACAAGTAGCTTCACCACAAGCAGAAGTATATATTAACATATAGAAGGTGCACATTTATGGAAACACAAAACACCATCATGGTAACACACGTGATACTTAAATAATGCAAAAAACTTTCATTAAGCAACAGAAGATGTAACATAAAGCTCAAATGTACATAACTGATAACAGGAACTATTTAAAAACATGATTATTTAAACAAAATACTTTCAAACGTGGAGTGTCACGCAGGGAATTCTGGGAATATCAGTTTACAGTTTTAGACTGTAAATTATACATTGATTTGTTCTTTTTTTACTTCTAAAAGCTGTATAATTAACAGAATTTTACTGTAAATTTACATTAAATGCTTTGTTAGATCTTTTACAGTTTTTCCCTGTATATAGTACGGGAACTTACTGTTAACCTATTATCAGTTTTTTTCCGTAGCGTTTTTACAAAATTTTACAGTTAAAATTACACTTATTTTTTACAGTGTAGTCTACTGTAAACCACCACCACAATGTGATCAACTAATTCATTGTCCTACAGAAATCCCACAAACAGTGACCTTAACCCAAACCTACAAGACCTACAGGTGGCCATAGATTGCCTTTTATCTGGACAGATGACCCCTGTCCTCCTCCTACTAAACATCTTATCTTCACTGTATACCTGAAACGATTCTGAAGCTCACGTTTTAATCTCAGTGTTAGAGATCCTCTAGTGCAACAGGACATTAACTTCATATCATCAGGGGCCAGCTCTGAGTCGATCAGAAGGAGGCAAGGCATGATGAATGGGGTTCTAAATGATCTGGCAGGAGAGAAATGAGATTCAGTCTGAGGATAACAGAGGGACCAAAGCACTATGGGGCCCAAAGCACGTAAGAGCCAAAAAGAAGCTCCCACGCTAAGATAAAAAAAGACCAGTACAGAGAGATATACAAGACGACCCATCAGAATGAGATCACTGCTTTTGAAAGTCTAGACAACTCTTAAAGATTTCCTGATTGGATTTGTGATCGTTTCTTTTATTGTTTGTCCACTTTAGACATTCTACTATCTATAAGTCAACCAACTCTCCTTAAAGTATTTGTGGACTGTTAGATGACATGTACTTATTATTACTTTAGTCAGTAGAATGTGTGTTGGAGCGCCATCAACAAAGTTTTAGCAGTCTACTAATACTTGCAAAGTTACTTACAGTTAGTCTGAAGTGGGGTATCAAAATAAACAGTAACTTATTGTTATTACTCTTTTCATAACACAACTAGTTATTAGCATGCATATTTTTAATACATTCTGCATGTCCCTGTTCTACAGCCATAATCTTAACCAATACTTAAACGTAACAGCTACCTTACTAACTATCAATAAGCACAAATTACTGGGGCAAAAGTTGTAGTTAATGGTTTGTTAACAGTGAGAATTGGACCTTAAAATAAAGTGTGACCCTGTTTCACTATAAAATTATTCTGTCTGTTCTTAGCATTTATTTGCATATGGTTAATGTTGTTTTAGCAACATAATTACTAAATGAATTATGCCAATCAGGAAGTAACAATGAAATACAACCAAAAATTTGCACCAAGTGCAATTTACATACTCGATTCAGAGTCTTGTAGTTTGCAAAACTAGTTTTTTATAAATTAGGTGATCTGGGACAGGTTTTGTTTACAACTAAAGATCAGGTGTGGTTGATAAAATAGCTTAAGGTTTAAGGGTTGGCACTGGCTAGATTGGAATCAATTTGTTCCTCTAGTGGTGAGGAACATGAAGGTCAATGTTGATTGTTTGTGTGTGTGTGAGAGAGAGAGAGAGAGAGAGAGAGAGAGTGAGTGAGTGGCTACACACCAGCTGTGCCTGGAAGATCAAGTAACAGGAAGCTTTTTTTTTTTTAGATCTTAGCCAAGTGTTTTATTTAAGGACTTTTGTCCAAATCCCCCCACCTAATCCTCCTCCCCTCATAAAACCACACTGTCTCCTGAGTTGAAACAATTTTTTTTTAACAAGAAGTACCCTGGTATGTCTTACCAGAGCTGTAAATCATGCTTTTTACATATAAGGAGGACACTGATAGAACACCATAAATCTATAATCACAATATATTGGAATATGAATTATGTCGAAACAATAAAAAGGATTACTCAGTGACTAAAAAAGCCAAGGATGAACTGCAAAACTTCCCCCAGTTTCTGCTGTGTACCTGACCTTTGTTCTTTAGGTGTTCTTCATTTGTGGATTACTGTATTGCACTGAAATATTGCAGTTGAAATCATTGATAGATTTTTTTTCCCCCTCCCCTTTATTTTTCTGTTCTTTGTGACAAATCATGCTTGAAAATTTTATCTGAATATTTTAAAAGGACAACACATCCGTTCTGAGTTATCTGTGTTGTGTTGTTGTCTTGTTCCCCACAGTCACACCAGTGGAGAGGAAAGAGTGTTATTTCAACTTAAATGATGAGAACCTGTGTGATAATGTGCTGGCCAGCAGTGTGACTAAAGAGGAGTGCTGCTGTACGCTAGGAGCCGGCTGGGGGGACAACTGTGAGGTCCATCCCTGCCCCATACAAGGAACAGGTGCTCAGTTACATCACGCACAATGACAAATCTAAGAAGTGCAGTACTAAGAACTGCAAGAACCTGAGGATAGTGAATGAATCATTCTTTTGAGAGGATTCTTTGCAGTGAATTTGTTGACTTGGCTCATTTTAGGTAAACTATTATTTTTAACATTTTCCCTGTTTTAAAACTTCATAAAATATGATGGTGGTGAACTTAAAAAGATAAAAAGTCAAGGCCAAATTTACACCTCCAAGTAGGAGCTATTTAGGCATCATGCATCAAGTCAGTGAGTTAATAAAAAATAAAAAATAAAGTAAAAAAAAAAAAAAATGTAAAAATCTCAGCGTAGGAAAAAGTAATAAGAAAAAGTTTTAAAGCCATTGTCATTTAAGACTGTAATGATTACTACAACATTTTGTACTTCAATCTTCCTACAAATTGGTTGAAGAGGACGTGTCCTGGGAAGTTTTGTGCATTAGTGCTTATAAATCTGTCTGTGCTCATTTCTTAATTTCAGACAGGTATATCAGATAGGACTGAAAATTGCTGTAAGTTTAAATGCAAAACAATATCAATCTTTCTGCAGATGATGCCTGCTGAAAGGTGTTCAATACATGTAAAAGCTTGTCTGTCCTATGATGACCTAAATGACTGAGATACTTCAGACAAGCCAATTGTAAATCATGTCTGGAGCTCATATAAATGTGAAACAATCACACTCATCTCTGTTTTGCTTTACCAGCTTATAACTAAAAATCAATCTTCAACTTATATCCAAAAATCATCATTCTTTAAGTAAATACAGCAGACGGTTTCCTTTATGAACTGCTGACACTCTCCTTTGCAGATCAGTTCTCCCAGATGTGTCCGGCAGGCCAGGGTTACATTCCTCCTGGAGATCCCATGATTCCTACAACCAGCTTAGCAGAAAGCTTCAAAGGTATCTATGTGTCTATGGATTTTTAAAGGGGTAGTACACCCAAAAATAAGCAATCTGTCATTAGTTACTATATCACACTATTTCAAAAACCTGTATGACTAACTGACTCTGTAGAACACTAAAGAAAGTTTTTGTACATACAATGAAATCCAGTGGGGTCCATAACAACACCGGACCCCAATGACTTTCATTAGATGGACAAAAAATAACATTGTTTTCCTTTTTGGATGAACTGTCCCTTCAATGTCTGTTTGTTTACGTGTGCTTATCTGGTTTTACGTTTAAGCTCTGATGTGTCTTGCATTTTTACCCCTATTTTATGCACATATTTTTGACTTTGTAATGTGTAGAAGCAGCCGCAGACATTGCTTAGCATCTGACCTACATATGCTGAAACACACACACTCAGCAGCCTGCTCCCCAGTGTGGGGAAACCTCAGTCGCAGGGCCAGTCTAATGCTCTGATTTAATTTATGAATGCAGCGAGAGTGTGGTTTGGCTGGTGGCAGCACGAGTGAATGCGTTGTGGTCGGGATGTGTGTCTGTGTCAGAGTACGCTTGAATGGAATGCTTATGGATGGTAAGGATATTTCCTCCCTGTCAGTCTCCAGTCAAATGACATTTCTGCATGTAGCAGATCCCTAAATAAGAACACTAACCAGAGCAACACGTCCAGATGCATGCTGATCTGTAGGTGTGGTCCAAGGTTTCAGGTTTATACTGACCCGTCTGTTTGTTTAATGATGAAATAATGCAAATGTGTTTATGTATGTGATTTGCAGATGCAGATGAATGCAAGCTTTTTGAAAATGAGATCTGCAAAGATGGCTTTTGCCTCAATACCCACGGTGGGTATGAGTGTTACTGCAAGGCCGGACTCTACTATGACGAGAACAAACTGCAGTGTGTTGGTAAGGGCCAAAATCACAATCTGCATGTAATCTCCGAACAACTGTGGATTACCCTGTCTCATCTGTCTTTTGAGTTGTAGACGATTACCTCATGTTGTTCCAAAGTCTTCTGCAGAGCACAAAAGAAGATATTTTAACAAAAACAAATCAAATCCGACCTATTGAAAACGGTTATTGTTATGGAAAATAATGGTTAGTTCATTGTAAAAAAAAAAAAAAAAAAAATGATAGATTGGTAATATGTATTCCAAAGAATTCATTTGGAGAATTTCAAAAGCGATTTCCTCAGCATTTTGAAAATGCTCAGCATCCGTTTCCAGATATTCAAATAGTTGTATCTCGGCCAAATATTTTCAGATCCTAATAAACCATACATCAATGGAAAGCTTATTTATCAATTTCAAAAAATGACACTTAAGACTGGTTTTGTGGTCCAGGGTTACACACACACACACACATATATATATATATATATATTTATTGCTACCTATTTGAACAAGGTGTTTAAACACAAAAAAACTAATATGCTGTAATACACAAAAAGTAATGAAAACATTGTTTTTCATTTTTTTCAAAACAGTATGTGCGTGTCATCACTCCTTTCTCGGATATACACAGATTAAAGCAGCTTGTTGCAGTTTAATGAAATATTTTAAGACAGTGTTCAGAAATATAAAAAGTTACATGAAAGTGTTTTATTTTAGTCTAAGTATTCTTAGAAAGGTTTGTTGTTCATAACATCCTGCTGTAGCTGTTTATTGCCTGTGATGTTTGGCCTTGAATTGTCTCTGTGTTCTTTAGTTGGTTTGGAATGACAGACTTGTGTGTGTTTTTGCGTGGGTGCATGCGAGTTTACATGCTGAAAAGATGTGTGTATGGGTGTAAGTGTTGGCCCAGTTTGGCTCACCGTAACGGCAACACATTTAAATTGGATTTAAATTTAAAGTTTAAACCTGCTGCAGCTGCCGGCTTGTGGCTTGCGGCCACATTATGCATGCAGCATGATAGCAGGTTATATGTATGTGTAAGCTTGGGTCAAAGGGCTACATCTTGCGACCGGTCAGGGCGGCACAATCATTATGATCCAGGCCACAGCTCTATGGTGCACCGCAGGCTGTCTGGCTGCCTAAACACACATGCACACACTCACACAAACCACAGACCCACGGCAATGGATTCTTGCCCGGCCGCACTGCCTTAAAGCTGCCACACCCCTGACTGCTTTACACACACATATTCAGTGTAGCCACAGACATTTGACTTCCTACACCCACACTGATATACACAAATGTGAGCAACCACTCACTCTTCACACACACAAATATGTCTCTCTCTCGTCTCTACATGTGTCAGTCTTTTTGACACCAGGTCTGTGGTTGCAGGTTCTGGAGGAGGCCGCAAACTTTACATACTCACTGTGGGCTCCTCTGGTTTTATGCAAAAAAAAACACTTAAGAACAAACAATAAGAAACGGAGCAATTCCAAGAGGGGTCCGTGCACCGTGGTGCTTGGGCCATAAAAATTGTTATATGGCAGATTGCTGTCGTGCTGAATGCTGTTGAAACTGTTGTTCTTTTTGCATCTCTGTTGTACACATTGGACTTGCTCATGGTCTCTGTTAATTTTCTGTTTCTCTCTCCGTCTCTGGACTCTGCAGACACTGATGAATGTGAAGATGAATCAAACTGTATAGAAGGTAAATGTATGAACACATATGGGTCATATCTGTGTTTCTGCACTCCGCCCCTGGTTCTTGCACCGGACAGCACTCGCTGCATTTTACCCCACTTGGCAGGTAAAGTCTTACATCAGCTGTAACAAAGTACAATGCACCTGAATCCCTACATCACACTGTACAATCCCTATTCTCTAAAGTCCTTCACTCCAAAAACCCTCAGCTTAAAGCCTCTAAAATCACACTTTAAAACTCACACCCTAAACTGGTCTAAATCAGTGTTTCCCAATCCTGGAGGTTTCCAGAACTGCACATCTTCTATCACATCTCCTCCTTATTCATCTTCTAAGATCATTAGCAAAGTTCTCCATGACCTGAATACAGTGTGTCAGATTAGTGAGACACCTCAAATCTGCATTGTTGGAGTTCCACAAGGAGCTGGATTGAGACACAATGCTCTAAATCCTTTCATCTAAACCCTAAATTCTCTCAAACCTATATTCTCTACGCGGAAACCCAACATTTTACATTTGATACACTACAGACTATTATTATTATTAATTATTTGTTCTTATCTGACTTGCTCGTCTTGAGCTCAAAGCTATTCTAAATAGTGTCATACTGCCATCTAGAGGATGGTCAGAATAGGACACATTAATTTTTTCATATAGATTTTTCACATACATGGCATTGTTTTTTTATTCTAAGGTTGAATGGAATGTCTGTAAACTTAACTGAAAATTAAATGGTAGTTTTCTGCAACGACATGGGTTTTCTGCACTTTTTTTTTTTTTTTTTTTTTTTTAAGCTTTTCATAAACAGGAAAACATTAATAATCACAATGTTCAATATGTGTCAGAAACAAAATCTCCCCCCACCCTCATTCGTAGATGTTATAAGTACAAGTCATACAGATTGTACTCCAAAAAAAAACTAAATGAGTATGTGATTGACTTTGTAAATACATGAATATATAAACATAAAAATAAAAAACAAAAATTAATATATAAAATTACTTTGATAATTTATACAAATAATATATATCTGAAAGTGACGTGACATTCAGCCAAGTATGGTGACCAATACTCAGAATTTGTGCTCTGCATTTAACCTATCCAAAGTACGCACACACACAGAGCAGTAAACACACACACACACTGTGAGCACACACCCGGAGCAGTGGGCAGCCATTTATGCTGCGGCGCCCGGGGAGCAGTTGGGGGTTCGATGCCTTGCTCAAGGGCACCTAAATCATGGTATTGAAGGTGGAGATATCTACATATCTACATATGTCATACCTGTATATACTCTTATATTTAAAGAAAACTGTATATACCTACATAATTATACATACAGTATTTGTGCATTACATACATTTACACACCACATATACCCATGCAAACACATTTATACTTATACACCTGTATGTGTCCACGCGCACTTGCATACTCATACCATATGCATTCCTATTTGTAACAACACACATACATCTATGCACATGCGCATCAATGAAAAAAAAAAGTTAACAGTGGGTAAAAAGAATATATGAATGGAAGAAGATTGCAAATGACACTTAACTACTATCTCTAAGGATGATACTTTTTTTTGATAAGTATTTATTTCCTATACTAGAAGTATCCCCAAAAATGCCCACTTTTGGTGCCAAGTCAATTTTATATGCTTCTGAGAGGAATTCAAATATATGCTGCCAGCAAGGCCAGATTTGATGATATGACCAGAAAGCATGAGATACCTTCTGCGATTTTACATGTGTTACATGTAGAGGATACATTCGGGTAAATCCTATGTAGTTTGGTCCTTGAATAATGAAGTCTGCGGATAATTTTAAATTGGATCACAGCATGTCTAGCATTAACAGAACAATCATGAATTTTATTAAGACAACCTTCCCATGAATCACTAGACAAGTTTCGAGAGTTTGATGTATTGATATATTTTCAAAGCCTGTGAAATGTTTCCTTGTAAAATCTCTCATTTGTAAATACCAGAAAAAATCTGTAGATAAAAGATCATACAGTATTTTAAGTTGTGTAAATGAACCAAATGTAGTGTTTTCTGCAGATTTTAAGCATATTTCAGTACTCAAGTTTCATTTGGTTGACACTTATAAATGCTATTTACTGTGTTTGTGTATTTACAGGACAAAGAGAACCTGATGTGTACCCAGGTATTTGCTGGGAGACTGTGACGGAAAGGATGACCTGCACAAAGCCCATTCCCAATCTACAGACCACGTTCACAGAATGCTGCTGTCTACACGGAGATGCCTGGGGCATAGATTGTGCTCTCTGCCCACTAAAAAATACAGGTATAAAAACACAACTTCACACCAAAACACAGAGCATAAAAATCTGGAGCAGCTTTGTTTTTTGGAGCTCATTTGTAAAACTGATACCTCAAGATGTGTGCTCTTTCTTAATATTATTTCAGACACAAAGAACCTGCAAACACAAAAAAAACAAAGCAAGCAAATCAAAACAAAACTCTTTTTTACTCTCATCCAGAGGCCTATGCCACTATGTGTAATATCCGTCATTTTGGTGGACCCCGTCAGCCGTATGGTCAGGATGCTTTAGTCGCTGGCCCAGTCACTGAATACGGCCCTGAATATGACTCTCAACCTCTGAACCCCGACGGCACGCTGCCCCTCTTTGAGGATTATGAAGGACCTAGACGTGAGTACAAATATACAGTTGAAATGATTATTGATAGCCATTATTTACTCATATTCATGTTTTCTCAACCTCTCTCTCTCTCAGATCCATATGATGCGTTTGAAGGACTGCGAGCTGAGGAATGCGGCGTGCTGAACGGATGTGAGAATGGACGGTGTGTGCGCGTGCAGGAGGGATACACCTGTGACTGCTTCGATGGGTACACACTCGACATGTCCCGCATGGCCTGCGTGGGTGAGCAACAGCAGAGTGTCACATGATGAGGGGATCAGCATGTGGGTGGGATTAGCTCAGGGTGACATTTCGGTTTGTTTCAACTCTAAAGATTGTTTTTATTGATATTTTATTTACATATTTTATTAATATGAGATTGGATTTACTTTGTGTTATCAGAGCTTAAACCTCTGAAGGTTGGAAGTGATTCAAAACCTTGTCTGTAATGTAACTTTCAAATTCTCCTTACTAGCGAATGGGTGTGTTTTTCTTACATTGTCACGGATCGTGATCATCATGACTAATCTCCTGAAATGAGGCATGACTGAGCTGATGATATACGCCCAGACACCGAGTGGCTATTAGGGTTGGGAACGAGTAGAGGTTCTTATTCAGAACCAGTACACATTTTTCTTTCGTAATAATGGAATGACATTTGGTTGCATTAATGGTTCTCCAACAGGTGAATGTTTTTTTTTTTTTTTTGTGAATCAAAAACATGCAACCAGTGTAGTTTGATTCCCAAATGAATGACTCTTATACATTTATTATTTAGTGAAACAAAAACTGCGAGGCTTAGATCGGTGTACTGTCCTTTCTAACTGGTTTATATAACAATCTGTAGTTAAGGCTGAAGCTGTGTCCTATACAAGACATGAGTAATTAACTCTCTACTTCTCTGACAACTTTTGTTTTGTGTTCCAGATATAAATGAATGCTCAGAGCTGAACACAAAGATGTCTCTTTGCAAGAACGGCAAGTGCATCAACACACAAGGCTCATTTAAGTGTGTGTGTCTGCCAGGATTTGTCCACTCTGCCCAGCACAACTACTGTGTGTCCCAAAGACAGAATGCAACCAGTACGAGCACGGAGTGACCAACAGGGGGCGCAAGATACACTAAAAACACTCTTATTTAATCAAGGCCCATATATTCTGCACTGTATAAAACAAACACCCAAAAATTGACCCTAGAAAAAAAGTCCTACTTGAGATGAAGAGTTTAATGTGCTATCTTATGGTGTCTATGAGAGAACTGTATAAAATATTTGTTTTATTGGTCTATGTAAGTTTATTATTTTTTACTGTATTAGGAAGTAGAAAGGTGTGAACATAGCAGAGGTGATATTTCAGCAAATTGACAAACCCTATGACCTTAAGCTGGGGGACTGCTTTATTTTAACCCAGTCAGAGACACCGAGCGTGTGGATATTTTACTAATGCAAAAGCCAGACTCTCTCTTTCCAGTTTTCTTTTTGATTTTTTTTAGTGTCTTCTCCCTTCTTTCTGTTTTGAATTCATTTATTGGCTG